>NC_139255.1:49837236-50283667 GCF_977018435.1 Lepisma saccharinum
GCCATGACCAAAATGTTACCGTGTAAAGTGAGAATTGTTATGGCATTTCATATGCCATGGCATATTTCATGACATCTCTCAAGGATAGGCTCGGTCCCTAGCATTGTTTGTAGCGTAACCAATCAGAAGCGACCTCTAGGTCACGAGTGCAGTTGTAATGGCGGCCGCGTGAGATGTAAACAATGTATCACTTCACATTTTTAAAAGACGATAACTATTGAACCGAGAAGAATAAGGTTTCGTATAAAACGTTATTAGATACAAAAGCAATGGCACTGCTTAAATACATACTTTACAACATACTGTACACGTATGAAATAATATTTAAGTTGTTTCAATTGTACACATCGTGCACTCGGCATATATGGTGTAACTGGACGTGCCATTCATGCTGTATATGTTATACATTGCAATCGCAAAAGCTAGCCGAAAAGTTACACGAAATGCTTCCGTGTAAAGTACAATTTGCTATAAGATTTTTGGAAGCATTTACATAGCATTTATGCTAGCAAAAATGTAAAAGGAAATGCTTTCGTCTATAGCCGGCTATAAACTGCTCCCTCCTCACACTTCAAAGATTTTGATTTAATTTATTTTATTTTACTTCGCGTTTTGTGCCTCTTGGCTAATTTGCGAAGATGGGGATTAAATGATGAATGGACATTGACAAACAACCATGCCCGAGCAGGATTCGAACCCGGGACCCTTGGCGTCGCAGCTCGAATGTGCTAACCACTCAGTTACAGGGTCCGTATCTCCAAAGATTCAAACCAGATAATCCCAATACCTCAATCAGTGATCGAATGGGCCAGTATGGTAAATTAAGATGCCGAAAAGCATACCGGCAGTAAATTTCTAAAATTGGCAGCTGATCGGGTGCCGTGGCCGGAGCGCACAGTGGTTGAAGCGCACCTGACTTCGTGGCCTTGACTGAAGGTTAGGTTAGGTTAGGTTAGGTTAGGTATGTATAGTAATGTACGCTCCGCCCACGTGCGTCTCGTCCACGGAATCGCTGATCGCACAAATAGCTGTAGCTACGCAAAGGCTAAAAATATGTACTCGCCCATTTCTCTCCCTCCCTCTTTCTTGCACGTTTGTGTTGTACCGTAGAGCACTCTACACTCTTCCCCCACCACGCCGTCCAGCGCTGAGCGCTCCTTGTCGATCACACGTCATGTAGACGTCGGATCTTTAGGTTCTAAAAAGTGTGCTTGTAGGTACAGTCGTGGAAAGAAATACTTCCCCTATAAGACTATTGGTATTAAGGCTATATGGGGGAAATACTTCTTTCCATGACTGTACTTAAAATAGGTCCTGAAAGTCTTGTTAGGCTCGAGAAATCCTGACGAAGGTTCAAGAAAACTTAAAATAGTTCAAAATTTCTGAAAAATACTGATTAGGTATAGTCACCAGCAATGAAAATGGGACACCTGTATCCTGAATTACGCACTATGTTGCATAACGTTATGTGCACTGCCTAATCCTACGACAATGGCAGAACTTACCATTGGAAATTTGCTATTAATTCCACTCTTCGACGTATAGTTTCGCAACAATCGTTTTTCATGTTATTGTGACCGATTACTTTGGGTCACGTAAAATAACGCACACGTACGACGAAAGGGTGATTTCAAGGAACAGGAATAGTGCGTAGGAAGAGTGTTGGATTACAGTGAGCGGGTTTTGCATAGTGGCGCAATAGAAGCCGTCGCTAGGCGGGTAAGAGCTTGAATGCTATTGGTTAACATTGCATGGTGTGATTATGCTAAGACCAATCACAGCCTTAGAGTTGCAATGGGGTGAGTGAGGCAAAAGGACGAGAACAGTGCGGTTGGTAACAGAAAAGGAGTAACATCAACTTTCTCGGTGCGGAAAGATTTCCTCGGTTAGGAGTAGTGCCTTCGGACGTCGCGTTGCGAGTTCCCCGCGATTGTTCAAACTTTATCCGTTCGTCGCGAAAATACTTTTATAATCCCACATCACATTCTCTGGCATAAGAACAGCATAAGAAGAAAAGTTGATACCATTGTTTATAGTCTAAAATGTAGTGAATATTGGAGTTTAAGGTTTATTTTCAAATACAAGGTAAAAATTAGATATTAGTGGTTTATTTCCTTTTGTGTTATTTTTTTTACAGTACACAAATTAGCTAACTTAAGACTTGCGAGTGACTGGTCCGTCTGGTGCCATAAACCCAGAGCCCGCAAGCCGAATCAGGGTACTACAATCAAAGCAAGAGTAAAATTAGAAAGCAAGTAAACAGCATCGCAAGAAAAATGAAAACGGTTGAATTATCCACAGTCAAATTCCGCAATTTTGTCTATGAGGATCATCTCATATGCTGATAATAATATTTCAACAAAAACATAGTCAGTGGTGCAAACTTCAATGCTGAAATGTTAGTTTGCAAGGCATAAATGCCACAACAGCACCGAAGTGACGCGAATGTGAGCAAGACCACACAGATCAGACCAGGTAACAGTGGCACCAGACATCTTGCTTTGTTCACAGCTTTGAAAAATCACCAAGGACTTGGAGGAAGGGAAATTGACAGACGTTTCAAACACGTTCGACATTGAATTTTTTCGTGATCAAACAAAGCAAATGCCTCTGTGTGACATAAACATCCTGTAAAAACTTTAAACATATATAAAAACCTAAAAAAAATACTTCATTTAGACGCATAAACCTAAAATAGGTTCTATCAAGCAAAATATGTTTTTTTAGGCACTATAAAACTTCTTCAGTCGTTGCGTTTTTTAACGAAACGCTGCCATAACGTATTATTTCTTACATACCTGTAAAGGAAAAATAGGCTAAGAACCTAAAACACGACGTCTAGTCATGAGAAACGCAGCAATAGCGCCGAGAATGTGGTACAAAAGTTGTAAACAATCAAATATAGGAATCAACTAACATTCTCAATCAAGACTTGAAATCGACCAGTAAAATGTTTACAATTGTATATAATAATGGGAAATATAAATGGGTTTCGTAATAAACTGAAGATTTTCAACGTTATTTTGGAGAGGAATAACCTGGTTCATTTTCCAAGCTGTCGGCGGCTAGCAGAAGATGAAGAAACACTGGACATTTTTTAATTCAGTGCAAATATTAAATACATAATGGATGAGTTTGACTCCAGATTAAATATTTTGAAGAACTTAAAGCAGCATCCAGCTCTTTAGCAATCCTCTTGGCGTTAACATCGAAGAACAAGAAGCTTATCTCCAACTTGAATTGTGTGATTTGCAAGGCGATGTGTTCCTTCAAAGTAGGCAAGAAAAGGGGCCAGAGTTTTTCAAATACCTCTCAAAGAAAGCCTGTACTTTTTACACCATCTGCTTCCCTTATGAGCCAGCATCCAGTAGTCCTTCCCAATGCTGCAGTAAACCCGCAGTCACCTTTCATTCACATTCACAACCCTACAGAAACCACAATCACTTTGGAAAGTGACACAATATTAGGCGAAATATCGACCTGTGAAATTTTGAGTGACGTTACTTCCGTTTGGGAGAATAAAAACGAAGATGTCGCATTTTCATACTCTTGTAATGAAAATAGTACAGTAAAGCAACAAATCGGTGAAAGTCAAAAGAAATTTGACCCCTCCCTCCTCACAGTTAACGCTGATATTCCCCGAGAAGAAAGAGAAAAAATCCTAAAGCTCGCATACACGTATGCAGATATTTTTCTCTGGCCAGGGGATAAATTGACTAAAACCAATGTTTTGGAATATGATATCAAACTGACAGATGACACCCCAGTGTATGCCAAGACCTACCCTATTCCTTTTCATTACCGAGAACCCATGAAACAGGAAGTTCAGAAATTACTAGACCAAGGTGTTATAGAACGCTGTGAAGGGAGTCCCTATCGACACCCAGTCCTATTAGTTAAGAAACCCAATGAGACTTACCGTTTTATCTCTGACCTCCGCGACTTAAACAGAATAATAGCTCCGATTTCCTTACAATCCCCAGATATAAAAACCATCATGACAGAGATGGCTGGAAAGAAATATTACTCAATTTTAGACATGTCCAGTGCATTCTTTCAGGTTTCATTAACAGAGCGTTCTAAGGACATTACTGCCTTTTCTATTAACAATCTTGGTAGTTTTAGATATGCTTGGTTATGCCAGGGATTGAAAACATCCCCCGGTGTAATGAACCGAGTAAGCGAACTTGCCCTTAGCGGAATAGACAGTTCAGAACTTTCTGTTTACACTGATGACATTATTATTTACAGTTCAACTCTCCCACACATGCTTAACATACTGGATAGAGTGTTTCAAAAGTTAAGACAAGCATCCCTTAAATTATCACCCTCTAAGTGTAGGCTAGCTTTTACCGAAGTAAAAGTCCTCGGTAACTTGGTATCTCAAAAGGGAGTTAAGATTTCAGAACATATTCTGAAAGCTATTTTGGAATATTCCACCCCTACCACCAAACGCAAGCTTCGTAGTTTTCTAGGACTTGTAAATTTCATTCGACGATTTGTGCAAGGTTTTGCAGGACCAACAGAATGTTTATTCAAGCTTCTTAAAAAGAATGTTAAGTTTCAATGGACTGATGAACACCAGAAAAGCTTCGAAACACTGAAAGAAATGATCACGTCCGCCCCTATCCTCCGCCCTTATGACCCTAAGCGCCCCTCATATGTATACATTGATGCGAGCGGAATTGGCATTGGAGTAGCCTTGTTACAGCCTGATGAAGAAGGAAATTTACATCCATGTGCCTATTGTTCACGAGCCTTAACAGAAACAGAGAAGAGAGCTGACACATTTTCACTCGAAATTGCAGGTGCATATTATGTATTGAAAACTTTCAAATTTTTTCTTATGAATCAACATTTTGTGGTTCTCACAGACAACAAAGCCTTATCCTATCTTCGTTCAACTAAACACCATAGTTCTATTTTAGGAAGAAGAGCCCTTTATTTTCAGAATTTTGATTTCGAAATAAGGCATGTCAGCGCTAGTAAAAATGAACTTCCGGATGCACTCTCCCGTGCAAGTTTAGCGCTTGACAAGACTAATCATGACAAGAAAGATGATGATGATGATGATGATGATGATGATTTATTCTTTCATCAAGTATTTCATGCACAAGCAGCAGATTTTGATATTAGTTCAGAACAACGTAAAGACCCCTATTTCAGAGACATTATTGACTTATTAGAAAACAAAGACAAACCTAGTAATCCAAAGCTAGAGAAACTTTCGTATTCTTATGTACTCAAAAATGGAGTCTTATACAGGACTAATAAAATCAAAACTGGTTATAGGGATAGACTTTGTATTCCCCATGCATTAAGAAATCAAGTTTTTGACCTTATTCATGCACACAAAATGAACGGAAGTCACCAAGGTGCACAGAAGACATATAATTTAATGCTTATGCGCTACTTTTTCTCTAATATGAAGAAATTTGTGTACGATAAGGTTAGACATTGCATCCCTTGTCAGATCTCAAAGAAACCACAAGGTTCTAAACCACATACCCTGAAAACATTTCAACCAGCCCAAATTCCTTTCCAACGAATTCATATTGACGTATGTGGTCCTTTAGTCTCTTCAAAAACGCACAAATACAAATATTTTCTATCAGTAGTTGATAGTTGTACAAGATACGTAATTACAGCTCCTTTGGCTAATCACGATGCACAAAACATAGCAACAGCCCTAGTTGAGAAAGTCTTTTTAGTCCATGGCATCCCGGAAACGATCTATTTAGATCGTTCAACACCCAATTCAAGTTTACTCTTACGAGAGTTAGCTAATATTACAGGCGTACAACTAAAATATGTAGATACTTGTGCCCATTTCACGAATGGATTAGTTGAAAGTTCATTTAGTTACTTAAAGAAAGTTATGAGAGTTTTTGTATTAGAGAAAAAGGCTTCATGGTGTGACTATTTAGCTAGCGCAGCGTTCAGCCACAACGTTACAATCCATTCTGGATCCCTCCAGAGCCCGTATTTTACTTTATTTGGCTACAACCCAAGGATCTTAGCTGACGCAGTCCTTCCTTCGAACCCCGACAATATCTCCCAGACGAACGCACAGAGACTAGAACTCCTGACATCCATACGTAAGACAGCACATGACAACTTGCACAAGCGTTACGAACAGCAGAAAAAGTACACAGAGCGCACTTCTAGGCAAATACAGTACTCACCAGGACAACATGTATGGATTCTAGATGCCACTCCGACTCCAGGTGTGTCAAAAGCTTTTGCGTCCTCTTATAAGTATAAAGGAACTATTCTTCGCAAAGTTAACGAGAATTCCTATGAAGTCACTTTCATCGACGGCAGGAGTAAACAAAAGACTGACACGATCACTATTTCTAGACTCAAAGCCCGCTACGACTAGTGCCATGAAAATCCCACTAACATATAAGCTAACATTCATTAACACTCCACACCGTTATCACTCTCTTTAGCCTCCTCGCTCCGTACATTGCACATGCTAACATCCCATGATCCAGCATTTTCTCACGCTCATCGACTCCCCCCTCTCTCCACTTCCCGTGCTCGCACTGCATTTCTGCGTTAGAACGAACTAATTTTTATTTTTAACAAGATCAGGATTACAGAATGCTATCTCAATCGTCGGAACATTTATAATACATCTCTTGCCTAATAATTTATTTTTACTGATATTTTAATGTTATTTTATAATTTGCGATTAAACGCATAGTAATAGTCAGAACGTATCACTTAGCTGATTTGAATAATAAGTACTTAGTGTGTTTATGATTCTAACTAGCAAATATTTTTTTCCCCATTTGCTGGTACATATACGCTCAAATGAAGAAAAAGTACACAGACATAAAGAAAGAATGAACTAAGATAGAACAAGATCAATGATTTAAAGAACAAATGAACTGCGTAGAACTTGCTTGAACTTTTGGCTTTTTGGCCATAGCAATTTTTTTTATTTACGCTCAGGTGTAACGCGAACTGCTTCTTTGAAAGCTGCAATGCACTAAATATGTTAACAAAGCATATAATAAATATAGGCAAATGTTCCCACTCTCTACTCTAATTTTATAGTTCAAATATTGACAGCATACAACATGGTATAGCTCATATCCCATGAAATTACAACCTACTCTATTTTTCAATGAACTTTTACACAAATCTATTACTTACTCTTTTTCACTTCTTTTTCAATTTTTTTTATTAGCAGCGAATCGAAGGCGCTTAAACCTTTGTCCACAAGACACGTAAAATTCTTGCAATTGATTTTATAAACGATATTTACACATATTACAGAAGGAAATGTCTCGTAATCACTTAGTTGTTCTATTATCGCTGAATTCTCCTTTCTTTTCTCATTTCATTCCCGGCTAAGCCGACTATTTTAACTTCCCCCCCCCCCCGTTGCGCCCCGGCGAACTTTCCTTACAACATGGAATTATTCCACCTATTCCCCCCCTGTTGCCCCGGCGAACTTTTCTTCAGGTAAACCTATTAATCATCAACAGGTCCCCTTCAAAACTCTACATCATATAAGTAATAACGCCCCTTCGCCGTCATTCAAATTAGATATTACCTCCCCTCCCCCCAAAATAATTCACCAGTTTTATCTGAAAGTCCTTTTTCAATTGATTTCATAACCCGTCATCATTTATTGTAACTCTGCTCCACTACCTTTTGCTTTTTCCTAATTTTTCCCTTTTTTGCGCTTGTTTCATTCTCATCGCCACGGATGCTGCCGGACTCATGACGACCGCCGGCTTGTACCATCGAGCGAGAGACCTAGGCTCATCGCAGAGAACGACGACGATCTTATGGACTTCCAGAACCAAAGGACCCGTTCCCGTCTGGACCGCATGGCTGATTTTTCCATATCCCAGGCCGCGACCCAGTTGTGGAGCGCTTTATCCAGGACGTTTCTTGCCCCGAAGCGCCATCGCAAACTTGACTTCCAGACTGAACTTCCATGACGTCACGGCGACCTACATCGCCAAGGCCCCTCCCACTGAGTGCATACTGCCCTTGTTTCCTGACGTCATATGATGCATATGTTATTTATTTTTCATCGGCTAAAAGTGTTCCGGTGCTCAGCTACTTCAACTACCGTCAGGCACACGCACTTAATACACACGCATGTCCTTTACAGTGCCAAAGTTTGTGCCCATGGGTGCTGCCCATACTGGATTAGAGATACGTCTCTTTCTTTGGTGTTTTTTTATCGTCAGCTGCAAAGAACGCCCAGCCTATGGCGACATGAAGTCTACAGCGTTGCCATGGTAACTTACCTCAAGGCTCCGCCCAGCATTGTGTGTGTTATGCCGAGTGTACTTTGAACTCAGCGAACAGTAAATACAACCGCGTGCGGTTTCCGGCGTTTCTCCACACTGTGCTGACATGTGTTTTTTTTTATTATCGTGTTGTCATCATTCATTCAAAACTAGTTCAGTGTCACACTTATGTAATTATTTTTCTCCATTACTCAAGACTTAGTTATTGTGCTCGTACTTTTTGAGTATATAAGAGGCTATGACCTACAGTTTTCATTTTTTTTCTCTACGTATTTTTATATTTTTTTCTCAACGGTGTTTGGTGCCACGATATGATATGACTATTTTGGTGATTTCAATTTTTATTACGGTGATGTGATTCTTCTAGTGATTGGCTTGCTGTATTGGTTTTCTACGAGTTTGATATGTTAATAAATGATAATTTTTAAATATAACCTACTCCGCAGAAGGTAGTCGACCATCACAGAGTGGTTCGATTATTTCAACAAGGGGAATGTAGAGATATGGAGACTATTAAACCGAGAAAACCTCGTCATGTTAATATTCACACTTGTTTATTTCCTGAACTTGTCCGACCAGCGAGTGATCCCAAGAATGCGCTAACTTGTAACTTCCGTTAAACAAGGAACTGGAAGGCAAACGTGTGGATCTAAACAATATCCATCGTGTTCGAAAGGTTTAACAACCTTTCGACGCCTGAGATTATAAAAGCAAGCTCCTACCCGGAGCTCGCGCTCTATTAGAACTTGACACTCATCGACGCTACATGGATAATTAGTCTGATACTTTACAACACATTACACTGCTGAACTACGACGATGGAACACGGAGTTACCGCTGCCTAGCATGCTACAAGGCGCAAGGGATTGCTCGATTTGGTGAGCTGAGGGTCGCTGGATAGAACCTTGGCACCTGTCACGATTCGGTCTGCGAGAAGCATCAGGACAAGACATCACACACACCTACCAGGTATGAACAAGCGTGAATAACCTTTACACCAACTTTCCATATCTCTACCCTCCTAATCGGAGCAGGTTCAGCCATCAGATATCATTAAGCTCTACCTAAATGTTTAAATGAAACTCCCCTGTGACCTCAGATCCCAGGTAAAACGGGATTACAACAATATATATATATATATAAGGGTTGCCCAAATGAAACTAAGACTTTTGTCGTAGCGTCGTAGCTTAACTACATTCACTTGCCTCACTTAGTAGTGCTGCAGTGCTGCAGTGTGCTTCTTTATACAATATTTTTGTCCCATGTCAGTGGAACCACTACAACCCAGACACAAGACGGATGAGTATGGAATGGAGACATCCCAACTCACCACGCCCAAAAATGGATCATTCCTCCATCAGAGCTGGAAAAGTGATGCTCACTCTTTTCTTGGACGTGAAGGGCCCATTTCTTTTGGACTGACTGGACACAGGTGGGGACTGTCAACTGAACCACATACTGCAGTACCCTAAACAATCTGAAATCGGCCCTCAAGAGTAAGCGACCTTGCATGTTGTCAAATGGGGTTCTTCTGTTGCACGACAACGCACGCCCTCATTGCACAGGTGTGCCGTGAATCTGCTGCGGCGTTTCCGCTGGGAAGTCCTGGACCGTCCTCCCTACAGGCCCGATCTCTCGCCCTGCGACTACCACATCTTCGGGCCACTAAAAAAAAAAAAAAACACATCCGAAGGGCCGCCGGTTCGCCAACGATGCTGAGGTTCGTGACGCCGTTGAAGATTGGCTCCGCAGTCAACAACGGATGTTGTTCGCTCAGTGTATCCATACCCTTGTGACGTGCTAGGACACTTGCTTGAACACACAAGGTGACTATGTGTAGAAGATATGTCACCCACAGATCACTTTTACTTCCTGTATGTTCATATATTCCAACCAATAAATCATTACAGAAAAAACCAAGAGTCTCACTTTCATTTGAGCAACCCTCACACACACACACACACACACACACACACACACACACACACACACACACACACACACACACACATATATATATATATATATCTATGCCTTAACCCGGTATCGAACCTGTGCCTCCGTAGCACGTTACCTTGATCATCACGGAGGCTATAATTCATTTCGTGTCAAGTCCATCTTTTGGTTCTGTATGTACCTCAGAGTGCATAAAATGCATTAGATGGTCTTACTCTAAGGCAGTGGCGGCTGGGAGCTAGTACGATGTGTAGTGCCAACGTGATCAAGAAATCGAAAAAATCGCTAGCATATATCATATAAATCTAATGACTGAGGTAATTTTAATGGAACTTTGTTTACTAAAATTGCAGACAAAAGTTCAGAGTTCCTAAGATTGGTTTATTTTACTTCGCATTTGTACTTCTTTTGGCTAATCGCGAAGATAAGGATGAGTGAACAGTCACAAAGAACACCGATGACCAGGCCGAGATTCGAACCCGCGATCCCTGGCGTCGCAGCATGCTGTGCGGAGGTCGGCCAGAGTTTCTAGGAAATAAATGCGACTATTAAAATTTCGACGCCTGTGACCTTTACCATTTTTTTTATATTTTTAAATAGAATTGATGTTTAAATCTGGCGTGGGACAGCCAAGTTGTTTAACTTTTAATTTAATATCGTATAGTACCTTGGAAAACGGTGTATGTAATAGTTAGGGACATTGCATTTTCGCGATGCGCGAAATCGCGAAATGTGAAAAAAGATGCAATTTTGAACATTCTGCACGTAATTACACCCCCAATGATGAAATATGCATGAGTTTTATTCGCGAAGTAATGCGAAATGTGTGCTTTTCCACGAAATGAACGCTTTTTCGCGAAATAACCGTGAAATATCATCAAATTATGTAGAAAACAAGCTAAAACCGGCAATCGAGGTTGTGCGCGCAAACTGTCGATTTGTAACGAAACGTTTGTCTAAAGTTTCCTACCACTTGCAGCTGAAGAACGTTTTATCTTCTATCACATCAGGAAGACGCTGCAAATTGGGATTTCCCATGTACATAATCTCAGTTCGAAATCATCGCTCCCTGTCAAGTTGCATTCCTTTCTTCCCCCGAATTTCCACTCAACTTCCAGTTTCATTGAACTTGCTAGCTGTAGCAGCGATAAGATTAGTCTGTTCCCGCACATCAAGGGAAACAATGGTGTCATTTGTGTTCAGTCATGAATGAATTTTGTTTATCATGTGATTTTCAACATGTGTTTGTGTATGTGCAGTAGTGATTATTTTATTTGATGGACAGCAAGGATATCCTTTAAGTACATACAATGAATAAATCACTTGAGATATGCAATTTAGAAATGAAGTGATTTTGTGTTGATGTTTTCTTTTTGGTTGAACAGCTAAGTACTTGTGTATGTGTACAGTATATAAAAATGAAGTAGTTTATCAATTTATAGCTCTTTTGTATGATGTTTCCTCTCATGATGAAAAAGTGTGTGCCAATTTTTTTTCCCACTGCTGGTATATATCGCTGATATAACATTTTATTGACAGCTCTCCTCAGTTTTTATTTACCATAAATTTGTCTCCCTAATAATGACCAACTAGAGATACAATTTAAAACCATGCAATACAGAGGTTATTTTAAGTGTACACTTTAACTGATAAAAGATAGGTGCAGACTACTTAACTTTGACTTTTATTTACCGCTTTTCCAACGAAATGATCTTTTTTCACCGAAATTGTAACTTTTTAAATGCGAAATTCATGAATTTTATTTACCATAAATCAGTGTCTCAGTGCTCTAATCTGACTCATCTTTACTAACTACCTTTCCTTTCACACACCATCGGACACTTTCATTTCACTAAAAAGAAAAACACTAAACAATTAGAGACACCGAGTCGATCACGGTATTCTCGCCTTGCTTTGTTTATAATTTGCAACCCCAGCACGGCAGACGGTACATCCATCAACAATCGGTGTTACTAACAACTGAAATATGATTATCTGCTAAATGAACTGTAGATCTACAATTTTTAGAATTCAACGCAAGAAATTGAATTATATCTCCAAGTGAAATTCTTATACTGATAGATTTTCCGTGTGATTTTTTACAAATATTAAAGTAAAAAATCCACTGGTGATGCGAATTCCTTTTGATATTTAGGCAATTCTTTTGTACAGAAAATGTCTTCAATGTTGTCAACGTCAGTTGCAACACATGAGTGTCTGTGTGCGTGAGAGCAAGGGATATATATACTTATATTTTCTTAAGGAAGAAATCGATAACAAAAAAGTCAGGATGGCTCTTTAGACGCATCTATCTAAATGGTTATATAAATTTGGGGAAGATATTACGTTCGTTCTTGCCAAGTATGCAGGAAAGTATCTTTCTCGCGAATTACTTCTTCAACGAGTATTACAAATCGGTGAGGATTAGTCACTTCTCTGTGAAGTTTGCAACTATGTCAACACAATGCGGAAGCTCTCGCGTCGTGCCACCAGAAAAGGGGCACGGCTGGTTGTCTTATGGCTACCACTGGGCTACCACCTCCTCGCTCGTTAACTGCGGAGACTTTTTCATGCCTCCGCGCATGCCTCTGCGCACCGGCCAGACTATGCTGGCCCAGAGCAAGTGAGAGAACAGCTGGGGATGCGGCGAAGGAATTGAGGCGGCCGTAAGCTGGAACGCTTACGAGATTCGAATCTCCTCGTTTGTAAATGTATTAATTTAACTATATTTTGGCAAAGCAAGTGCTTTTTCTTTTTCTGAGGGTAGAGCCATGGCACGGCGGCTCTCCCCTTAGAGCCGCCGCTGATCTAAGGTAAATTAGGTTATTATACTATTTTCATTGTATTCCTGATTTCGTGGACGTAATTTTGAGAAGCTTCCCGCAGCAAAGCTCTGGAGCCAACCAATCCCTTGGGACAATAATGGATGCTCTTAGTTGGCCAGTCTAGTCTTGAAAGCAATTCTGCGCAATACAACATGGTAAGTGGCGATTCCCACAAGCCCTGGCAGTCTTGAGGGTAAAGGGGGAAAGCCAGCTCGCCATAATCCAGTTTAATGTTTATGGGATGGACGTGCGGTTTCGCTAAGCCCTCTTCAGGGAAGGCAAAACATCCAAATCCGTTTTGGCTATGCCCATCTTCAAGTATAGACGCTGCCGTTCATGTTCTGCCGCCGTCGTAACGAGCATTGCCTATAAAACGCTGGCTTCAATGTCGAATTATATTCACAGCCAGGTAATGAACCCAGATGCCTTCGGAATGGTCTCTTTTTCTTGAGCCTTGCCTTTGTTTCAACGGGTATCCCCGTGATGGGCAATTCGGCGGGTCAAATGGCTGCAATTCAATCCTCAACTGCGGTCTAGGATGTTTTGCTTAGTCTGCTCAATAATTTGGACATGGTTGAGTTCACTGCAGTACCTATTCGACCCAACGACTTGATATTAGAGGCACACTTTATCATTTTAGTTGCAAGATTTCGCACTAAATTCACCAAATTCTTGCATTTCGTCCAGTGGCTTGTCCAAGGGGGGGCTGGTGGGAATTATAACCCCCTTTTTGGGTCAGTATTCCTAAAAAAAAGAATGTCAAAGGTAGGAAAATATGACAAAATGAGGGATGACTACCCAAGAAAAAGTACGAAACCCCTGCCATTCGAAAATCCTGGGCACGCCACTGATTTCATCGTCTTGAACTGAGTAATATTTATAACCGCAACCACTATCTGCGAAACACACTTTTTTCCTGTAAAAACATACAGTTTTTCTGAGAAACATAGTTTTATCACAGAGAAACGTACCTTTAACATATATGTTGATTGTACCTTACCTGGTTACATGTACGAGTCAAGAATCTATGTAACATGACAAAGGTCTAAGTCTTCCAACTATTATTTCTGGGACACATCATTATTATACAGGGTGGGAAATAACCTTTTGCTAGGGGTCTGCAGGAAAAAGTAACAACAATTAAGAAATTATGGTAATACCAAATGTTTACTACGACAATTGTGGTTACAAAAACAAAATAAAAGGTTAGTTCACGACAAAGCACCTTGCTTCAAGGCAAATGCTACCCAAGCAAGACCTTCTTCGGCGAAGTGGCATTGACTTCTTCAGCAGTTCTGAGTGGCACCACCGGACCTGAATGCAGCAGAGCACTTTGGGGCTATTCTGAGGGACGCAGTTGAGTCCTTGATGATAGTGGAACACGGACCGGACCTCTATTCCCGGCCAACACTCCTTGCACATCTGGAACAAGTCCTCCGTGACATGGAATGGAATACGGACTGTTTGCGAATCTTCTGAGCTCCTACCCTGATCGTCTTCGTGCTGTGAGAGAAGCAAACGGCGGACATACTAACTTTAAATTTTGTTTTTGTAACCACAATTATCGTACTAAACATTTGGTATTACCATAATTTCTTAATTGTTGTTACTTTTTACTGTGGACCCCTAGCAAAAGGTTATTTCCCACCCGGTACATTGTAACAGTGTACATATTAAGCTTCTTGCCTTGGGAGGGAGGGGGGTTGCACCAGATGTTACTAGTTTCAGTTCTGAACAGGGCATATTTGTACAGACACACACACTTACACACACAAAAAAATCACTTTTGTCTGGAGAAGATCCATTTTTATTATTATTAAACACTAACTACAAGAAATATTACTGCATATTGCAACATGTGTATTATCCATTAGTAGTGGTATTTACGGTGGGGACAGCGCCGGAAAGGAAGAGCACCTCTCCAGCAGCTTTGGCTATACTTAAAACAGGCTCAACATGGCTATACGAGCTTTTTGCTCTAGTGTGGAAACCCCGTCTAATCCAAGATTTTTGTAAAAATGCCCTCGGGAATTTTTCAGAAAGGAAGAGCTCTCTCAGATTGATTTGTTTATACTTACAAAAGTTGCATCAGCCAGATTTTTGTCCATAAATTTGCCAAAAATTGATATATTTTTGGCCACACCAGAAATTAAGCCAAAAACCCATACATACACACAGATATTTACTTCTGGTTTAAGTTCAATTGGATACCAGCTTCAAATTGTTTATCTAATATTAAAACAATGCAATATGCAGAGCCCCTCTAGAATTGCTCCGTGTTTGCATGTTTCCCCTCTGTGTTAGTGTGTGTAATTCCCGAGACGGTAGTATTGATTTTTGCTTTGCACGTTTCTCCCCAGCGCCAGTACTTACAGAAATTCCCGAGTATTGCATCACCCAGTATTGTGAGAGTGGCTGAGGAGAGCAGATGTGTTTTTACAGTGCTTCTCATACTTACCGGCCTGTTTGGTTTAATTGAACAATATAAAATCTGATATTTGTTGTAATCCACTCACATTTAGAGTCAAGCTTATATTTGTCCTATGTCCTGCATGTTTATACAGGTATTTGCGCTGGGTCAGTGTGAATAAATATTTATTCTTTTTTTCCACTTGTGGGCTATTGGCTTTACAACCTGTTATAAGATTAATATTAATAATATTAATCCATAGAGAGTAGATTTAAAACCCAGGAAATTTTATATAAATACCAAAGCCAAAAATATTAAGTGTATACACACATACACACATATACACACACACAAAGCACACAGCTGAACCCAACTGATATTTTTTATTCAGTATAAAGTTTTGAATTGAAACCCAGGAAATTGTATATAATAAACAACAACAAAAATGCCAAATCAAAAATATTGTAATCAATGCAATAAAAATATATTTAGCTCTAATTGGGCCAGACACCAAAAAATTTGTAACCCGGACAAATACAGAACTCCCACAAAAATTTGCCCCAAATGCAATAGAAAATACAGCATGCAATACTTCACATATACACATAAAGATACTTGCTCTGCACAATCATCAACACAACCATCTACATCTGGTCTGAAAAGGAAGCACGAAGCACCTCTTAATGCCAGAGCAGCAAAGCAGCCACGCTATGAACCCATCCGTAGCAGTTTTAACGGCCAATTAAGGGATCACTGTTTTAAATCAGAGCCAAGTTGCGGCATTGAGAATTTTTTGAACAGTATAAATTCTAATCTGCAGGCAATTCTTAATGCACAAAATGGCTCTTATAAGCTCTCCCTCAAATTGTTTGTACAATATAAGAAGCCAAATGGCACAAAATTTACACAGCCCCACATAACAGAAACTGTACCGGTTTATTCAAACGCAAATTCGGACAGAATAATAAGCAGATTGATGGATCAACTGAACATTAAACACTCTGAATTTGCGGCAAAAGAGTCCGGATGGAGCCTATGCGGCTCTCCGCACAAGTTATATGTTAATATTTCTGAATTCAGCCCATTAAAAGGTTCTACATATTTGCCATTACCTGCCAATATCAAAAACAAAAGAGCCGTGGTCAATATAAAAAATAATGACGCGAAATGCTTTTTGTGGTGTATTTTAGCTGCTCTGTATCCAGTTTCAAGGGATCCTCAGCGAATAACTTATTATAAACAGCATGAACATGATTTTGACGATGCAATGGAGGGTTTGGAATATCCAATGTCAGTTCAGAATATTGATAAATTTGAAAAAAGGGCCAGGCACATCAATGGCAAACAATTATCTATTAATGTATTTATTTGTTCCACTGGCAATTGCCCGATAGCACCTCTCAGAATCAGTATACTTGATGATGAATCTGCTGTTCCGATTGATCTGCTCTTAATTGAAGGGGATGGCACATATCATTACACTCTGATACATAATCTTCAAGCTTTAGTGAGAACACAACTAGATAAATATAAAAAAATATTTAAGTTGTGCAGAAGATGCTTAACTGTATTTGATGGTCAAAAAATGGTGAAGGGGGTTCGGGAAGAGAGTGCAGAAATTGCAAAAAACAAGTTAATTGAGCATCTGAAATACTGTGGGAACCATAAACCTGTTCATATGGTGATGCCTAATCCAAGTGAAAATTGCAAATTCAAAAAGTTTGAAGCCTTGTTGGAACACCCAGTATATATTGCCTGTGATTTTGAATCGAACCTCAAACCTCTTGCATTCTGCAATCCAGATCCAGAAGAATCTTCAATTACACCATACCAGCAACATGAACCTTCCAGCTTTTGTTGTGTGGTTGTACAGGATGGTGTTGTTATTAAAAAATATTCATACGTGGGACCAAATGCCATCAAAATATTTAAACATAGAATAGAAAATGTGTGCCGTGACATAGCATCTAACATCTTATTAATATCAAAGCCTATGTTGCCTTTAACAGAGGATCAGATTGAAGATTTCAACAAAGCAGAAAAATGCCCGGTATGTGATTGTGAATTTTCAGATACAAATATCAAGGTTCATCACCATTCTCATACAGATGGTAAATTCTTAATGGCTCTGTGTAAAAGCTGCAATATTAAGATCAAGAGACCAAGATTTATCCCCATATTTTGCCATGGAGCATCCAATTATGATTTCCATCATCTGATCAGGTACGGGGGGTTTGACAAGGAGAATTTAAATATTTTAGCTGAAAATGATGAGAAATATATATCTATTAGCAAGATAATTAAAGTTAATGGTGTTTCTATTCACATAAGATTTCTTGATTCTTACAGATTTTTACCTGCTAGCCTGGCTACACTGGCAAATCAATTATCTGATGATAAATTCAAAATCACACGTGCCATGTTTCCAAATCAGGACCTGAAATTAATTAGGCGGAAGGGTGTATATCCATATGATTATGTCACAGATTTTTCTAAATTTGATGAGTGTTCTCTGCCACCACAAGAAGCGTTTTACAGCAGAATCAGAGGATCTGGAATCAGTGATGAAGATTATCACCATGCCCAGTTGATGTGGAACAATTTAAAATGCAAGACATTTGGTGATTATCACATGGCTTATTTAAAACTTGATGTGACCCTCTCAGCTGATATAATACAGGCATTCAGAAAATCTTCCATGCAAAATTATGGACTGGACCCAATATATTTTTACAGTGCCCCGGGCCTAGCATGGGCCGCAACGTTTTTGAACACTAAAATGCAATTGGATCTGATCCCAGATCAAGATAAGTATCTGTTTATGGAGAAATGTATAAGAGGAGGCATGGTGCAATGTTCTCAGAGATATGCCAGAGCAAATAACAAATATATGCCTGATTATGATCCAGCACGGCCATCAAATTATATACTCTATGTAGATGCAAACAGCCTCTATGGTCATGCCATGATGGATAAACTGCCATATGCAGGGCTTGAGTGGGTTGAAGATTTCAACATTGAAGATCTTAAGGATTTTGATGACAGTGAATATGGCATCTTCTTAGAGGTTGATCTGATAATTCCTGATGATTTGCACAATAAATTTTCTGATCTGCCCCCAATTCCCGAGGTTCAGTGCTCACCTGGCTCTAAACAGAAGAAGCTCATGATGACTCTGGAGCCGAAACAGGGCTATGTCATATATTACAAAAACCTCCAGTTCCTGATGAAACATGGTGTTCAAGTGAGCAAAGTTGGCAAAGCCTTAAGGTTCAGGCACTCAGAATGGTTGAAGCCATACATTGATACAAATACAGAGCTTCGAACATCGGCAAAGAGCCAATTTGATAAGGGCTTGTTTAAATTGATGGTGAATTCTGTGTATGGCAAAACAATTGAAAATGTCAGAAAACATACCGATGTTAAAATAATTACTGACCCCAGCCTGAGCAAAAAATTGGTTGCAAAGCCTAATTTCAATTATAGAAGAATTTATGATGAGCACATGGCACTTTTCAACATGAAGAAAACAAAGATTAAGTTTGATAAACCTATTTATGTAGGGGCTGCGATATTGGAATTGGCCAAATTACATATGTTAAAGCTCTATTATGATGTGTTGAAACCTTTTTATGGTGATCGTGTAAAATTGATGTACATGGATACGGATAGTTTTATTCTTGATATTAAAACAGAAGATGTTTATCAAGATATTGCACAGTCTGAATTGTTTCAATACTTTGATACCAGTGAACATACAATAATTCAACCCCACAACAAAAAGGTGCCTGGGAAGTTAAAAGATGAGACATGTGGTGATGCTATTGTGGCATTTGCTGGGTTAAGTGCCAAGGTGTATAGTTTTAAAACATGTAGTGGTGTTGCTGCCAAAAAGGCCAAGGGTATTGGCAAAGTAACTGTTGAAAAAGAGCTTGTATTTGAAGATTATAAAAATTGCATCAAATCCCAGAATTTAATCAAAACATCAGAAAATAGAATTCAGAGTGTGGATCACTTATTGACTTCAAATATTGTAAGAAAAGTGGCCCTGGACCCACATGATGATAAGAGATACATTTTATCATGTGGCATACATACTTTACCATGGGGGCATTGTGATTTGAAAAATGGAAATCAATGCCCAATTACAGAGCATGATTTGAAATAAATAAACATGCCTATGAACTTATTTGGGTTCAAAAAACAGGCTATTATGGAGCTGCCGACACCACAACCCTCTCCTGATATGCTGTCTAAACTGAGTGGCTTGTTAATTATTCATCTGAACAGCATACTTACAGATAATGATGATGAAACAGGCAAAACATTGTACATATTTAACAATAATTTAAATCATTACCAATTACCTGTAGGTGGTCAATTGCAATTTATTACAACCCCTGAGGGTGATGTCAAAATTTCAGTAGGGAGAAATATTTATAGAATTAAGCACTCAAACATGATTTCTGGCACTGTATATACTGTTTCTGCTGGTGACTGCTTATATATTGAGGTCCCTGGGTCATATGACAAGCTTATACCCTTTTTTATAGAATTAAGAATCAGATACTCTATAATAAATAACCATTAAAATAAAAATGCCTAATGATATATTTGGCCATACAAGACATGAAGATCACAGTGATGAGATTCTGATGCTTGATGTCAGAGTCAAGAAATTAAGAAGTGATTTACAAGCTTTACAGACCACACTCAATGCCAGTCTTCAATTAGAAATTACAAATTTACAATCACAATGCATGGACCCTCTTCTTAAAATTGATTCTGAACTCAAATTATTGCTTCAGAAATATACTGACCTGGCAACATTAGATAATTTTCAAAGTTTGGAAGAGGCTGTAGCAGCTCTTCAAGCCAAATTTAAGACCCAGGCTAACAACTCCGAGCAATTGAAACAGCAATTGGAAGAGCAAATAAATAATGTCCAGACACAGCTCCAAACAATTGTCAAAAGCATAAAATCACAAGAAGATTTTGATCTAGTGATTTCCACTCTAAAAGAACAGATTCAATCACTCCAGATACCTAATCTGGACCCCTTGCACAATGCCATAGCCGAGGTTAAAGAAAAAATTGAGACACTTGAAAATTTTATGAACAACTTGCCATCTTCTGATGCTTTGAATGCAATAACTCGGAGTGTAGCAAATATTAAGCTGCAACTTGAAACATATGAAGATTTTGGAAAAATTCAAAGTTCCATAACTCATCTTGAAGGTACAATAGCAGCAGTGCAAAGTGATTTGGCAAATGTACTAGAATCCCGATTGCCTGGAATTGTAGATACCCTTGTCAGTGTCCAGCAACAGATTACAAAACTTGAAAACCTCAACACCGAATCTGAGCTATCTCATTTTCATCACTTGATCGATGATATCCAAACAAAACTTGAAATTTTACAACAATCAACACCCACTCAGGCAGATATAGCCCTGCTCCAAAATGCTATGCAAAATGTGGCTGATGCTTCTGAATTAAACAATGTGAAATTGGCACTTGAATGTTTGCAAAATACAGTATCAAATCTTCCTACATCACAGGAACTTAAAAATATTAAGAGGGCTGTGAATAGGATATTGAAATCAGAAGATATCAAGAATATCCAGGCAGAGATCAAACAACTCACTCAGACAGTCGACACTCTTCCAACCAATCAACATATTAATGAACTGCATGCCCTGTTTGAGGATATCAGAAGACAGGTCCATGATCTTACTGCTCAAAATTCAAAATTGGCAGTTGTTGAAAATTTGCAACAAATTGTAGCTAATATCAAGCAACAGCTAGGAACCATGGAATCCAATCAAGCAAATGCCCTGTCTGTTTTTGCCACACAGCTTCAAGAGATTGTGCAACAATACAAAAAACTTGTTGTGGACATAAAAATCAAGCCAGGCCATGATGATGTTGTTAGGACCATCAATGAGCACCTTGAATCTGTAACAAGCAGATTGCTTACAGCAGAAAAAGAAATAACAGGCATAATCGAGAATCCAAAACATACAGTAATTCTTGAATTGTACAGCATCCCCAACAAAGAATATGATTCACCATTTACACCAGGTGGCAAAATATATATGCTGTCCCCTGCACAATTTTATTACCAGTTTTTTGTTGGAGGCACATTGAGACCAATCAAGATCAAATATTGGCATCAACCACAGGCACACCACTACCCCACCTTATCAATAACAAATGCTGATAACAAAGTAAAAATCACCAGTGTAGAGTTAGAGGATTTTACAGATTCCAATACATTAGAAACAGCTTATGTTGAAGATGATGGCACTCTGGAATTTAAAATACAAATAGGGGACAAATTGTATTTAGAAAATCCTGCAGTCTCAGCTGCTGAACACCCTATAGTTGCAATATTCTTGTTTTCATATTATGTCTAGACAAATTATTGTTGATGAATTACACAGACAAGCCAGACATAATTTTAAGAGACTTCCAGTAGTCACAAAAGGCATAGATGATTTATGGCAGAGCGACTTGATTGAGTTGTCAAGTGGACAGTTGAAAAACTTAGACAAAATCAACAAGGGCTACAAGTATCTTCTCACTGTAATAGATACATTTTCAAAATTTGCCTGGGCTGTGCCACTCAAATCCAAGACTGGAAAATGTGTTACAGAAGCCCTCAGGACAATCATCAATCAGAGTGGAAGATCCCCGCGCTATTTGCAAACAGATAATGGCAAAGAATTTTATAATTCTGTGTTCCAACATTTTATTAAAAGCCAGTCAATAAAACATTACTCGAGTTACAGTGATCTCAAAGCCTCAATTGTAGAGAGATTCAACAAAACCCTAAAAAATCTTATGTATAAACAATTTACACTTCAAGGTAATTATAAATGGATTAATATCCTTCCAGAACTTCTACATAAATATAACAACTCGGTCCATTCCACAATCAACATGAAACCCTCTGAAGTAACTTCATCTGATGAGCAAAAATTGATCAGGACTGTTTATCATCCTAAATACCAGCCAACAACAAGAAAGGCCAAATACAGGGTGGGCGATCAAGTAAGAATCAGCAAATATAAGCACTTATTCAAGAGAGGCTTTACGAGAAACTGGAGCACTGAATTATTTACAGTGGTTCAAGTTAAACCCGGGACTCTTAACACATATATAATAAAAGATCACCGAGGAGAAATTCTCAAAGGCAGGTTCTATGAACAAGAGCTCAGCAAAACTAAACAGCCTGACACATATCTCATAGAAAAAATCATCCGCAGAAAAGGCAACAAGTTATTTGTCAAATGGCTGGGTCATCCGGAAAACAGCTGGATCGATGCAGACAAAATAATAATATGAGCACCTGGGATGTTATAAAAAGGCTGCCAGAACCTGAACAACAGAATAAGAGAAATGGCAAGTTGCTACCTGATAATATTAGATGTCTTATTGTTGGGCCATCTGCTTGTGGTAAAACTACACTAATGGTTGATAATTTTTTATTGGCACCCAACTGGTTAGACTGGAAAAACAGGCACTTGTATGTCTTCTCTAAGAGCTTGGAACAATTAAAATATCAGCAGCTGATGAAGCTATATGATGGATTGGATATTGCCACTTTTGAACCAGATGTTAAGCCACTTCATGAATGTCTCGATAATTCAGTTGTTGTGTTTGATGACATTATACTGGATAATCAAAACAAGGTTAGGAATTTCTTTACACAGGGCCGACACAAAAACATTGATTGCTTCTACCTGGCACAGACTTTTTCAAAAATACCGAAGCAACTGATCCGAGACAACAGCAATTTTATATGTGTGTTTCATCAAGATCATACGAACCTCAAACACATACATGATGAATATGTAGGTGGGGACTTGAGCTACAATGATTTTTCCAAGTTTTGCAGTAGGTGCTGGAACCAGGACAGTTATGGGTTTGTTACAATTGATATGACAAGAACACCCAATAGTGGCAAATACAGAAATAAAATCAACGATTTTCTAGACGTTGAAACATAAATAAATAACCATGAAAAGGCCAATCATTGATGATCTTAAGTTAAGAGATTATCTTGTAAAAAGATTTAAGGGATGGAAATCACAGAACCGTGGAATTTATGAAAAACACAAACAAACAGAACAGCCTGTAATTGATGCTATTAATAATTTAGGTAAGAATATCAAAACTGTTACAGAGCAAAATCAAAATTTGATCACAGAGCTTGTACCTGTAGCTGCAAGGAACATATTAGATTATCCATTCACCCCACTTTCCAGTATTCATACACCTAGTCCTGTTGCTCCTAGAAGAATTAAAGCTACTCAGGATCCTATTGAATTGGGTCTTCTTGCACAAAAATATTTAACCACACCTAAAGACAACAAAGATGAGGTTTTTGGCTTATATGTTGACACAGAGCTTGATGGTAGCATCATACATAGAATTGGCAATTTCAGAGTAACTTTTATGGGGGATGATATAATTGTATATTCAGAATCTCGTCTCGGAGAAAAAGGTGCTTTTGTTAAGTACCCCGGAACACCTGGATTGTGGGAACTGATGACTAGGAAAAGGCCTGGCAGCTATACAGATCAAGATTATGATTATTACAAAGAAATATTAATAAAATCAGATGCTCTATACCAGAACAATGATCCCACACAAAAAAGAGTCAAGTCTAGCAGTGGAGCAAAATACAATAATTTAATCAAGCCCATATGGTCACAGATCAAGACTGGCAGTGGAATCAAACAATACAACACCCTGCCTAAAGAATTTGTGTGGGTTGATGATGTCAGGAAACTTGTAGATAGGTTATTGGTAATAGCTGGGGAGGAAAATGCTGGCAACCACAATTTTTACAATGAAAAGGTTGGAATTATGGACATGATAAGCACCAAATTGTCTAATTTTATAGTGAATGACACTAAGGGGATTGGATATCTTATAAAAATTATTAATACTCTACCACCCAAATTTTGGAATATTTCTGAGGGTCGGGGCTTGGTTAATGACATTATAAACAAGCTGCCATTTGAACTACACATTCCAGGCTATCAGTATTGTGGTCCAGGGACAAAATTGGATCATAGATTAAACAGAGGTGACCCTGGTGTTAATCCTTTAGATGCTGCTTGTAGAGACCATGACATAGCATACAACACACATACTGATCTTGACAAGAGACATGTTGCAGACAAAAAATTAGAAGAGGCTGCATTTGGTAGATTTGTAAGCAAAGATGCTTCTTTAAGTGAAAAAATAGCAGCATTGGGAACCACCATAGCTATGAGCACCAAACAAAAATTGGGGTGGGGGCTGTGAACATGTATATAATAAACCTACAATGAAGGCCAAGGGTGTTATGTATCAAATACCTTATGCAGGTCTCAAATCTCTTAAAACTATTGACAGTCTTTTAACCAAAAAGCAGCGCAAGAAAAAAAGCTCTTGTATTGCCAAGGGCCATGGTATGAAATTGTTGCTTAGTACCCCCCAATTAAAAAAATTACAGCAATCAAGAAAAAAATCACATGTGGGGGGATTCATATTTACTATCCCGGCCATCTTAGCTGCTCTCGGGGCTGTTGGGAGCTTGGCTGGGGGATCAGCTGCCATAGCAAAAACAGTAATAGATGCCAAGAAAAATAGGGCAGAATTAGATGAGCAGAGGCGCCATAACCTGGCCATGGAGAAACAAGGCAAAGGTGTTAAGAGAGCCATGAATAAGTTTAAAAAAAACAAGAACCGCTTACAAACCAAGATATTGAAGCTTTAATCAAGCCACTGGGCATCAAACATTTTAGAGGTGTGTACATGTCTGATTCTTTACCGGAGCAACCACTCAACAAAGAGTGTGGCATTGTTAATTTGGATAAGTACAAAAATCAGGGCACTCACTGGATCTGTTATCTTAAATATTTAAACAATGAGGCATTTGTGTTTGATTCATTTGGAGGTGTTCCTCCTGAAAATTTAATAAAATATCTAAAATCACCCAATCTTTATTACAATAATGCCCGTGTTCAAAATTTCAAAGATGTTAATTGCGGACATTTGTGTTTATCTGTTCTTAGATATATGTCTCAAATAAATAAACCATCAATTGAAAATTTTCAAAAAGCCTTGTGGTATCTGAAACATCATGGGGGTATTCCATCTCACCAGCCAAAATTCAATATTGAAACTCAAATTGCATGATGATATAGTGTATCCCAAAACAATAGCTCTCAGAGCATTTTACGGCATGTACTTGATACCTAATATTACACACCACAACAACAAAATTGCAGTAGGGGATCAAAAAATTGTCATCACTCCAGGGCAGTATAATCTGTCCACTTTAAATGCTCAATTACCCAGAGGTGTAGTGTTAAGTCAAAATTCTGTCACTCACAGAGTAGAAATTGTATCTGCTACAGAAACAGTGGATCTGGGTACTATAGGAGAGCTGTTAGGCTTTGAGAACAACACAAAACTTGAACCAGCCATCAAACACACTGCTATCAATATACCTCAATTCTTAGCCATAGAGACTCTGAATATTCACTGTAATGTGGCCGAGGGTATGATCACCAAATCAAATGGCATAGGTACTCACAAACAAACTGGCATCATTGCAACATTCAAACCTAATTCCGAATTCATGGAGCCAATCATCTACAATCCATCCCCAACATTATATTTTCCTGTGTGCCATAATAGAATAGATTACATTGAATTGATGGTCACTAATGAAAAAGAAGAATTAGTTGATTTTGCTGGAGCCACAACAACTGCAATCATAGAGATTAATATTTAAATAAAAATACATACAATGGAAAATATTGAGAGTTACGAGCTACAATCATTCCCCCCAAACAGGAGGACATTTGCAAATTTAAATCAACCCAACACAGAAATCGAGGTTGATCTTGATGTAGGGGATGGCTTTATACACCCCCACAGAGCAGATCTATACATCAAATTTGATGTTGTAAAGCTCGATGGAACAGATTATCCTGCAAATTCAAATATAAGATTGGTAGACAATTTTGTGCCGCATCTATTCTCTGAAATTGAGATCAGAAAGCATGGTGTTGTTATAAACAGAATAGATTATCCCGGTATTACCTCCACAGCTTTGGCCACATTAAAATTATCCAAAACCGAGGCTTCTTACTACAGAATTGGTGGATTTGAAGCTGGTGAGAAAATATTATCTAAAAACCACACAGTGCTGTTCCCTATGCGCCTGTTGCCAGGATTCTTCTCGGATTACAAAGAAATTATGTGGAAGGGTGGTTTAAGAATCACATTTAGAAGAGCTGCCAATGATAACAATGCTTTGATGAGGTACAGTGCAATAAACTCTACCGGGGAAGCTCTGCCTAATACCCTACCTGATGAAGGCAAGTGCATTATTCAGACTATGGAGCTAAGAATCCCTGTTGTTGAATATGAAGCCGGCTATGCTCTTAAATACAAAGCTGATATCCTAAAAAATCCACACATTCCTCTGCAATTTTATACATATCAATCTGTACAGAAGCCCGCATCTGGTACCTATTATGAGTTTGATGCTACAAATTCATTCTCCAGCATACAATATGACATGCCGGATTTTGTAGTGGTATTGTTTCAGACTGGAAGACACAATAATCAGGAAAAAAATTCAAGTAAATTTGATAGCTGCAACATCAAAAACATATATCTTAAAAATGGCAGAAATGAGGTTTTTCCTAGAGAAAATTACAATTTAGACATGTCCAAGGGTGATTTTCTCAAATTATATGAGGCTTTTTCGGCTTTCAAAAGGGTCACTACTGGCAATACTGACATATATTACACACCAGATGAATTCAAAGCACAGAGACCCATGTTTGTCATCAACACTTCAAAAAGAAAACAAGTTGTGGTTAATGACAGGACAAACATTAAAATTATCTGTGAATTCCACGAGGCATTACCCGATGACACCATTTGTAGTGTTATTCTCATAGGTGAAAAATCATATGTTTATGATGTAAGAAATGAGAGAGTCACAGAGCAATTCTAGAAGATATTTGTTCTATTATCCTGTTGTACAACAACACACAAACCTCAACTGTATTATCAGCTAGCAGTAAATATCTTATGTGTGGGCAGTTGTATATATTTCAATCTTATATCAGGACTCGAACCCAAAGCCCCTGATTACAATGCAACACTATTAACACTTCTCAATATGGAATATGCCCACATTTTACTGGGTTCTGAGACCTTAATACAGACAAAATTGGATTTTGAACTGCCATAATATTTTCTAAGTCTTTGCCTAGGCTCATATTATCAGAATAGAATTGCTTTTAGCATGAAGGGGGGCAGTTCATTGCCACTGTGTGAAAATATGTATTTTTATCTCAATAATCTTTGTTACACTTTTACATGTTGCAGACATGTTACACTTTTTCCCCTGTCGCACAGAAAGATTAATGCCCCCTTCAGTGAATCGTACAGAAAAATCATTAATGCCCCCTTCTAGCGTGTAGATTTTATCTCTTGCGTGCCGGCAAGGCATGCAAACAATTAATTATGCTTACCCGCTCTTCTCCTATTGTATGGCTGAGCAGGTGGTTATAAAACATGAAAAAATAAGAAAACTGAGAAATTCAGTTTTTATACAATATATTGTTGTAAAACACTTTTTACCAGGTTTTCAGATCTGGGAGCTATCAACTAGCAGTAATTATTCTCAAAATCTCACGTATGGAATGCCACACATATTTCAATCTATCAGGACTCGAACCCAGAACCCCTTGTTTATCAATTAAACTTAAACTAGAAGTGAATATGTGTGTATATGGGTGGGTGTGTATGTATGGGTTTTTGGCTTAATTTCTGGTGTGGCCAAAAATATATCAATTTTTGGCAAATTTATGGACAAAAATCTGGCTGATGCAACTTTTGTAAGTATAAACAAATCAATCTGAGAGAGCTCTTCCTTTCTGAAAAATTCCCGAGGGCATTTTTACAAAAATCTTGGATTAGACGGGGTTTCCACACTAGAGCAAAAAGCTCGTATGGCCATGTTGAGCCTGTTTTAAGTATAGCCAAAGCTGCTGGAGAGGTGCTCTTCCTTTCCGGCGCTGTCCCCACCGTAAATACCACTACTTCCATTGTCTTGTTCTACGGCAAATGTTTAGAGCAAATATTTTAACTATATTAATATTTCTTGAACCTTTCTTTACATAAGAATTATGGCAACTGTTCATCAATTCTACCCTCCTCTGCAGGGAAGATGAATGAAATGAGAAGCTTTGCAATGGTGCAAATCCATCCATCATATAAGTTCTTTGAATTAGAGTTATTTATATATTACTCACTTTTAGACATCAATAGCAAACGCTTATAATATTGTTCAGCCTTTCTACATCGTTATCTAAATTCACATCATTAAATTAATGATACTTTGACGTACTGTCAGCGATTGAACTCGTGTACGAAACGTGATTCTTACTTCATCAACAATTGTTCGACTGTATTCTTGTACAAACGATTCTTGCTTCATGAACAATTTCCCATGTGTTGACCGACTGTATTCTTGTACAAAACAATTCTTACTTCATGAATAATTTTCCATGTGTTATTCCACTGCCGGACCCTGTGGCCGAGTGGTTAGCACATCGCGCTGCGACGCCAAGGGTCCCGGGTTCGAATCCCGCTTGGGCTTGGTTGTTTGTGAATGTCCATTCATCAATTTCATCATTTCATCACTCATCCCCATCTTCGCAAATTAGCCAAGAGGCACAAAACGCGAAGTAAAATAAACTAAATCAATCAATGTTATTCGACTTTACTATTGTAGTATCAAACGATTCTTGTTTCATGAACAATTTTCAATGTGTTGTTCGACTGTATTCTTGTACCAAACGATTCTTGCTTCATGCACAATTTCCCATCTGTTGACCGACTGTATTCTTGTACAAAACAATTTTTAATTCATGAACAATTTCCCATGTGTTATCTGACTGTAGTATTGTTCCAAACTATTCTCGTTTCATGAACAATTTTCAATGTGTTTCCTCAACCGTATTCTTGTACGAAACGATTCTTACTTCATGAACAATTTTTCATGTGTTATCCGACTGTAGTATTGTACACCAAACTATTCTTGTTTCATGAACAATTTCCAATGTGTTATTCGGCTGTATTCTTGTACAAAACAATTTTTAATTCATGAACAATTTACCATGTGTCATCCGACTGTAGTATTGTACCAAACTATTCTTGTTTCATGAACAATTTCCAATGTGTTGTTCGGCTGTATTCTTGTACCATACGATTCTTGCTTCATGAACAATTTTCCACGTATTGACCGACTATATTCTTGTACAAAACAATTCTTAATTCATGAACAATTTCCCATGTGTTATCCGACTGTAGTATTGTACCAAACTATTCTTGTTTCATGGACAATTTTCAATGTGTTGTTCGACTGTATTCTTGTACCAAACAATTCTTGATTCATGAACAAATTTCCATGAGCTGTTCAACTGTATTCGCAGCCTGAATTGTAAACACAAACCTAACTAGTATTTACGTATAAACCTGCAAAACATTTTTAAAACTATCTGTTAGTTAAACACGTAACTGGTTGTTAGTTTCTAACTAGAGTTTGAATTAGGGAATAAACTGAATGGATATCAAAGCGGGCATCTTTTAAGGCAATGGAGCTTCGGAACTTAGCATTTATTTCACGTTCAAGAGAAATATTCAGGTATTGTTCCGGTCTATGGAAATATCCTAGTAGACAAGTTGTCCTTCATCATACTCGTTCATTTTTTACTCAATGTGATGTTTAGATCTCGCATGTCTAGGTTCTAAAAAGTGTGATTTTAGGTTCCAAAAATAGAGTCTAAAATTCTAAAATATGTTCGAAAAACCCTAAAATAGGTCCTAAAATCTTAAGTTAGGTTCGAAAAATCTTGAAGAAGGTTCAATTTTTTTTTAAATAGTTCAAAATTTCTGAAAAATGCTGATTAGGTATAGTCACCGGCAATGAAAATGGGACACCTATATCCTGAAATATAAACTATCTTGCATAACGTTATGTGTGTTGCCTAACCCTACGGCGATGGCAGAACTTAACATTCGAAATTTGCTATTAAAATCCACTCTTCGCCGTATAGTTAGGCAACAATCTTTTTTCATGTTATCCACAGTCAAACTCCGCAATTTTGTGTGTGGGGATCATCTTATATGCTGATAATAATATTTCAACAAAAACATAGTCAGTGGTGCAAACTTTAATGCTGAAATGTTAGTTTGCAACAACAGCACCGAAGTGACGCGAAAGTGAGCAAGACCACACAGATCAGACCACTTTGGATTGTACAGGTAACAGTGGCACCAGACATTTTGCTTTGTTTAGAGCTTTCAAAAATCACCATGGACTTGGAGGAAGAGAAATCGACAGAGAGCACATTTCAAACACGTTCTTCATTCAATTTTTTCGTGACCAAAGCAAATGCTTCTGTGTGACATAAAAATCCTGTAAAATCTTTAAAAATATATATAAAATCCTAAAAAAAGGCTTGATTTAGTCGTATAAACCTAAAATAGGTTCTAACAAGCAAAATAGGTTTTTTTAGGTACTATAAAACTTCAACAGTTGTTGCGTTTTTTAACGAAACGCTAACATAACATATTATTTCTTACATACCTGTAAATGAAAAAAAGAGGTTAAAAACCTAAAATCCAAGATCTAGTGATGTTTTAAAAATTAAAACACAAGCGAACAAAATGTTTGTATCATCTGCATACATGAAAGATGAATGAAAATACTGGTGGACAGTTTGCCTACTATATATTCTCACAACCAAATATATATTGTTATGCAATATGTCCACCACTACACTCTTTCAGTATCTTCCACACACAATACAATTAGAATCGTAACCAAAGAATTCAATACAGCGCAACGCCATGGCTATAGGTTCGAATCCTAGTTAAGGCATGGCGGTGTGCTTGTCCCATCATCAGTTTATCCAGTGCATCATTCATCTTCATCGTCCAAAGCTACATAAAATAATAAACAGAACAGGACATATCCTCAGTAACTACTGCGATCAATATTGTTTCAAAGTTTGAAAAGGTTAACGGAAAAAACTGACCGAACACATATTTATGCACACTAAACTATGAATTACAAAATTTATTTCTAATATGTTACACACGTTTCATGTATGGAATAAAATGAAGTTACTATAAATCTTTGTTCAGAAAATATAGCGTGTCCAGAAAAGCATTCCGTGATTATAACCGACAACAAAATTTTAATTATGTATATTACGAAATGTATACCGATACCATTCGAAAGAAGAGCTTAACGAATTTTAGCGGATGTGTAATTGTTGGCGTTAACTACAACAATATATGGCATAACAATAAAAGAATGAAAAAAGGAAAAAATAGCCAAAAGTAGCAGAAAAACACATATTAGGATGTAAGTGAAAAATTAATGAAAATAGTCATGGACAATTTGCACGGTAATACTCATGGATCTCACTGTACATAGTTTCATAGAACCTTCAAATAATAATAATAAGAAATGTAATGGCGGATAAGAGAGAACACACAAAAAGATCTTTCCATTGTTAATGTATTGTTGTAAATGGCATTGTTGTTAGAAACAAGTTGTGTTACTGTTGACGTTTACTGGATGTTTAGATTTGTACAGTGGGATCCATGAGTATTACCGTGCAAATTTTACATTTCATTAATTTTTCTCTAACATCCTAAAATGTATTTTTCTGCTACTTTTGGCCATTTTTCCATTTTTCTCATTCTTTTATTGTTATGCCATCTATTGTTGACGTTAACGCCAACAATTACACATCCGCTAAAATTCTTTGAGCTGTTCCTTCGAATGGTTTCGGTATAAATTTCGTAATATACATAATTAAAATTTTGTGGTCGTTTATAATCACGGAATGTTTTTGTAGACACGCTGTATAATTAGTGTACAGTGGGATCCATGAGTATTACCCTGCAAATTGTCCATGACTATTTTCATTAATTTTTCTCTTACATCCTATGTGTTTTTAAGCAATGGATTTTTATGTATGCTGGTTCAGAAGTTGTCAACAGCTTGTTTTGAGTTTTCTTTTAATTCTTGAAGCTCTTATTGGATCAAATAAGATGTACGAACATGGTGATGGACAATTTGCACGGTAATACTCATGGATCCCACTGTACAACAAGAACATTGCCATTGCTCTGACACTTTTAATATTGACTTCTCGACCTGACTGAAACTTGTAAATCTTGTTTGTGTTGTCATCCATTTCCATGACCAGTTTGCAATTCGGATTGTGCAAGGAAGGCTGACAAAACTAATTATGCATGCAGCCAATTTCGTTTCCAATTTTCGGCGCTTTTAACAATGTTAATATTAATGCTTCGTCAATAATTCCATTTTAAATTGGATTGAACTGTGTGTTAATTTCACGTTTTCTTTTCCATTAACAGATTAAAGCACACAATGCAAAATCTCTCGTTCGAATGTACATACATTATATTTAAATTTTAAGATAATAATACTGCAGTATTTATTTTTGTTGTTTGTAGTACGTGTAACATGTACGGAACTTATTGGTGGTTTTACATTGACATGCAGTACTGTTATGTGAGTTTCATTACACTGTTAATGTACACTGAAAGAACAATATTTCAATATAATATAAGTATCTAACACAAATGAGTCTATTCGTCTTTCAATTTTTATCCGATTTTAAAGACTAACCTTCATAGTGATTTTATTTAAAATGGCGGAGGGGAAAATATTTTTAGTGGCACTTCTACGTTTCTTTACCGTCCACGTAACCGAACTCAGAGTTCTCAATGAAAGCTTTTATTATTCATTTCAGCTTTAAAATCCATTTATTTGACATTTCGAATGCAGTTTCCAGTGTAAAAGATGATATAAGTGACAGAAGTGCTATTTTGGAGTCACTTATACCGGGTGGTCCATTTATAATGATAGTATGGAATATCGCATGCAGAATGCATCCAATCGAAAAATTGCACAGAAAAAAGTTTGATACTATTGAGGAGGTAAGTCAATGCCGCAAAAATTTTGTCGCCGCCACCCACCCCTTAGGGGGGGGGGTAAATGTGAAATTTCAAATGGAACACCCCCATTCGATTTACATATTTGGATTCCGTGCTGAAAAGGAAGTATCTTTTGTTCGAAAAATTTCGTAAAAAAATTGCAACCTTCGAACATTTATAAACATTTGGTAGTTTCAGTTTCATTTTGTTCCCTTTATGTAAAAACAGTTTTGGTTTCCGATGAGAACATTGCAAAAACGAATTTTATTCAAAAAATGTGTGCAAAGAATTCGGCAAAAGAAAATTGTTTGCAATTTATGTTTTTTCGTAACAATAAATAATATTAATTTGTTCCAACTCTTTGGTTTCAAGAAACAATTTCATATGAACAACAAAATTAAGTATGTTACTACAAATTTAGTTATCTATGAGATAATATGTACAGTAGGATGCAAAAGTATTATCAAGCAAATTGCCCATTACCATGTTTATTCCTCTTTGTTTTACGCAAAGAGTGCATCAAAAATTGAAACAAAATGTTAAACAAGATAGTGGCAACCTCTTTACAAATATAAACAATAATCCTATTCGTAATAACACGCAGGGCGCAAGAGAAAATCCAATGAAAATAGTCGTGGACAACTTGCCGAGCAATACTTGTGCATCCCACTGTACTATGTAATACACTCCTCACCAAAAGTTTGGAATATTGCTATTTTAAGAAATGGGTGATAGGTACGGTGGCATATGTCGACGAGACACAAGAACGTCCAGCAGATAGACAGATACCATGTAATTTTGTATTCCAAGTCCGTTTCTATCACCTAATGTCTAATATAATAATATTCCAAACTTTTTGTGAGGAGTGTATAATCTAGAGGCATGGGCACTTCTTGGACATTATGTGCAATTGGACAGCAACCAAGCTGTGTTGTGTCTGTGTAAAAGTAAGGCAATTTTGATTCAGGCGAAATTTCCATTCCTTGTATCTGATTAAAATCTGGAACGAGAAGATTCTCGGTCTCGTTATACAGGGTGTCCCTAAAGTTCCGTTACCATTATAATCACACATAACTCTCAAACCGCATGATATGGAGCAGGGCGGTTCTTGCAAAATGTTCTACAGCTCAAGAAGTTTTTTTTTCCTGTACGTCAATGCCCCTCTGGTTGCCCTCAGGATGTCAAGGCGATATATGATGCATATCAACATCAACTGCTTGCACGGTTGCAATGATCCTTCTGCGAAGTGCAAGAGGGTCTGGAACAGGGGGGTTAGTATACAGAATCGTTTGGTACAAGAATACAGTCGAACAACACATTGAAAATTGTTCATGAAACAAGAATCGTTTGGTACAATACTACAGTCCGATAACACATGGAAAATTGTTCATGAAATAAGAATTGTTTCGTACAAGAATGCAGTCTGTCAACACATGGGAAATTGACGTACCCCAAAAGAAAAAAATCCAAGGGGTATATCAGGAGATTGCGTTTGCCAGGTCCGTCACGGTCGATCCATCTCCCAGATAATGTCTATCCAGAATATCACGAACATCATGAGACCAATGTGGGTGTGTTACGCCTCATCCACCTGGGGAGTAGGTACTGTTGAAGCATATCGCAGTAAATATTCCCTGTAATCAGTCCTCCATTAAGAAAAATGGGCCTGGAACGAAATCTTTTTGAGCTGCAGAACACTTTGCAAGAAACCGTCCTGCTCTATGTCATGTGGTTTCAGAGTTATGTTTGATTATAATGGTAACGGGACTTTAGGGACATCCTGTAATTCAACAGATGCGTGCCTCTTTCTCGGCCGTGTCTTGACAAATCTTAAAAAATAGTCTCGGTTTATCTCGATACCCTGCCAGAGAATATACAAAGTAGCACTTGATGGATTCTACACCCGCAGAAAGTCTCTCTGCCAGAATGAACACCTTCACGACAACGGGTGCTCGAACGCCAAATAATCTCCACTCATTAAAGTTGGAGAAGTTCCGAGACAGCCCCTTCCAACAGGGCCGAAGAGAGAAGCGGGACTAGTTGGGTATTTCCGAAGACAAGTGGAAACATCGTCCAATTCGAGGATCGACCCGAGTCCTGCAAAATAAATAGAGAGTTGTCGCGGAAGAGTTATTCCACGGGTACTCTGGGAAAGGCAAGCAATTCTTCTCTTGCGCTGACTACAATCCGATTACTTTCCTCGTGGAGGGAGAGAACGAGAGAGGGTGGAGTAAGAGGCTCTCTTCTTGGAGCATCCAAATCTTCTCAACGTGGCTAGATCGACCAAGCAAACAAGAGCAACCAACTTCCTGGAGTAGAAGGCACGGAGTTTTCTCTCCCCCTCTCAAGTCCTCTTGGAGGACCAGGAAACTTCATTAAGAATCTACAATTGGCATTTGTTTGCCGTGGACCTTTTCTTGTCTTATCCCAAGATGGACTTGTGGATTTTCTTACAGGAGCATCTACATGTGTTTTTCTTACTTTGTGTAACTTTTATGCCACTCTTGGTCGTCTTCTGCTTATTTGCTCGTTTTCTGCCACTCTCACTCGCTTCTGTCACTCTCAGTCGCTCTTCCACCATTTTTGTTAGTTTTCTATCCCTTTTACTCGCTTCTTAGCCACTTTCGTTCGCTCGTCTGCCACTTTCGTCCGCTCTTCTGCTACTTTCGTTCGTTTTTCTGCCACATTCGTTCGCTTTTCTGCCACATCCGTTCACTTTTTTGCCACTTTCGCTCCTTTTTCTGCAACTTCTGCTCGCTTTTATGCCACTTTTCCTCGCTTTTCTGCCACTTCTGCTCACTTTCTGCTACTTTATTCGCCTTCCGCTCCATTTTCTGCCACTTTTGCTACCATGAGTATAAATGATAACTACGCTCCGCGACAGGTTAAGTTTGCAGCAACTTTTCGCATATATAGACCCAAACGTGCGCGCAGAATATAGTTCCGCTGCAATACTGCTGAGCGCCGTTTTTACGCGGATTAATACATAAAACCTGCTGCAAACTTAACCTGTCGCGGGGCTTAGAAGAATTTGGAGAAAGGTACCGGACTAAACGTTTGAGAGTATAAGTGGTAAACAAACTGCGTTCAGCGCTCGCGATTCGCGATCTCAACACTGCCTTGGCCTTTAAGTTAGTTCCTCTGCTTATTTAATCTAAACAATATTCAATGAAAACAGTGTTTAGCATATTTTAAAACTGCAAAAAATATTTCCCTGTCACAGTAATCTATATTTAATACCCCACACAAGTGATTCCACGTGATGTAACATTGTACAGGTAATATTGATATATGTTCAGTGTTATTTTTTTAAAACATACAATACATATTTAGTACAATATATTCTGGATTATCAGAGATTCGTTTACCTGAAACGGGTTCATTCGGAGAACAAGATTTTAGCATATTTTGATAAACCTAAAACCAGATATTGTTACATGTACCACTGTATTGTAATGTCATATTAAGAGATATCCGAAGTAAGGTTTCACATAGCTCAGTTCTTTACAATTCAGTGAAACTCATTGCTTCAGATCATATTGTTTTGTTTTTGATAAATGGTGAACACTCTTAAGTCAACAACACATGAAGAAAATGTCTGATTGACCTACCTGCATGTGGAAATCTTGGGCAGGCTATGGGGCTTTCGGCTGACTTTAAATCTGGGCAAAGAAGATGGAAGATCTTTCAGTATACGTTTGGTATTCAAGACCGAATCTCCGTTCAAAACCAGCTCGGTTTAAGAGCTCTTTCTTCCGTATTAAGTGCATTAAAATGTGGTCCACGTATTTTGTTACCGTAGCCATCTTTCATTTTTTTTTCTCTTTGGCAGTATTGTTTTCAAAGATTTAGGATGAGATCATGTAGTGTTCTAGAGTTTGATTTCATATTTTATGCAAAAGAAATCCTTTGTTAGCTGTAGCAAATGGAGGAGCAAAGCATGTTCATAAAATCTTATTTGACTTTCATTTTAGCCTTTTTTTTTACTTCGGTGGCGTAACCATCTTAGGAAAGTGGGGGCAAGGGTAAAAAAGGTTTGGTCTATGATATGGGTATTTTCTTTATGCAACAGTAAATTTAAGATTAGGCAAAACTGCGCAATGAAATTCTAACAGAGCCGTCTTCGCTGGCAAGATCATACTTTGAGTGGCGTATCTATTAGAGGGATTGATGGGGTCTCAGGACTTAGTACATCACGCACGAATTACTATAACCTACGATGGACAGATGCATAAACACTACTTAGGGTAAATGAGGGGAAGTTCGCCACCAAAATGCTTCTCTTTTTTTCCTCTAAACGAATTGGGGGAGAAGGACAAAATTTATACGATACAAAAAGTAGTCATTGTGGATTATGAGGAATATAACATAAATACTGTGTTACTTATACTTATGACGTAATATTAAAAATACTAAAAAGAGAAAAAGTGGCGAAATTCCCGTCACATGCTGGGAAATTCGCCATATAACTTATTTATCACTTTATCGTCAGTTTAAGTGACTTGTTGCCAATAAGCCAGACAACAAAGTGAAAAAGACCTACAAATGACAATACAAAAAGGTACAATACAAACATGTTTAAGAAATATAGGCATAAGTGTTCATATGCATTGTGAACAAGTTGTGTGTGAAAGAGGGGAAATTCGACACATTTTCTGTTACTCTGGCGAATTATATTATTTTCATTGTATTCCTGCTTTCGTGGACGTAATTTTAAGAAGCTTCCCGCAGTAGAAAAGCACTGGAGCCAACCAATCCCTTGGGACAATAATGGACGCTCTTAGTTGGCCAGTCTACCAGTCATGGTAGTACTCATGGATCCCACTGTACAAGTTAAATAAATTCATTATTCAGGCGCATATATAAATGTAATCATATTTAGAGTATTCAAGTGGTAACACTTGATATGTGTGATTTCCGCTGGTCGCAAGAATAACGTGAACATGCCCTTAACAATTTTATTCTCCACGAATAGGAAGAAATAGACATCAAAAAATGTTGCATGGCTTGTATGTTTAAATCATATTTTACTTTAGTAGCTAATCTAAATAAGGCTACACTTCCAGGCACCACTGACGTCATAAGTGTTTCAAAGGCAACAGATCCTGTTGTGGCAGCTTTAACAGTGACAATTCCACACACGTAGAACAACAAAGGCGACAAATCAGGAGATACGCGGGTTCGAGTCCTGGCCGAGCACGCATATATTTCTACGTACATTTCCATTGTTACCAATTGTTGATTTGAACAGAATATTGCAGGGAGCGGATTTAATGCAAAGATATGAGAATAAACACATACTTCCAGATAACTTATTTAACCCAAATGAACACTTTTGTATGATATTTACTGGTATATTTAACGTACTACGCCTTGTACATTTTTATTTTTTACTGTTGTTTGTAGTTACGTTGAAGATTATACATAATAGAACGGAGTTGTCTAAGATTCCAGGACGCCAACATCGGAATCTGAACCCATTTCCGGTTTCAGAAATTTCGAGAAATGCCCAGAAGCTAACAAGGAAATATCTATCGTGCAGACAATATCGAATGCAACAGAGGATTACGAGGAGAATAGAATGGAATGCGATACAAGCTACTATGAAATGGGACATTATTAAAAATATATAGCTATATCTTTGCAATGACTTTGTGTACACTGAATGTTAATAGGGATTTCGTGTCACTGAACTGTGATAGTATTATTGTTAAGGTGTAAATAAACCTAGTGACTAAGGTAATAGTTGTGTTTTCATTTCTTGGGCTATCACGTCACCATCATCAATATATTTTATTGGACTTACATCTTTACATTTGGCTATTTATGCCCAACATGCATTTTGAATCCATAAAGAAACAATTTAGTTATAAGTTTGTACATGTAAAGTTGAAATACATTCTTAAATAACATGTTTGCATACAACTACATTCAGTCCTTCTTTACATAAAAAAATTACAAAATTATTAGCTTGTCTAAAATGCAACTATAATGCATCCAATTGTGAATATCCAATGCTTACAACAATGAAGTCCAATTTATAGAAAAAAGCACATTACGTTTTGATAATGCTTTGTATAAAATGTTTGTTTTCTCTGTATGAGTAGGATATTCCAAAATAATGTGATGAGCAGCACCTCTTGAATTACCACAATCAAAATTCGGAGATTTTAAAATGTGTATTTTAAATAAATGATGATAAGTTATCACATGACCACTTCTGAGACTATTTATTAAAACAATTGCATTTATCGATCCTTTACAAATATAACACCAAGTTTTTACCCCTACCGTGTTCAACATAAGGTCGATTTGGAATTCACGTTCTGAGAAAGCTCAGTTTTATATGAAGGAAAGTCCCATAACTCTGCCGCGCGAAGAGATTGGGCAGGTTACCGTGACGTATTAGCCTGAACTCGGAACAATATTCCCCCCCCCCTTTCTGCCCCTCCAATCATTTTTCTGGCCCAGTTACTGTCGCAGCGATTGATTGATTGATTTGGCTTATTTTATTTCACTTTTCTTCCACTATTGCTAATTGCAAATATGAGGATGAGTGATGACATGATGAAATTGACGAAGGCACACTCACAAAGACCACCCACACTAGCAGCGAGTTACGCTATTCACTAAACCACGGAATCCTACCGTGCGGCGTGAAAACATGAAACAAATTCGAGTTAGAACGAAAAGTACATAAATCTTAAAACACCATGTACGCTGCCTTGCATAACAGAGGGGGGAACGGTTTCCGAGCCACTACACCCCCATTTATCTTTATGTATCCTGATTTTTATGCAACCCTCTCGCTGTTAAATGTGCACTCCTTAACTACTCCCGCTGTCGGACACCACCCACGGAGAATCATCCGCGTACATGAGAAAAGGGGGGCGGGGGAGCGGCTCCATATTATCTCCATTCTCTAGGGATGGTCACGTGTTTATGAGATCACCGAGACGGTAACCATAGCAACGCGGTCCGTACATGAAACCCGGAAAATCAAATATAGTAATAAACGTTCGAGCGAGTCCGAAAGCTCCCGAAAGCAAATATGGCGGTCAGGGGGAGGCAATTAGTCCCGGTCGCCATGGCAACCCATCTTCATCTCCCGTCGCGACTGGAAAGATGGATGGAGAAATTTTTTTCCCCCTCCCGACGTGGAGTGGTTCGGTAATCTGGTCAACCTTTAGGGGAATTAATATGCGATCCCTCTTTCCAGGCCATGTTTCTATAAGCTCTCGACCTTTCGTAACTTTCTTCCCCTTTTTTTTTTGTTTCTAAAAATAAAACTTTGCGAGGTTCAGGCCAGAGTCATCTCAGTACGATCGGGGGCGATCAAAAACTTCTCGCGTACTCTCTTTTACCGATTCATGCCTATCTTTACGGTGGCACTGCAGACCTCCGTGGCGTAGTGGTCAGCGTAGCGCTCTGCGACGCCAGAGGTCCCGGGTGCGTATTTCACATGTGCACATTGAAATAGAGATTAGGGGCGTGGTTTGTGCATGAATGCTCCCTATTGGCTAGCAGACTGCCTCAATGATAATCTACATTATTATATATTATTATCTGTATTATAGAATAGGAAACTGGCATTTTTTTCATTGACTAGAGCGAACACTTTTTATAAACCACAGACTACTATGCCCCAGACAAGCAGAACCATCTGGTCGGGGAAGACAACGCACTGGAATAGTAACCAATATTCGGAAAGCGAATAGACTTTCTTTTTGGAACTAATAAAGGAAAGAATTTTAAAAAAATGTCCCTTTTGATGAAAATTCTTATACAATTACTAAATATATTGGTCATTTTTCGGCTTTTGTCACATGCAAGAAAGAAACATTTTGAATTCTTACTTTAAAAATCTGTCAAACCCTTGAGTAGCGCCAAAACTTTAATTTTGACTATATAAGTGCGCGCCTATTTTTTTAAAAAAAGATTTGTTACAAACCAGATATAACAATTTCTATTTCAATGTATTATATGTCCAATATACGCAACTATTGTAAATTCCTTCGTTGAATGTTGTATCCTTTACATAAACAGAATTAAATAAATACAAAAACAAACATTGAGGTATATTTTTTTAAGGAAAATAAAGCACACTGCACTTCCTGCGAACCGGGAATTTTGTAACATCTGGCGACGCAGCGGTCCTAGAGAAGGACAGAGCTATTGGCAAAACTCATGTATTAGAGAGATAGGACGTACTTAATTTACTTCCATACTGACTTTTAAGGTTTAGACACACTATAGCAACAACGCCTTTCCCCCCTTGAAACTCCCACAACTGGAGGCGAAAAGTCTGGTTTTCCTGAAGTTCATTGGCCGGTCGGACTTTAGTTTATGGCGGAGTGGTTAGCACAATGCGCTACGACGCCGATGTTTTCTCCAGCGTTCAGTATTATAATCAGAGTTAGGATTTTTAGGGGAAAATTTCATTGGGAAAAAGGAAGGGAAAAGGTGCTAAAATAAGACCCAAAAAGGGGCAAAAAAAGGTGTTGATTGGGGGAGAAAAAAAAGGTGCTGATAATTATACTACTTATTAAAACTTTCCCTCCTATTTTATTAGTGTAAGCTATTCACTCGAAGCTGTGTACACATCACACACATAGGTTGTGTTACAGTTATTCACCAGAGTCTGAGAAAAACACAAAGCTGTTGTACCTTACAACATTAAGCTTTTCTAAATTTTTTATGGTGAGTTTGTTTCTTTTCGGAGATAAAATATCTTTATATAAGCTGAAGCTTCTCTCTACATCCACAGAAACAAGTGGGGCAAACTTAGTATTTACTCGGAATGGCAACACTGTGGAAGTGGCAATTCCACAACATCCGGATTCTTGTCAAGACTAGCCTCAAGTTTGTCTCTGGCAAAACCATCTAACTGACCCCTCACAGTAGTAAAGATATCCCATTGTTTTTCCTTTTCGACGCCTTGTTCTTCTAAGCTTTTGATGGCTGTCGACAGGTACTTGTAGGAATGTACACAAAATAGTTCTTTTTGCAAATCATCTATCTTGTCTGGGAGGAGAAGTTGCTGTGCCTTGGAAATTGCACCTGCGTCGGTTGAATCAAGGGAAAGCACAAACTCCTTAATTTTTTCAAACTTTTCACACAGAAATGCAGCATCCTCAATCCATGATCCCCAGCGAGTAATGATGGGGAAATGTGTCAGGGGCAGGCAGGTAGTTACTCTGTAGGCAAGAATGCGACTCGGGGCCTTAAGGAGTATTTTCTTCAGATCAGATATGAACTCATTTACAACATTGTATTCGTTGCTAATAGATTCAGAAACCCTGTGAAGGGCATGAGCCAAAGAGGTTACATGCTTTAACTTAGGGAACAATGGCTTCAATTAGTTAAATGCCGAAAGCATGTAGGGAGCCTGGTCATTAAGTACGACAACTTTTTTCGAAATGAATTCCACCGGGCTACAGTTTTTTTTTTGTTTTTTTTGTTTTTTTTTTTTTACAGAAACCCATAAATGACTGCATCACTGTACTGGCATTGGTTTTCTGCAACTCATACATGTTTAGTAGCATGGGCTTAACTTCCTCACCTGTCAGAGGAAAAACCAAAATGTTTAAAACATATCGTTGCATTGAGTCTGTTGTCTCATCCAGAATGACACCTATATCGCAATCTGACCTTTCACCTTAACGAACAGTTTCTTCATACACAGGTTCAATAGAGTTTTTCCTTAACGTACTCTCATCGGGCACTGACAACCGTGTGTACTTTTCAAGGAACCATTTCAAGGCCAGATGGTTCACCTTGTTGAGCCTGTGTAAAAGATGCATACAAGTCAACATTAAATTCCTTTAGATTTTGGTTCTTGGAAGAACACTGCTCAAATGCATTGCGTAAGAGAGGCTGCCGAGATTTACTTCCTTGCAGATTCTTGTTCTTTTGATGCTTAGAGCTGGAAATATGTTGCTGGATGCGATCTCTCTGGTGTTTTTCATCTAATGTGATTCCCGTATCACAAACTGTGCATCGAATAACAGTTCCATCACTTTCTATGAACTCGTGCTTAAATTCTTGAGCCAGACTGAGAAATCGGGATCTGGGCACTTTCGGCATGGTAAAGTACATGCACTAACAGGATCTAACAGAGCCCGACCCTGTGGCAGAGTGGTTAGCACATCGCGCTGCGACGCCAAGGGTCCCGGGTTCGAATCCCGGTCGGGCTTGGTTGTTTGTGAATGTCCATTCATCAATTTCATCATTTCATCACTCATCCCCATCTTCGCAAATTAGCCAAGAGGCACAAAACGCGAAGTAAAATAAACTAAATCAAATCAAATCAAATCAAGAATCTAACAGAATGAGAAAGCAGGTAAGGAACTTACATCCACAAACAACATCTGTCCACTGCGCACACTTGAAATGTGAAACCCACCACTTCAGAAACTATTGTTGCTTCACTGCTTCCAAGACCAAACTGAGTTTCCTTCTTCTTTCTATCTTAAAAAAAAAATAACTGCAATCTGGCGCATATCAGTAGCTGCCTTTCCATTGTTGATTTCAAATAGGCAACAATCAAGCACAGTTTAAATACATTCAATTTCAGTTAACAATGTGAAAACATCTTAAAAGAGAAAAGTGTCGCGAAAGAAGAAAATAAAAATCCAATGATTTGCTGAAGAAATATATTTAACATCACCAGTAAAGGGACACAAAAAGGGGAGGAAAAACGATTAAGAACACGAAAAAGGGGGAAAATAGATAAATGTCCCAGAAAAGGGAGGGAAGGGGAAAGGTTATCAAAAAAGGGGAAAAAAGGTGCTGGCAAATTAGCTCCATTCTCACGTTGAGGCAACATTTCACACACTGAGCGCTTCCAGAGAGGTCTCACTTTCACTACGAAAAAAAGGTGCGCACCTAAAAATCCTAACTCTGATTATAATTATTACATTACCTTCATCATTACAATTATTTTCTTGGTAATTATGCTGCTGGTTAAACGAAATAGTTTCGCCAGGATTGACACGTACTTTATCTGGACCTGCTAATACAACATTTTTTTAAAATCACAATATCTCAAATACGTCACAAATAATGAAACACTACATCTCTCATACGCGGTAATCTCCTTGCTCTAATTCTACCTCGGAAGTCTATGCACATCACAGTCTCACTGCAAGACGATTTCTTCTTCTTCCGCGAGAGTTTTTAACTACTGAGCTATGCTTATAACCAGTGATGTGCCGTACACTATAAGTTTACATCTACATGCGTTGTCTACACGTAATCTACGCGTAGATTACATTGGGTTGTAGTTTACATAGACTACGTAGACAATGTGAAGTACATTAGAAATAATTTTCAAGGCTTTCATGAAAGGAAAGTGACATTTTAAACCATATTGGTTCCTATCGAACTGAAGAGAATCATATTTACAACATAATGTCTCTTCTCTTCTATCATCAACTATGGAAGAAGATAAATAGTATGCAAATAAAACAACAGATGGCAGTCGTGAGGCAAAATTAGTCTTCTTCCCATAAAACACTAGAATATTTCCTACATTAGGTTTTTCCTACGTGAGAAATTGTTCGAATTTAGAAGAAAGAGTATGAAAAGTTCTCCTCACACATCAGCAACTGATACGCAGTATAATTTTCTTTTAATTCCACGGCGCCCTTTGCTAAGTTATCGCCTTTCGCCGTGTTTGTTTACATAGATTACGTCATCTACGTGTATAACATAGTGTACGTGTAGAATGTAGACTATCGTTGTTTACGTGTAGACGCACATCACTGCTTATAACTTGATAGTTTTGCTCCAATTCATGTTTATTCCGTTCAACGTCGATCCTTCCAATGCTGTCGGCATAAAGCACACCTCTTTGCTCAAAGCTGTATAGGGTATTGCGTGTGGGTAGGCGATATTTAATTAGAACTGGAGCTAAAACGTCAAATTAAAAGTTCAGAGCTCACTCATGAGTGGGCGCGCTGGTATCTGGGAACTCATAACCGTTGATCTGAAAGGGAGAAAAAAAAAACCACTTTGCAGCGAATGGCGGAACATCGACATTAAATTATACAAAGCCTGAGGCGCGATAAATTTGAAGCGATGATGAACTTCACTACGCGGTGCTACTTTGTGTAAATATTCACTGATCTGTCCGTACAAAGAATCACATAAAGACTGGTGTCTGTGAGAAACTTGCTAGTTCTTCATCAGAATATGACTGCTAAGTTCGTGAGTACAAACCATTATCAGTAAAAGTGCTGAAAGAGAAGCTGTTAAAGCCGACTGAATTGTTGAATAGCCGCTAAAATTGTCGAACAAAAGCACCGATAGTTCCAAAAGCAAATCAAGTTCTCGAACAGAAGCAGTGATCGCTCATTCACGTTGCTGAAACAGAAGCAGTGATGGCTCATACAGCAACAAGTTTTAGAACAGGAGCAGCGATGGCTCGTACAGAAACTCAAGTTCTGGAACAGAAGCTGTGATGGCTCGTAATGAAGCTCAAGTACTGGAACAGAAGCAGTGGTAGCTCGTACGGCAACTCAAGTTCTGGGACAAAAGCAGTGATCGCTCATACAGTCAGTCTCTCAAGTTCAGGAACAGAAGCAGCGATGGCTCGCACAAAACTTATGTTCTGGGACAGAAGCAGTGGTAGCTCGTAATGCAGCTCAAGTTCTGGAACAGAAACAGTGGTAGCTCGTACGGCAACTTAAGTTCTTGGACAGAAGCAGTGATAGCTCGTAATGCAGCTCAAGTTCTGGAACAGACACAGTGGTAGCTCGTACGGCAACTTAAGTTCTTGGACAGAAGCAGTGATAGCTCGTAATGCAGCTCAAGTTCTGGAACAGAAACAGTGGTAGCTCGTACGGCAACTTAAGTTCTTGGACAGAAGCAGTGATAGCTCGTAATGCAGCTCAAGTTCTGGAACAGACACAGTGGTAGCTCGTACGGCAACTTAAGTTCTTGGACAGAAGCAGTGATAGCTCGTAATGCAGCTCAAGTTCTGGAACAGAAACAGTGGTAGCTCGTACGGCAACTTAAGTTCTGGGACAGAAGCAGGGATGGCTGGTTCAGAACTTCAAGTTTTGGAACAGAATCAGTGCTGGCTCGTACAGAAACTCAAGTTCTGGAATAGAATCAGCGATTGCTCATTATTTCAATAAAGTTCTTACTGTCCGTTAAAGCACTAACACTAACGCAACCGACAAGTACACAGTTTGTCTTAAATGAAATAATTAGGACTTCGATTACTAGCACTAATTAAGAAGTTTTGGTTTACACTGACTACATAGAAAGCTCAATTAGAAAGGGCAACAAATCTAAAGAATGATTTCACTATGACATTTTATTCACGAGTTTTGTTCCAATACGAAATCTTATTTTCAATTCTTACAAAATCATAACAACATCATAAGAGAAAACTAGTAAATTTTAACTTCATGTGTTTGCATTATAATCCTGCCATCTGGTAGTCGCTCTGTGCAACTCTGGAGAAAAAATGATCAACGGATTGATTTCTCTTCGGGAACTCATTGATTTCGTTTCGATGCAAGGGAAGTGGAGGATTGGGGTGGGGGGAGGAATTACCGAAGAGCATGATGGATGATACAATATCTGGTGGCCCAATCATATTTGTCCGACTTCCACCCCACATGTGGGTGGCTGACTGATGAAGTGGTTTGCGCGTGGTTTTCAAATTAACTGGAGAAAAATTGCAGCGGTATGTTGTGCGCTGGAGGGGAAATTAATATAAAGCTCTGAGAAGCCATTTATGTTTTTCTGTATTTGATAGAAGGGTGTTCGTTTTCTGTTTTGGGTTTCGATCTTGCTCTGTTTCATCAGACGGTGATGCTGAAACAAGAACGGAGGCATTGACAAAGTGTTGCAGTGTTGATGGAAAAACTGAGGTGGTGGTTTACGAGAAAATGTCAGTTTAGTACAGGGGCGGCGCGAAGATGGGCCACAGGGGGCCGTGCACACCCAAATATCAGGTTGTTTCACCAGGTTGTTGCAATGCATTGAAAAATATTGCAACACAGATAAAATGGAAGTAGAGAGACAATGATGAATATAATGAGCAGAGAACGGATTTAAATGTACCAAGAAAGTGTAAGGTATGTAAATATACATTAAGTTACTTCAATCAAAATATGGAATTAAATATGGACCTGCAGTTGTGCAAAATGGCAATTTTCATTAAGCAAGCCCCACATATAACCTAATACAATATAATTCATGAGGCTTACATGACATTGCCTGTCTCAAAAACTTACCAGTGGGATATTTCGTTGCTTCGCTTGATGAGGTCTTGGTATCAAATACTGTACATGCCGTGACGCTGATATTTAGATATCATTATGTAGGTATTAAATAATACATACCTAAAATGAACATACTCTTTGATAGTAACGTTTAATGTATTTCAAATGTAAAGCTATTATTTATATTCTTTAAAACCGTAAATACATAACGTGGTCATGTTTTCTTTATATTCAGGGATGGTGGAAAGTTTGGTGGGGGTGACAGGGTATAAATTAGGTCGGATATTTTTTATAAACAGTGCCAATGTGTTCGGTTAAGTAAATGTTGTACCTCAATTGATTTAAATTTACAGCATTTATCGTTGTAAACAGGAATAAGTTAAAGAAATGTTCTCTTCCTGAAATTTCTGGGACATTCCATGACAAAGTCGTATCGTACCCAAGGCGAAGTGCACCTGAATGTACAGGGTGTCCCACGAACGGCGCAACTGGGAATTAAGAGTGGCGTTACTTTGTAACCGAAACCTGTACATACATAAGTCATACACCAAATGTTAGCCCTGTCCAAGTAGATATTTTTAAACATAGAAACAACAAACGGGGTGCAGTGTTGTTCATGCAGTGTTGCCAAATGTAAGTGAAAGTGTAAATTTATTTTTCCACAAAGCATGGAAAATTGCATGTCAAACATTCGTACTGACATTTGGACGTCAATTTCCACCTTGGGTAGGTGGACTATTTCGCCATCTATAGTTCAGAGAAGAAAACCGATCGTTTTCGCGTATAGCAAATCCTGAAATGCCTCGTAAAGGAGTACCGGTCCAAATGGGTGTTTTAAAAAAATTATGAGGTACAGTGGCAACACTGTTGATGTTTGAAGGCAACAAAAGGTGTGTTTAGTGATGGTCTATGACATGGAAATACTGGGACACCCTGTATTTTCGAAATTAAATGCAACGATGTAATTTTATTCTATCTTGTGAGTCATCAATCTAGAATTGTTGTTAATACTTAATTATTGTACATACTTCAGTTAATAGTAGAAGATATTTTAAATATTGTTTTTCTTAACACTTTGATTTGTTCTTGTTTTGTATTAATTTCTCCTTTAATTGTTATAGTTCCTCTTCAACTCGACTAGAAAGTTTAAAGTTCAAATACTTACTCTCTTTGTCTTAAAAAAATATATTTCATCACTGGAAAATTCACAGAAATTATAATATATTTCTTATTAAGTAAAGAGAATGTTTATATGTCCCACCCGTGATGAAAATTATTCACCTATAGCTATAGATCTGTGAACGTATTCTAAGGGTAGTTACGTTTAATCAACAGTGTTTAGTTTTATAATTCACTAGCTGATTGGCTGGCACTGCCAGGGTATTTATTTATCCCAATCTTCTATTAAAGTTGTCCGTGGGAGAAACATGGCGATCTTAAATCCACTCCTCAGTACTTAATAGACTGCCCCTGTGACTTGAATATCATCGTGAATGTCACCAATTAGCTTAGCGACTCCGAAAACTATGGATTCGACATTAATGTAGGTCGTTTTCGATTATTTTTACATGTCATCCCCTTCCCCCCCCAGGGGTGACAGGGGTTTGAACGGCATTCGTAGTGGCACTATTCGTTTTAGCGACCCAGAAAACTATGGATTCCACACTAATATCGGTCGTTTACGATTATATTTTCATGGCACCTCCTTCCCACCCCACCCTTAGGGGTGCCAGGGGTTTAAACGGCATTCGTAGTGGCACTATTCGCCTTAGCAACCCAGAAAACTATGGATTCCACACTAATATCGGTTGTTTACGATTATCTTTTCATGGCACCTCCTTCCCACCCCACCCTTAGGGGTGCCAGGGGTTTGAACGGCATTCGTAGTGTCACTATTCGCCTTTGCGACCCAGAAAGCTATGGATTCCACACTAATATCGATCGTTTACGATTATTTTTACATGGCACCTCCTTCCACCCCACCCTTAGGGGTGCCAGGGGTTTGAACGGCATTCGTAGTGTCACTACTTGTCTTAGCGACCAAGAAAACTATGGATTCCACACTAATATCGGAAGTTTACGATTATTTTTACATGTCACCTCCTTCCCACTCCACCCCTAGGGGTGCCAGGGGCTTGAATGGTATTCGTAGTGTCACTATTCGCCTTAGCGACCCAGAAAGCTATGGATTCCACAATAATATCGGTCGTTTTCGATTGTTTTTAGATGTCACCTCCTTCCACCCCACCTTTAGGGGTGCCAGGGGCTTGAATGGCATTCGTAGTGTCACTATTCGCTTAGCGACCCAGAAAACTATGGATTCCACACTAATAACGGTCGTTTTCGATTATTTTTACATGTCACCTCCTTTCTACTTCACCCCTAGAGGTGCCAGGAGTTTGAACGGCATTCGTAGTGGCACTATTCGTTTTAGCGACCCAGAAAACTATGGATTCCACAATTATATCGATCGTTTTCGATTATTTTTACATGTCACCTCCTTCCCACCCCACCTCTAGGGATGCCAGGGCTTTGAACGGCATTCCTAGTGTCACTATTTGTCTTAGCGACCCAGAAAACTATGGATTCCACACTAATATCTGTCGATTACGATTATTTTTACATGTCACCTTCTTTGCATCCCAACTCCTAGGAGTACCAGGGGTGTCTTACCCCCACAGTATTTCTTTCCAGATTGCAAGTGATTGGTTGAAATTGCTCCAGGCATTCGAGAGGTATGCTGAAAAAAAAAACCACACACGTCGTACATTTTTATACTTTTAAAAACTGCAATTATTACACAAAGCAAACATATCCATTCTAATAGCACATTTATGTAGTTAGCAGAGCATTACGTTTATTCCTGCACAAAGAGGTCTATTTTTGCTTCTCAACTATTTACAGCAGAATTAATCAATTCTCCGTGAATTGCATAACTCACAGGATAATTCAAACTTCAGAAAGTGTCTCGTTTGTACATATACTCTAAATTTCGTGTTTTAGAGTCTATTTCGCATTTTGCAGAACATTTCCCCACTCCATTCTCCGCAGCGACGTTGGTTCGCAGTGTTGCAACCTGGAGGGAGCGGAATGGTCTGAGGATTTTCAACTAAATTTGTATTCGCATTTTCCTGGGCTGTTTTCTAACTGTCGGAGTACAGAAATTCAGCTCACCTTTCGCCAACGATTCTTTTCCTTCCTTCTTTTAAAACTTGGCCTCCCCGATGACGCAGTGGTAACGTCGTCGCCTTGTAATCAAGGGGTCCCGGGTTCGATTCCCGGTGGAGGCACATAGTGGTTCAGATCCCACTTTAAACTGTAGGTGCAGTCTCGATTAGCTTTACTGTGCATAAACTGGACTCAAAACAACAAATCAATCCAATCCCATTCTTTTAAGACTTGAGAAACCATCCATTTAGATACTCCCGTGGCGGCGCTTGTGGACTCGACAACATTATACTTAAGGTTACGTAACTCCTTCTGATTTCGCAAATATGTTGCAACATTGTAAACAATTTATCTGGCCTGTCCTCTAAGGGACTTTCCAGAGCAGATTGTGGATTTCGTTGGACCCGGCATGATTTGATTTTTGCATTTGAAAAATATGCAGCCAAGAGTAAAGAGCAAGAACATTTCAATGCTTTAAAAAAGAACACAGGCAAGCGTGTTATCAGATTGCCTTCTCGTAGTGATTGTTGTAAGATAAACAAAATAACCTCCACCCCACTCGACTTTAAAAAACCAGGCCACTGCTCGATGTCGCATTCAGAAAATGAAGTCATTCGCCCAGTAGTTTCTCTTCGTTATAAACCTTAACGCGCGTGCGTAATACTACAGTTTACGATCCGCGCACCGCACGCATTTTCAAAGACCGGATTAAATCAAATGAACCACTGATAAACTGATATGAGCCGGCACCGTCAATCCACACAGTAAAAATCGTTTGTCATATTTGTTTTATCTTAATTTTGCTGAGTTGGCACCACTCGTACTCTCAAGGCCAGACCAGTAAGGATGACGTAATAGGAAGTGCTCCGCAGCGATCTGCGCATATCGGGACTTAACTTTTCAGGCTGTAGGAAAATGCACCTCACACCTTTAAGAAAATATGAAAAATGAGCATTACAGCATGTTATTTCACATCTTGTGTTTTCGTCAAAAACGAAATATGCATGTTTCTATTCATTGCACAGAAACTGCAAGAAAAATGTTGACTAACTGTTAGTAAAATAGTTAATGCCAAAAAAAATGCGTCACAACCGTTACAATGGAATGGCCCATCTGTATGGTGTTCCTGCACATTTTTACCTACATTCTTATGAGCTTTGAGAAATGTTCCCCTTTAAAGTAGATAGTGATGGAATCGCAACCGATGCAATTGCCTCTTTGTAGGCCAGGCGCCACTCCAGGTAGCAGAATCCAGGTAGTCTTTAGGCGCGTCTCCAGAGAGCCTGAATCGAATAGACAGCACAAAGGAGAACAGCGACTGGAAGATTAATAGCCTCGCTATTGTTCCTGACTTGCTGGAAGCGAAGCATGGAAGGCTTCCCTTCTTCCTTCTCGTCTTCTCAAAACTTGAGCTGCCGAAAACGCCCGGGGCTGCCAGAAGTTACGAAAACACTCGAATGTAGTGTACTCAGGTGGCGGAGAAATTTCTAGCGTAATTGGGGATGCTGGTGGAAAACGAGTAGCTCCGTCGCAGACAGGGAGATTTTGTGTCCGGAAACTGGAAATTCTTGTTGAAAATAGGGGAAATTTTATAACAAAAGAAATTTACATCAAAACAGGAAGTTATATCTTAAAAGTGTCACCTTTCCAAAGTAAAAATTGTGGATATTTTGCAGGAAACAAACTTTGATTTGATTGTCTCTGTTTTGTACCCAATATTACCAAGTAATGTAAATAGTTTGCTAAAGGGGAATAGAGATGGCAGCACCTGGCGAACAAGATTAAGAATTAGCATAATATATGTAAATAACTTTATAAATAAGAACAAAGCAAATTGGAAAAATGAAAAACAATAAAATCTACAATAAGAAGATAAAGAATAAATTTAAAAGAAATAAATTAATATATATATTCAATAAATCAAATCAGTGATCATATGTAAGTTCATACGAAAATTAAATAAGTCAAAGCACTGATACAAGTTTCTGTCTTTGAACAGATATTGCATCTGTATGATTGATTTACCATTCCTATAGCGGAAATCTTGTTTACATCAGTGGCGGCGCGTTCCAGTCGACGCCCCACAGCACTTTTGGTTGCGCGTTTCAATCGTAGCAACTACTTGGATGCGCTTATCATTCGTTTGGCACCAAGTATACACTTTGTTGTACCCAGTTAGTGTTGGCGCGTTCCAATCGCAGCCGCAAGGCAATTATTAGTATAATTCCCAAAGCTTAAAGGAAAAAGCTGGAAAAGGATAAAGGAATTCATTAAAACGTCAAAAAAGATAAATAAATGGAAATTCAGAGGGAAGTTCACAAAGAAGACAAAAAGGAAGTTAAGATCCAGATCGTACCTTACGAAGGAAGTCCAGAGAGAAGAATATAGAAAAAAAGCATATTGAAATGAAAATTGACTGTAAATAAGAATTATAGAAGAACGTAACTTATCATGTAAATATTCTGATTCCATGTATCCTGTGTTTAAATAATATATTCGGTTAAACGTCTCCATTGCAGGCATCCTGTCTGTTTTCGTTTTCTACAAAGAACTCTACCCTGATGATATGCTAGCTGAGGTTTAATATTAAGATTTATGTACCTTTGCACAAATGGAGGTAGTATCTGGTTTGTAACTAGCAAGTTGTTTGCCATTTCTTCCTTAAGAGATGTTGCTTGTTGTTGCCTGGCGGTAAACCTTCGTTTGTATTTTGATAGATGTCCCTCTCCAAATTCTTGAGGAGATATACGAGTACACCGCAGAAGAGATACAGACAAGAAGAAAGACACAAATGAAATTGAAGAGGTGGAAGAAAGATATACTATTCAGAAACAAATCGACAGGAGAGAAAGAAACAGAAAGATAAAGATACACAGATAGGTGGAAAGATAGATACAGAAGGACAGACATATAAATAGTGAGGGAAAGAGAATGGATGAGGAAGATGGTAAAGAAAAGACAGAGAATAAATAAAGTCATATATGTACATGTTAACTCCCCCTATCTCTCTGCTTCTCTTGCAATGGAAAAATAGATCGACAAAGACGAAGAGAGAAGGGAATACAAATATCTCTCTATCTATCTACTTCCTGTTCTTCTCTTCTTCGTTCCCTCTACCTCACTGTCTCTTCCTGTTCTGTCCTCTCTGTAGGAAACGAGGGACAGAAAAGGAGATAAGAGAGGGAGGGAGAGAGAAGAAGTAAGGTGTATATGGTAAGAGAATGGGATAAGAATGAAGCGAAATATATCATATATTCACATGCATATACACATATAAAAGGAAAAGAGGTAGAAGAGATAGGAAGACATGGAAGATGTTGAATGACAAGAAGAAGACTATGAAGACGACTCTAGATGTGAGTAAGACAGAAAGCGCATGATGGAAACTGAGAAATGGATAAAAAAGACGAGTGAGGGGGGCATTATTTTCTGCACGTCTCTTACCAGACGACAACAGTAAACAGTACAATTTACACACTAATTACAGAAAACGAATTTTCATTTATTCAGCAGTAAGATTCTCGTGAAACAGAAAACCAGCTGGTCTCGAGAGATAAATCCAAGAACACGCACTGCCTGAATTCAACAACTGAGGAAACCTTTCACAGAAGGGTTTCCATTCCCTTTCCCTAGAGCCGGAACACACGGAGGATCGTTTCTTAGTTGAATAAAGACGAGGAAGAAGTAGCTTATTGTCGTCCTGCATCATCCGAATCATGCCGGAACGACACAAGATAAACCATAAATTCGGAAGAAAATTCAGATAAAAAAAAAGGATGGAAGCGGACGGCATACTAATAGGCCATTGAGAACCCGGACCACGTTTTTATGCCTGTCCAATTCTCATGGTACGAGCGTCTCAAGAACCACAAACCAGATTAAATAAGACAACTCCTGAAAATATACAGTATTATAGATACCATCATTAGTTGTTCCAGATATTGGGTTCCTGAAGCAGGGGTTCTGTAAAACTTTATGAGATTTCCGCTAGGATTCTGACGCTGTATTAAGGGTGCTCTCAAACTTTTCTAGGCCATGTCCTCTATTTACACATACCAGTCTACTGCCCCTTTTCACAAACTATTCCTCACTGTCATCTATTTACACATACCAGTCTACTGCCTTTTTCCCCAAACTATTCCTCACTGTCCTCTATTTACACATACCAGTATACCGCCCCTTTTAACAAACTATCCCTCACTGTCCTCTACACATACTAATCTACTGCCCCTTTTCACAAACTATTCCTCAGTGTCCTCTATTTACACATACTAGTCTACTGCCCCTTTTCACAAACTATTCCTCACTGTCCTCTATTTACACAAACCAGTCTACTTCCTCTTTTCCCTAACTATTCCTCAGTGTCCTCTATTTACACATACTAGTCTACTGCCCCTTTTCACAAACTATTCCTCACTGTCCTCTATTTACACATACTAGTCTACTGCCCCTTTTCACAAACTATTCCTCACTGTCCTCTATTTACACATACCAGTATACCGCCCATTTTCACAAACCATTCCTCACTGTCCTCTATTTACACATACCAGTATACCGCCCCTTTTCACAAACTATTCCTCACGGTCTTGTATTTACACATACCAGTTTACCGCCCCCTTTCGCAAACTATTCCTCACTGTCTTGTATTTACACATACCAGTTTATCGCCCCCTTTCGCAAACTATTCCTCACTGTCCTCTATTTACACATACCAGTCTACTTCCTTGTTTCCCAAACTATTCCCCACTGTCCTCTATTTACACATATCAGTTTACTGCCTGCTTTCGAAAAACTATTCCTCACTGTTCTCTATTTACACATACCAATCTACAGCCCCTTTTCGCAAACTATTCCTCACTGTCCTCTATTTACACATACCAGTCTACTGCCTCTTTTCGCAAACTGTTCCTTACTGTCCTCTATTTACACATACCAAACTACTTGTTCTTTTCCCTAACTATTCCTCACTGTCCTCTATTTACACATACCAGTCTACCGCCCCCTTTCGCAAAAATTTCTCACTGTCCTCTATTTACACATACCAGTCTACTGCCACTTCTCACAAACTGTTCCTCACTGTCCTCTATTTACACATACCAAACTACTTCATCCTTTCCCAAACTATTCCTCACTGTCCTCTATTTACACATACCAGTATACCGCCCCTTCTCGCAAACTATTCCTCACTGTCCTGTATTTACACATACCAGTTTACCGCCCCCTTTCGCAAACTATTCCTCACTGTCTTGTATTTACACATACCAGTATACCGCCCCTTTTCACAATCTATTCCTCAATGTCCTCTATTTACACATACCAGTCTACTGCGCCTTTTCGCAAATTATTGCTCACTGTCCTCTATTTACACAAACCAGTCTACTGCCTCCTTTCGCAAACTGTTCCTTACTGTCCTTTATTTACACATACCAGTCTACTTCCTCTTTTCCCAAACTATTCCTCACTGTCCTCTATTTACACATACCAGTCTACTGCCCCTTTTCACAAACTGTTCCTCACTGTCCTCTATTTACACATACCAGTCTACTGCCCCTTTTCGCAAACTGTTCCTCACTGTCATCTATTTACACATACCAGTCTACTGCCTCTTTTCGCAAACTGTTCCTTACTGTCCTCTATTTACACATACCAAACTACTTGTTCTTTTCCCAAACTATTCCTCACTGTCCTCTATTTACACATACCAGTCTACCGCCCCTTTCGCAAACTATTCCTCACTGTCTTGTATTTACACATACCAGTATACCGCCCCTTTTCACAAACTATTCCTCACTGTCCTGTATTTACACATACCAGTTTACCGCCCCCTTTCGCAAACTATTCATCACTGTCTTGTATTTACACATACCAGTATACCGCCCCTTTTCACAATCAATTCCTCAATGTCCTCTATTTACACATACCAGTCTACTGCGCTTTTTCGCAAATTATTGCTCACTGTCCTCTATTTACACATACGAGTCTACTGCCTCCTTTCGCAAACTGTTCCTTACTGTCCTCTATTTACACATACCAGTCTACTTCCTCTTTTCCCAAACTATTCCTCACTGTCCTCTATTTACACATACCAGTCTACCGCCCCTTTCGAAAAACGGTTCCTCACTGTCCTCTATTTACACATACCAGTCTACCGCCCCTTTTCACAAACTATTCCTCACTGTCCTCTATTTACACATACTAGTCTACTGCCCCTTTTCACAAACTATTCCTCACTGTCCTCTATTTACACATACCAGTCTACCGCACCTTTTCCCAAACTATTCCTCACTGTCCTCTATTTACACATACCAGTCTACTGCCCCTTTTCGCAAACTATACCTCACTGTCCTCTATTTACACATACCAGTCTACTGCCCCTTTTCCAAAACTGTTCCTCACTGTCCTCTATTTAAACATACCAGTCTACTGCCCCTTTTCACAAAACTATTCCTCACTGTCCTCTATTTACATACCAATATACCGGCCCTTTTCACAACCTATTCCTCAATGTCCTCTATTTACACATACCAGTCTACTACCCCTTTTCGCAAACTATTCCTCACTGTCCTCTATTTACACATACCAATCTACTTCCTCTTTTCGCAAACTTTTCCTTACTGTCCTCTATTTACACATACCAGTCTACTTCCTCTTTTCCCAAACTATTCCTCACTGTCCTCTATTTACACATACCAGTCTACTTCCTCTTTTCCCTAACTATTCCTCAGTGTCCTCTATTTACACATACTAGTCTACTGCCCCTTTTCACAAACTATTCCTCACTGTCCTCTATTTACACATACTAGTCAACTGCCCCTTTTCACAAGCTATTCCTCACTGTCCTCTATTTACACATACCAGTCTACCGCCCCTTTTCGCAAACAATTCCTCACTGTCCTCTATTAACACATACCAGTTTACTGCCCCTTTTCACAAACTGTTCCTCACTGTCCTCTATTTACACATACCAAACTACTTCATCTTTTCCCAAACTATTCCTCACTGTCCTCTATTTACACATACCAGTATGCCGCACCTTTTCACAAACTATTCCTCACTATCTTGTATTTACACATACCAGTTAACCACTCCCTTTCTCAAACTATTCCTCACTGTCCTCTATTTACACATACCAGTTTACCGCCTGCTTTCGAATAACTATTCCTCACTGTCCTCTATTTACACATACCAGTTTACCGCCTGCTTTCGAATAACTATTCCTCACTGTCCTCTATTTACACATACCAGTCTACTGCCCCTTTTCGCAAACTATTCCTCACTGTCCTTTATTTACACATACCAGTCTACTGCCCCTTTTCACAAAGTATTCCTCATTGTCCTGTATTTACACATACCAGTATACCGCACCTTTTCACAAACTATTCATCACTGTCCTCTATTTACATATACCAGTCTACTGCCCCTTTTCACAAACTGTTCCTCACTGTCCTCTATTTACACATACCAAACTACTTCATCTTTTCCCTAACTATTCCTCACTGTCCTCTATTTACACATACCAGTCTACTTCCTCTTTTCCCAAACTATTCCTCACTGTCCTCTATTTACAGATACCAGTCTACCGCCCCTTTCGAAAAACTGTTCCTCACTCTCCTCTATTTACACATACCAGTTTACCGCCTGCTTTCGAATAACTATTCCTCACTGTCCTCTATTTACACATACTAGTCTACTGCCCCTTTTCACAAACTATTCCTCACTGTCCTCTATTTACACATACTAGTCTACTGCCCCTTTTCACAAACTATTCCTCACTGTCCTCTATTTACACATACCAGTCTACCGCCCCTTTTCGCAAACAATTCCTCACTGTCCTCTATTAACACATACCACTTTACTGCCCCTTTTCACAAACTGTTCCTCACTGTCCTCTATTTACACATACCAAACTACTGCATCTTTTCCCAAACTATTCCTCACTGTCCTCTATTTACACATACCAGTATGCCGCACCTTTTCACAAACTATTCCTCACTATCTTGTATTTACACATACCAGTTTACCACTCCCTTTCTCAAACTATTCCTCACTGTCCTCTATTTACACATACCAGTTTACCGCCTACTTTCGAATAACTATTCCTCACTGTCCTCTATTTACACATACCAGTTTACCGCCTGCTTTCAAATAACTATTCCTCACTGTCCTTTATTTACACATACCAGTCTACTGCCCCTTTTCGCAAACTATTCCTCACTGTCCTCTATTTACACATACCAGTCTACTGCCCCTTTTCACAAAGTATTCCTCATTGTCCTCTATTTACACATACCAGTATACCGCACATTTTCACAAACTATTCATCACTGTCCTCTATTTACATATACCAGTCTACTGCCCCTTTTCACAAACTGTTCCTCACAGTCCTCTATTTACACATACCAAACTACTTCATCTTTTCCCTAACTATTCCTCACTGTCCTCTATTTACACATACCAAACTACTTCATCTTTTCCCTAACTATTCCTCACTGTCCTCTATTTACACATACCAGTCTACTTCCTCTTTTCCCAAACTATTCCTCACTGTCCTCTATTTACACATACCAGTCTACTTCCTCTTTTCCCTAACTATTCCTCAGTGTCCTCTATTTACACATACTAGTCTACTGCCCCTTTTCACAAACTATTCCTCACTGTCCTCTATTTACACATACTAGTCTACTGCCCCTTTTCACAAACTATTCCTCACTGTCCTCTATTTACACATACCAGTCTACCGCCCCTTTTCGCAAACAATTCCTCACTGTCCTCTATTAACACATACCAGTTTACTGCCCCTTTTCACAAACTGTTCCTCACTGTCCTCTATTTACACATACCAAACTACTTCATCTTTTCCCAAACTATTCCTCACTGTCCTCTATTTACACATATCAGTATGCCGCAACTTTTCACAAACTATTCCTCACTATCTTGTATTTACACATACCAGTTTACCACTCCCTTTCTCAAACTATTCCTCACTGTTCTCTATTTACACATACCAGTTTACCGCCTGCTTTCGAATAACTATTCCTCACTGTCCTCTATTTACACATACCAGTCTACTGCCTCTTTTCCCAAACTATTCCTCACTGTCCTGTATTTACACATACCAGTCTACTGCCTCTTTTCCCAAACTATTCCTCACTGTCCTGTATTTACACATACCAGTCTACTGCCCCTTTTCGCAAACTATTCCTCACTGTCCTCTATTTACACATACCAGTCTACTGCCCCTTTTCACAAACTATTCCTCATTGTCCTCTATTTACACATACCAGTATACCGCACCTTTTCACAAACTATTCATCACTGTCCTCTATTTACATATACCAGTCTAGTGCCCCTTTTCACAAACTGTTCCTCACTGTCCTCTATTTACACATACCAAACTACTTCATCTTTTCCCAAACTATTCCTCACTGTCCTCTATTTACACATACCAGTTTACCGCCTGCTTTCGAATAACTATTCCTCACTGTCCTCTATTTACACATACCAGTCTACTGCCTCTTTTCCAAAACTATTCCTCACTGTCCTCTATTTACACATACCAGTATACCACCACAGCAGGAAGGTGCATCAAGGAACATCAGCTGATGCATTGAAGTGCGACTCGACTGAAATAAATCCTCACTTGAATCAAATGATGCACTTTGGTGTTTCTTTCACGACATACAAAAATGCACGCAAATGCATCAAATGTGAATCGGATTATTTGAAGAAGCCACAAAACACACCTTAGTTAATCAATCGATGCTTTATGGTGCATCAATCGATATGATGCATTTAGTTCTCTGTGTGTACACTTCAAAACTGCTTCTTATTCCAGTGTCTGTTCTGAAAGCGACAGATACTTCGAAATGCATGGATAATCTGAATGACGGATACACGGATATTCAGACGAGACAGAGAGAAAAAATGTTCAATATCCCTGGCACAACACTCGACATCTCATAATCCGACCGAAATGTAGAAACTCAGGCAGTCGTTGCTTTAAGTGGAAGCCTTTCGTTGCAAGAAGGAACTCATAAGTACACAGTATATATGGATACATCCGGTGAAGCAAGAGCGACTTACATAGTCGTTACAGATCTGAAAGCTACTTTGCAAAAATGTTAATACATTACCTGGATACGATACAACTTCTATTCGAAACTTTCCCCCCTCCAGCTGGCTTTTAGACCTCAGCTAATCGCTCTGACGGGCTTGAAAGGCAGGGTTGGAACTTTCCCCTCAGCCCATATACAGCCCCAGCCGAGGACGCTAATTAGCCAGAAAGCTTGCCTAATTCTGGGAGAAACTGAGCATTTTCTCCACCCCCTGTCCCGCTCCCCTCTTTCTCTCTCTTTCATCGGCAAAACGCCACTTTTCTTCTTCATCACATGCTCCATGTCTATGTCCGTTTAACGAGTCCATTTCAAATTATGCTCCGGCATGGAGTCTGGCGCAGTGGAGCCCTTTTGCGGGTTGGGGGTGGCAGAAAGGGAGGTTCGTTCGTGGCCAGTTCCGAAAAACAAACTTTCCTAGGACGATAATGACGTACCAAAAAAAAAAGAGAGAGCCTTTTCGTATGCACGAAACCTTTGCTCCTGACACGTTAATTAATTGATCCTGTGAGAAGACTTTGAGAAGGCTTTTGATCAAGTTCCGCCTCGAGACAAAAAAACATGGGCTGGATCATCAGAACTAACCTTTCCAAAAATGAATTCACAGATCCGCTATTTAAATATTTATCTACATGCATAAACATTAACGTGGTAACGGCTGCATTTAAGGGGGTCAAACCCCCTCATTTTGCACTAATTAAATAATAAATAAAACAGAACCATAAGTTGAGGGTAGCGTTTGAAAAAGTTTTTGAAAGTTAATTTATTTATTATAGCTTCAAGTATAAACTCTGTATCTATTTATTTTTTCTGTTAAAAATACAACTGATACAGTCAAATGTGGTCTGCTGAGTGGAAGAAAAGACACATGTCTTAACTCCCCATTAACACACATACACACACAAAATTATGAACATAAAATGAAAGAAAAATAACTACAAAAACATTCTTGTCATGTTGCAGATTTCATCCTTTTATAACTGCCAATTTTTGTATTTTAACAGAAATGACTAATAGGTGCATTACACTGCATCAGACTTTTTTTAAAAAATAATTTTGGCCGCATTATGGACTATTAAAATTATAGAGTTGACAGGGATAAGAAAAACATCTAAAGAAACATATCTTCGTAGTTCTTCTATATATTTGACTAGGTGTCTATGGTTCGCCTTTCTAAAGCAGGAAAACCATTATAAACTCTCAGCGCGGCCATGAAATAATACGTTACGAGCTCCCAGCTCGGTTCGGCACACTTCGGCTCTGTCCGACAAACTTCGGTTCAGTTTCGGCACACTTCGTCTCAGTTCGGCACACTTCGGCTCTGTCCGACAAACTTCGGTTCAGTTTCGGCACACTTCGTCTCATTTCGGCACACTTCGTCTCAGTTCGACACACTTCGTCTCAGTTCGGCACATTTCGGCACACTTCGTCTCATTTCGACACACTTCGTCTCAGTTCGGCACATTTCGGCACACTTCGTCTCATTTCGACACACTTCGGCACATTTCGGACCATGAGCTGAACGACAGGAATGTTTCCCCGAGTATTAAAACCCACCGTGGGCGCTTGATTTGACGTAAACCGCTATTAGTCTTGGAATATCAGTACGACGTACAGGTCGCTCCGTAATCACTACTTTAAACTCTTCTTCTGATGAGCTCTTTTCGGTGTCACTGCGGGCTGGTCCGATGGCGTGCCGAACTGTCCTGACCATTTTTAATAGCCACAGCTCTCAGGGTCTCTCCAAAAGAGTGAAGGTTATTGCCTTGTAATTAAAGGCAGGTTTCCTGAAAGGGGACGCATTTAAGTGATTTGTATATCATTTTAAATTGTAAGTCCATTATCGATTATTGGGTTTCCTGTTTTTCCCCATATGCTTCCACATATCAGCTTTCGAGCTTAGGATAATCATGCTAATATCTGTTTACGAACGCTAATGGTGACCATGGTTTCAGATATAATCCAGAGCATAGTCCAAGGGCTAGACAATCTATGGGCCAAGTCCTGAACTATAACCTTTCTCTGTGTACATTGAGGAGACGCATAACGAGTCGCGCTCGTATGTGTGTATCGTTTCAATTCAATTACCAGGAAATTGGGTATTACGTGTCAAAGAGACTTCACTCCCACTCCTCATGCGAAAACGCCGAGCTCTCGTGTGTGCAATGAAATTTCATGACGTCACTGCCCCGAAGGCCTGAAAGCCAATCCGCTTTGTTCAAGTGTTTATGATGTTCCCCGAAGCGCCCTGGAGGGTAAGGGCAAACCAAAGAGAATCATACTATGGAATTTCGAGAGTAATTACTAGAAAACTGTTTTCGGGGATGGATGTTGGAAAAGCAGATGTAGCGTTAAACGGACACGAGGATTGGGGAAGCATTACCACGATTTCTGATAATGCCATAATCGCATGGCGCCGTCTGTTCTGGTAGCCTGAAGGTCACTACGTGGATTTGAGTACTCGACGACTGGCTCGATCTATGTGTAGGCAGCTAGTTTACCTGGTGATGCATTCTGTGGACAATACAGGGTTATTCAAAATGATTGTCGGGGTTTCAATATTTTTTTCTGAGCAGGACTTGAAACATTTGGCATTTGTCGTATTAGTGTGACGTCACAGCAGACGACGAGCTGGAACTAAGTCTAAACAAATAAAAACGTTCTTTTTCCCCTACTCAACTCCATTGAGTTTCCCGTTGCAAAGGGTAACTTTAAGAACCCTGACAGCAGCTACGAAACAAAAATGTGATGTGCATCGTACATCAGTGTAAAGATGAGATTTCGGAGAATGCGTCTATATATAACATATACCTTACAGATGAGAATTTAAAGAATAAATGGAGTAGGAAATCGAGCAAAGCGAATGGTCCACTCCAAAAGAAATCTCAGCCAATGGGCGTCGTCTGTTCAATCGCCTGAGGCTGCTGGTTTCCCATCATCCATAGCTGCAGTGTGACCGACTTGAGATCGGGTGAGCTTCGGGTCGGCTTCGGCTGTGCTCGGAACTGAAATGTCCAACTTTTGTATGCATGATTTTCTTACTCCCGTTTTTCTTTACCTTATCCTCTGTAAGGTATGTGTGACATATAGTCGTATTCTCCGAAATCTCATCTTTACACTGATGTACGATACGCATCATAATTTTGTTTCATAACTGCTGTCACAATAATTAAAGCTACCCCTTCCGATGGAAAATGCCATTGATTTGAATAGGAAGAAAACACGTTTGCCCTTTGCTTAGACTCAAATCCTGGTTTGTCGTCTGCTGTAACGTCACCACTAATATGATCCATTGACGGAGACACACTCAAAGTTTTCTTTTCTAACAGGCAGTGACCTGTAGTTACTCATTTGGCCGCTAGGAGGCAGGTTTTACAATATGGCGCGTCACGACCCTGAGAAGGAGTTTTTGCCCTCGAATTCCATCAGTCAGTTGCCGTTGTCCAACGAGACATCCCATTCGCCAGTGATACACACAGTTTCAGGAGACAGGTTGTCTGCATAATGGAAAATCAGAAGCCCAACTAGACCATGTTAGAAAGGTCTTCCAACAGAGTCCTAGAAAATCAGAAGAAACTCGACAAACCAAACCGACTAACAATGAGGCCATATTGCCTATGGTGCTTCGAGCTTTAACACCTGAGGACAACATTCAAAATAAAACTTTTAGAGAAGCTTATTGGTCAATAGTATTGTACACAAATATGCCAATCCGGAATTGTCCTGCAGTTAAGCTTCGATTTCAGCTTTAGGGAATCGAACAGGTGTAGCAAGAAAACGCCATATAACTAATGTATGGAATACACCCAGACAAAGTACAGGATGTCTATAAAGTCACTTAACATTTCTGCATGAACAGGATTTATGGTACAAAATACAATATCTACTGAAACATATATCACAGTAGGACACAAAATCAGTATAACTCAATGTGACCACCACTCAAGTCTAGGCACATATGCCAACAATCCATCACAGCCCGAAACACCTTCTCCAACATAGCTGGTGTAATCTCAGCAACTGCGGCCGTAATGCGTAACGCGCCCCGTACACCTTAGACTTGATAAACCCTCAAATGAAATAGTCTAAGGGAGTCAGATCGAGGGGGGAGGGGGGCAACTCGCCGTTGCGAGACACCACCAATCCATCTACCGGTGAAGACTTCGTTTAGGTGATCACGAACGATGATGGCAAGATGGGGTGGTGCCCCATCCTGTTGGTGCCTAGTAAGAAGCTTGGTGTGCCCCAATCCACCGTGCTATGAGCCACAGTTGGTAGATGCTGGGATTGTGGATACTGAGTCGTGTGGTCGATGCGGTGGGGCTACGTGTGATCGCATCCTGTACATTTTCCACAATTTGTGGTGTTATGGCTGGCATACCAGGACGTTCCTCATCCTCAACATTACCTATTCACTTGAATTTGTTGACAAGGTTCTTAATAGCCAGGACCAGGTGAAGTCCGTCCGCACCTGTTCATACGCCATTCCACGCAGACGAGCACAAACAACGGCTATTCTCTCTTCTATAGAGTACATTTTATTTATTTATTTATTTCGTCTTCTTTTACATGGCGAAGTTAAGGCTGTGGAGCCTTTTCTTCCACTTGACCATGTTTACAAAAAAATTGAATATGAAATAATTAAAATATTGGAAAAAAAGGAAGAAAAAAATATATAACAATTACAGAGAAATAAAAAAATACAAAGAAAAATTACATATAAGAAAGGTAATCTAACCTATAGATACGGGCACCCACACTCACACACACACATACATATTTTTGCCCTTACACACGTACAAGCAAATACATAACACTACACTTACTTAAGCACAGTCCAATATTACACATACTTAAAACACAGTCCAAAACGGTATACTTTGACGATAATTCATTTTAACCATTACTCTAAATCATTTGTGTGCCTTACGTCCTTCTATCATTCTCTGCACCCGCCATATTATTAGGGAAATCAAACATTTAATTTTCATTGTATAATATGTGTAACTTTAACAATTTTTTGAAAGTCACAATTGAGAAAGAGACATGAATTTCAGGTGGCAGCTTGTTCCAAAGGCCTGCTGAGGTAACAGTAAAAGAATTTGCATAAAAGTTGGATTTATCAGATCACTTGGAAAAAAAGAAAAGATTTGTCATTAGTTCATTGAAATGTTAAGTGACTTTATAGACACACTGGATGGAATGTCAGTTTACAGCCTATCATTGATAGTGAAGACACTCAATGAAGTGTGTTTTTCATGAGGAGTCACTTGATGAATTTATTTTCCAAAGAATCTGTCATGAGGTGCCTGTTTAGGTGCTTTTTTAAATGAACTTTCACTTGTTTCTTAAAATAAATGTACCATGAAATGTCTGCAGATAAAATGTTTATTCAGTTGTTTTATTTATTTATTCCTTGTTTTGGATGGCGAAGTTAAGGCACAAACTTTTGCTTCCATTTAACCATCTCTACTTTACATTTTATGAATTGATGTTTATAGCTGTTTGTGAAATATATACTAAAAACATTAAGATACCAAAAAAAGAAAAAACACAAGAAAAATAAAAGAAAAACACGCAAGAAGAACATAAAAAATAAAAACACAGAAAAATACATACACACTAAGAAAAGTACAACATAAACACACACATAACAAACATACTCAAATTACAGAACAAGTCAGTGAATGTTTGTCCTGCAAGTTTACACGAAGGTTTAATTTCATTTCCCTGTTTTCAGTACTTGTAAGTTGACTCCAGAAGATGATTTCTTAATTTTGATTTGAATTGGCCGAGAGAAGAAGAGTTTCTGTCGTTGGGGAGGTCGTTCCACGCTCTGGTAGCAGTGACCGTGAAGGAGTTTCCATAATACGTTGTCTTGTGGGAGGGGAGCAGAGAGTTGTCTCGCGAAGGGGTGGCGAATGTTTGTGCTGCGCTTAGGGGTTGAAATCGAGACAGTAGGTAGGAGGGCTTGTTATTACAATACACTTTGAAAAGTGATTTACCATGATATGCCATGGAAACTCACTGCTGATGGAATGTCTATTCAGTTTTTGTTTTTTTTTCCATGAAGTGTTACTTGATGCAATCATTTCAATGGATCTATAATGAAAAGTCTGTAGTCGAAGTGTTTATTCAGGCGTCTACCGTGAAGTGTCTGTTCTTGAAGTGTCTATTCAATTGTTTTCATGAAGTGTCACTGATGAAGATGAAGTACGAGCGCTATTTGTTTTTCAACCTCCGATAGGCCTGAAATCAAAACCACAGTGAATAGCAAAATGGGTTTATTGACAAAAGTTACGTACAGGTACTTATAATCTTATAATCACCATAAAGATTCTGACATTTACCGTACGATGCACCCAGCTTCCCAATACCCTCTACAAGAAAAGGTGCCGCGTGTATGTTGAGCCAGGTCTGCACGGTCTCCCGAACCTCCTCATTGGTGTGGAAGCGCCGTCCTCCCAACCACTTCTTCATCGCGGGGAAAAGGCGGAAGTCACTCTGCGCCAGGTCTGGGATGTAGGGATGGTGAACAAACACTTCCCAGTGGAATCGTTGAAGAAGGCCTTGGGTTGATTCATGAAGAAAGACAATGCCTGAAGACAGCATGCCTCTTCTGGGTTGTTCTGCGTAGTCTGCGCAATGTCTCACAGTATGCAGCCGCACTGATTGTGATCCTCGGCTCCATAAAGTCAACCAGTCGCACTTGGCGGGAGAGTCGATTGTAGCAGACATCTCTACGTGTCCGTCGCTCAGCTTCAACTGAAGCGTTGGCCTTGGCACTGGTGGTGGTAGTGGCAGGGGGACGCCAATCACGCTGCGTGACGCCCCGCTTCCTAGCGCTTCAAGGGCCACCTGGTGGCGCCATCGGAGGTTAAAAAAAATAGCCCTCGTATATCTAATTTTCTTTTGGTTCTTTTTCTGATATTCTCCGTCATGAATAATAGTCGATGAAGTGTTCATTCAGGTTTTCACCCCGAAAAGTGACATTTGGTGGATGTTTCAGGGTGTCTACTAAAATAACAAATCCAAAATTCTTGGCTTTTTCTTGACCTTTCTTTCTTTTTTGTTACTTAATCGCCCCCCTCCTTAGTTATAGTTAGAAACTAAGAAAATAAATATATTTAGTTAATGAAAAAATCCTACCACAGATGAGAACTGAAGCTGTTCTTTAACATTAGATTTGATGTTTTAAGTCCACTTAACGAACAGTAAGGCTAATCGGGGCTGGACCTACAGTTTAAAGTGGGATCCGAACTACTGTGCCTCCACCGGGTATCGAACCCGGGACCCCTTGAAGAAGAGATTTAGACTTGCATTAATTATTAATACATGTAAAACGTAATGCTTCAGACATCATCCTGGATGGATAATGGCCACATTGCTTAATATTTGTACAAAACTTCACGCATACAGTAATGTAATTGTTGAACAAAGTAAACAGATCTTAATCACAAATCAATACAATTTTTGATTTCCAAATATTCAATTTTTCCCCAATCCCAGTACAATGTAAATTCACTATACTGTAAAAAATAGCAAACATTCTTGACCACAAGCATAATTTCATGACTTTTTTCACTGGGAGACACCCTGTGTTTTCAATGAATTTGTCTTTAAAAGTGTGATGGGGAAATGTATCTTAAGTATTTTCCTATGATTAAACAATTAATGTGTTCTAACGCGTATGGGAAGTAAGAACTAACTGATGAAGCATTTGGTTCTCAACGTCTATGGAACAAGTGGCTGTTATATCCATGTCTATCGTATAAGCAGTGATATGCGTCTACGCGTAAACAACGATAGTCTACATTCTACACGTACACTATTTTATACACGTAGACGACGTAATCTATGTAAACAACATGGCGAAAGGTGATAACTTAGCAAAGGGCGCCGTGGAAATAGAAGAAAATTATACTGCGTATCAGTTGCTGATGTGTAAGGATAACTTTTCATGCTCTTTCTTCCAAATTCGAACAATTTCTCACCTAGGAAAAACCTAATTTAGGAAATATTGTAGTGTTTTATGGGAAAAAGACCACTCTTGCCTCACGACTGCCATCTGTTGTTATTTTTTGCATACTATTTATCTTCCATAGTTTATAATAGAAGAGACGAGAAATTTTGTTGTAAATAGGGTTCTTTTTATTTCGTTAGGAATCAATATAGTTGAAAATGTCACTTTCCTTTCATGAAACCCTTGAAAATTAATTTTAATGCACTTTAGATTGTCTACGTAGTCTATGTAAACTACAATCCAATGTAATCTAGGCGTAGATTACGTGTAGACAACGCATGTAGACGTAAACGTATAGTCTACGGCACATCACTGCGTATAAGTGACTATTGGCCGTTGGTGCTATATCTGCCATGCAATCATCAACACAAGTTGAGGAGCATTTTCGAGTCATTGCTGTAAAACCTTCAAGTTTATGGATTTCCAAGAACAACCCTTTGAAGCCATATTATTCCTGAACGTAAATTTACTACCCAATCTTTTTTGAACTGAAATTTCAGGCAAACACAGTGTTTAATTACACAAATCCTGCTCACTAAGTACAGAAGACATTGGAGAGCAAACAAAGGAATCTGTACACAAGGGATTTTAAGAGGAATAAAATCACAGGTGCATAGATAGTCTTCTTGCTTTATCTTCTCCGCTCTGATTCGCTAAAAGAATGCGGGTGGAAGGGTGAGACGTCGTAAAGTCTCCGAATCATGTTCGTTCTGCCTGGGGTACGTGGAAAAAGCCTATAAAATCCTCATCGAAATTCAGCCTTTATTAGAACAACTTTTCCACCCCCCTCTCTGCTTACGGAAGCAGACAGTACTTTCGCGTCTCGAGGGAAATGTACAAGAAAATATATAATTTTATGTTTTTTGGGGAACTCTTACCCCCTTTTTATGCTGTACTAAATGCACTGCGGCATGTGAAAAAAGGGGGGTAGAGGGACGTAGTCCTTTCTAATGATCTTCTCTCGTGTTTTCGGCAAACAAAAGACCAGAGAAAAAGTCTTGCGGAAGGCGAGTCAATAAAGGAAGCACGGTGAAATATATTGCCGGAATGAGAAGGAGTGTTGCCGTGTCGGAAGAAAGCTATATTCTTTCTCTCTGTCCCTTTACCAAGCGGAGGTCTCCCGTAAGATAATAACTCGCTTTATAAACACGTCATCCTTCATCGCGTGTGTCTTCCCGGTTGATTCGCGTGTTATGAGGCGTCTCTTTCTTTTACGAAGTGCGTGAGGGCGTCGTGCGGATAAGTGATAAACGCCTCGAAACAAATCATGGCTGTCATTCTGGGGGAACGAGATTCTCATTTCTGCTTGACGTCTTCTTGAATTTCTGAACGCAATCTCAAACTGTTTCGAAAATATATCGATGTGCTTTTGTTAAGAACGTCATTCGAACAAGCCAAAGCGGTATTTTGAGAGCTTCGGTATGAAGAGCTAAGTTTCAGTTTGAATTTTGTTTTAAGTCAACTTTATGCTCAGATAGGCTAATCGAGATAATGTTGGATACGAACCACTATGTGCCTCAATCGGGTATCAAAGAGGGGACCCTTGATAACAAGGCGACCACGTTACCACTACGCTATATTGCCATTCTTATTCTCACAGCGGTGTCATTATTAGACGTCGGATTTTTAGGCTCTAAAAAGTGTGCTTTTAGGTTCACAAAATAGGTTCTAAAATTCCTAAAATAGGTTCTAAAAATCCTAAAATAGGTTCTAAAAATCCTAAAATAGGTTCTAAAAATCCTGAAATAGGTTCTAAAAATCCTAAAATAGGTTCTAAAAATCCTAAAATAGGTTTTAAAAATCCTAAAATAAGCTCTAAAAATCCTAAAATAGGTTCTAAAAATCCTAAAATAGGTTCTAAAAATCCTAAAATAGGTTCTAGAAATCCTGAAATAGGTTCTAAAATTCCTAAAATAGGTTCTAAAAATCCTAAAATAGGTTCTAAAAATCCTAAAATAGGTTCTAAAAATCCTGAAATAGGTTCTAAAATTCCTGAAATAGGTTCTAAAAATCCTGAAATAGGTTCTAAAAATCCTAAAATAAGCTCTAAAAATCCTAAAATAGGTTCTAAAAATCTTAAAATAGGTTCTAGAAATCCTAAAATAGGTTCTAAAATTCCTAAAATAGGTTCTAAAAATCCTAAAATAGGTTCTAAAATTCCTAAAATAGGTTCTAAAAATCCTGAAATAGGTTCTAAAAATCCTAAAATAGGTTTTAAAAATCCTAAAATAGGTTCTAAAAATCCTAAAATAAGCTCTAAAAATCCTAAAATAGGTTCTAAAAATCCTAAAATAGGTTCTATAAATCCTAAAATAGGCTCTAAAATTCCTGAAATAGGTTCTAAAATTCCTGAAATAGGTTCTAAAAATCCTAAAATAGGCTCTAAAAGTCCTAAAATAAGCTCTAAAAATCCTAAAATAGGCTCTAAAAATCCTAAAATAGGTTCTAAAATCCTAAAATAGGTTCTAAAATTCCTAAAATAGGTTCTAAAAATCCTAAAATAGGCTCTAAAATTCCTAAAATTAGCTCTAAAATCCTAAAATAGGTTCTAAAATTTCTAAAATAGGTTCTAAAAATCCTAAAATAGGTTCTAAAAATACTAAAATAGGCTCTAAAAATCCTAAAATAGGCTCTAAAAATCCTAAAATAGGTTCTAAAAATTCTAAAATATGTTCTAAAAGCCTAAAACAGGCTCCAATAATCCTAATAGGTTCTAAAACCTTAAAATACGTTCTAAAAATCCTAAAATAGGTTCTAAAAATCATAAAATAGGCTCTAAAAATCCTAAAATAGGTTCTAAAAATCCTGAAATAGGTCCTAGAAATCTTAAGTTAGGCTCGAATAATCCTGAAGTAAGTTAAAGAAAAAACTTAAAATAGTTCAAAATTTCTGAATACTGCTGGTTAGGTACAGTCACCGGCAATGAAAATGAGACACTATCTTGCAGAACGGTATGTGTGTTGCCTAACACTACGGCGATGGCAGAACTTACCATTGGAAATTTGCTATTAAAATCCACTCTTCGCTGTATAGTTGTGCAGCAATATTTATCCATGTTATCCACAGTAAAACTCCGCAATTTTGTGTGTGGGGATCATCTTATATGCTGAAAATAATCTTTCAACAAAAGCATAGTCAGTGGTGCAAACTTCAAGACTTGAATGCCACAAAGCACCGAAGTGACGCGAAAGTGAGCAAGACCACACAGATCAGACCAGTTTGGACAGGTAACAGTGGCACCAGACATTTTGCTTTGTTTAGAGCTTTGAAAAAATCACCATGGACTTGGAGGAAGGGAAATCGACGTTCGCGTTGAATTTTTTCGTTACCAAACAAAGCAAATGCCTCTGTGTGACATAAAAATCCTGTAAAACCTTTAAAAATATATAAAAGCCTAAAAAAAGGTTCGATTTAGGCACATACACCTAAAATAGGTTCCAACAAGCAAAATAGGTTTTTTTAGGCACTGTAAGACTTCATTTTTTGTTGATTGTTTTAACGAAACGCTGACATAACTTATTATTTCTTACATATCTGTCTACTCATTATATAACACTCATGAACTTTCATAGTGTATGGAGGACAACGTTTCTAGTAATGTTTTGCTCGATTAGGTTCTGTTTCGACCACACGAGCCCTCGAAAAAGGAATTTTCTCTTCCTGTCTGTATGCAACCACACGTTGTTTGTTGATCGTTACAAATGTCATAGAACAGAAGCGCCATCATGCGAGTACAAACTCCATCACGATGAAGAGACTGAGCTTACTATCCGATTAAAGATTATGGATACTCGAGTTGGAACCTCAATTAAAAATTAACCAGTGGACCTACATAAAAACGAGTTACATCAAAATTCAATTCTGCGTTAATCTATGCTAGCAATTATTTTCTTCGAGCATGCCTTCTATTTTTATCGTCGTGAGAAGAAAAAGGGCCGTTTTTTTTCTAGTTTTGCAAACGGTTGCTCTCTTTGAAATTCTGTAAATCCTAAACGGGTTGTTCGATCGTTATGAAATTTTTGTAGGGTGCTGGCAGAAAGGTTTTGAACACAATTATTAAGTTTCAGGTTTTCAACATTTCTCAAAAAACAGTTACTTTCAATTTTCCCAAATAACTTTTTCTTGGTATTGGGTAGTCCTACAAACATGGGCGTCCGGAAGGGGGGGGCAAGGAGGGGCCATGGCCCCTCCTGGAAAATGAAAGTCAACCAAGAATTATATATTTGTCACATATCATTTCATTTCAGCCACAATAATATGATAAATTTAAATTTAAGCAATGTTTTTGTTTTGAGGGAACAACACTGTTGTTGGGGAAAATGTACCTTCCTTGCCCCTCCCTGGGAAAAATCCTGCGGACGTCCATGCCTACAAATACAATATTACTCTTGTTTTGAAGCTCCTTGAACTTGTTTTTAAAATGCATTATCATTGCCAATTCACATTGCGAAACAGATTTTATACAGATTTTTATTCAGGGGAGTAAAGCTTTTCGCGGAACTCGATGATTACGACTAAAGTGTACAATAGGAAAGGAGTTTGAGGACCACTGTCCTAGAATACAGCAACGATCGTTTTTTTTAATATTCAAGTACATTTCGACAGAACAGCAGAATTATGAAACTACCCTATGCCCTTCAAGCTTTAAAACCTTCGGCCCAAGCTCCCCGCTCCAAAAGTTTCCGAAATGTTTAGTTTCGTTCGGAAGTCGACTGGGGGAAAAGGAACAAGGAAGGTAGCAAAATCGGATGCAAAAAAGAGAGCTGAGATTGGACCGAGAGAGAGAGAGAGAGAGAGAGAGAGAGAGACAGAGTTGCAGAAGAAACAGAAGGATCTGATGCATCCCAGCTGACGTGACGTATCGATTCCCATTACAAGAGGCAGCGAGGACGCCGCTTCCCGTCCTGTGTGTGTTTTGTGGCTGATCATTCGGCGGAAGACTGCTCCTCCATCCTTTTGTTACTCACCTTTCGGCGATCAATGGAATCCCCAACCCTCCCAGAAAGGGGAGTCAAATTACAATGCCGCTTCAAATGGCAAAAGCAAACGCCGCCGCCGCTTGACACCACCCGATCTCTTTCGCGCGTTTGAAGTTCGATAATTTCTGCACATACCTACACCTCACGTCTGTGCAGAGCAGGATCTTCAATTTCCGGAGGGCCCAGTGGCGTGTCCAGGATTTTCGAAAGGGGAGGGGAGCGTATACTTTTCTTAGTCAGTTCTAATTTCGCCATCGTTTCCTGCCATTGACGGTATTTTGTCTTAGGAATACTGGGCCAAAAATAGGGTTATGTCCACACCAACCCTCCCTTGGGCACGCCACTGAGACGGCTTCCTTTATGGCGCTGTTGCCTTGTAATCAAAACGCACGTGGCAGGAGCGTATATTCTAGGCTAGCTAGGCTATCTGCGAAGCCTGAAGGCTAGAGAATGCAATTCAGGAGAAAAATCGATCAGAAATTGTAAATATTAATATTCATATCAGTGAGATAGATGATAATGCAACCTGATTTCCTATGAGTTGGCATCCTGATTTCCTATGAGTTGGCAACCTGATTTCCTATGGGTTGGCAACGTGATTTCCTGTGCGTTGGCAACCTGATTTCTTATGAGTTGCCAACCTGATTTCCTATGGGTTGGCAACGTGATTTCCTGTGAGTTGGCAACCTGATTTCTTATGAGTTGGCAACCTGATTTCCTATGAGTTGGCAACCTGATTTCTTATGAGTTGGCAACCTGATTTCCTATGAGTTGGCAACCTGATTTCTTATGAGTTGGCAACCTGATTTCCTATGAGTTGGCAACCTGATTTCCTGTGAGTTGGCAACTTGATTTCTTATGAGTTGGCAACCTGATTTCTTATGAGTTGGCAACCTGATTTCTTATGAGTTGGCAACCTGATTTCCTATGAGTTAGCAACCTGTTTTCTTATGAGTTGGCAACCTGATTTCTTAGGAGTTGGCAACCTGATTTCTTATGAGTTGGCAACCTGATTTCTTATGAGTTGGCAACCTGATTTCCTATGAGTTGGCAACCTGACTTCCTATGAGTTGGCAACCTGATTTCCTACGAGTTGGCAACCTGATTTCTTGAGAGTTGGCAACCTGATTTCCTATGAGTTGGCAACCTGATTTCCTAAGGGTTGGCAACCTGATTTCCTTTGAGTTGGCAACCTGATTTCCTATGAGTTGGCAACCTGATTTCCTATGAGTTGGCAACCTGACTTCCTATGAGTTGGCAACCTGATTTCCTAAGGGTTGGCAACCTGATTTCCTTTGAGTTGGCAACCTGATTTCCTATGAGTTGGCAACCTGATTTCCTATGAGTTGGCAACCTGATTTCCTATGAGTTGGCAACTTGATTTCTTATGAGTTGGCAACCTGATTTCCTATGGGTTGGCAACCTGATTTCTTATGAGTTGGCAACCTGATTTCCTATGGGTTGGCAACCTGTTTTCTTATAAGTTGGCAACCTGATTTCTTGAGAGTTGGCAACCTGATTTCTTATGAGTTGGCAACCTGATTTCTTATGAGTTGGCAACCTGATTTCCTATGGGTTGGCAACCTGATTTCCTATGAGTTGGCAACCTGATTTCCTATGGGTTGGCAACCTGATTTCTTATGAGTTGGCAACCTGATTTCTTGAGAGTTGGCAACCTGATTTCCTATGAGTTGGCAGCTGATTTCCTTTGAGTTGGCAACCTGATTTCCTATGAGTTGGCAACCTGATTTCCTATGAGTTGGCAACCTGATTTCCTATGTGTTGGCAACCTGATTTCCTATGAGTTGGCAACCTGATTTATTATGAGTTGGCAACGTTATTTATTATGAGTTGGCAACCAGACTTCCTATGAGTTGGCAACCTGATTTCCTATGAGTTGGCAACCTGATTTCTTATGAGCTGGCAACCTGATTTCTTATGAGTTGGCAACCTGATTTCTTATGAGTTGGCAACCTGATTTCTTAGGAGTTGGCAACCTGATATGTTATGAGTTGGCAACCTGATTTCTTATGAGTTGGCAACCTGATTTCCTGTGAGTTGGCAACCTGATTTCCTATGAATTGGCAACCTGATTTCGTATGAGTTGGCAACCTGATATCTTAGGAGTTGGTTAATTTATTTCTATTCATAGCCTAGGACCACGTGACATAGTGAGATAGCCCAGATCTTAGACTCAAGATACGCCACTGACACGTGGTTCAATTGCCGATGAAGCCACATTCCACAGTGGTCGGATTCCACTTTAAACTGTAGGCCCAAGTCTCAGTTGCCCATTCTGTGCATAAAAAAGACTTAAAAAACAAACTAGAACTCAAATTTCACATTAAACTGAAAGTGCTTTTCAGATACGTATACTATTTCCATATTCTTGTACTTGTTGTTGCTAATAATAATTTTTCTCCATACATCATTGTTTGGTTGAATTATTGTTTAAAAGTCCACTTGATGCAGAGATAGCTAATCGGGACGACCTACAGTTGAAGAGGGAACCGAACAACCATGTGACTCCACCGGGTATCGAACCCGGGACTCGTTGATTACAAGGCGACGACGTTACCACCCTATCGGGGATCTCTAAATCAAGCAATGGATGGCTACCCTTCCTCTTTCGTCCACCACCACCAAAGCAATAAGTTTAAAATTCACTTAATGAGAAACAATTAATGGCCTCTACGAACTATGACATCTACCTATAGGTAGTTCTTGTACTTACCAGAGAGTAGATGCACTCCTCGTCTCTGTTACACAGTACACGCCTGAACAGATCACTGGCAACCCTTCATAACGCATATTTTTAATGGTTGTGAAATCTGAAAAGAAGATAATGTTTCATGAGATAATTGAACAATAATTCGACTTTCTATCCACTTTTTAGAGACATTCAGTGTGTATGAAGTGGAAAAAAAAAGAAACGAAATAAATATTGATTTTACAAATTTAAATATTAATTAAATTGTAACCATACCTGAATGGATTATAGTATCATTTAATTTTAGTTGCAGTCATTTTGGTTAGTTATTACAAAGGCCTGATAATTATGAGTACGTCTGGTAGAGAACACAAAATGAATGTTTTTCTAATGGGTGGAATGTCTTGCTTGACCACCCAACCCCATGAAAAAGCTTGTTCTGGAAGAGACATACGGAGAGATAGACAGAGAAAAGATAATGAGAGAAAATAAAGAAGCATAAAACACAGAACAAGACAGAAAACGGAAGAGAAAGGTAGTAAATGATATAGTGAACGAGAGAGAAAGGATAGCAAAAGAGCTCCAGGAAAAGAGGGGGTGGAATGAGAAATTAAAGAAGAAACAGCATTAAAAGAAATGGTTACCGAGAGCAAGCAAGGAGAAATATGGGAAGAAAAGCGAAAATCTAGAGAAAGGTAGAAGAGCCGACAGAGGGAAAATGAATCCATATATACTGCTGGACAAAAAAACCCGGACACTTGCATTTTTTGTGATAACGCATAAATTCTGATTCGAAGGCTAACTAAATGTTGCAGAAATTGTTGGAAATAAGAAATCCTGAATATATTCAACAGAAAGCAAATTAAAATTTATTGTTAATAAGTTAAATTAGAACATAAACGAAAGTTACAGAAAACTAGCAAAAAAAAATTAGAAAAAAAATCTTAGCAATATTTTTTTTAATATTGTTAACTGTTACTGGTGGGGTATATAAGCTGTCTAGTAGCGGGTGTTACCTCCCCTGCCATCAATTACAGCTTGTAACCGCCGTGGCATACTTCGAATAAGGTTGGCAATCAATTCTTGGTCCAATTGCTCCCATTCTTCTTGAATAGCACGTCTTAGCTCTTCATTTGTTTCTGGAATTATTGTGCTGTTTCTGACATGTCGTTTCAGTTGATCCCAGACGTGCTCTATTGGATTTAGGTCCGGACTTTGTGGTGGCCATTCTAATCGCGTAATCCTAACTTCGTCCAGGTACTCCGTGACAATTTTCGCAATGTGAGGACGTGCATTGTCATGCATAAAAATAAAATTTGGGCCTATGAATGGTGCATATGGTACAACATGATGTGCCAAACATTCTGTAATATACCTGCAAGCTGCCATGCCCCATTCTCTACAAGAACCAACTCTGTACGTCCTTGTAAAGAGGTACCTCCCCGGACCATGACACCACCGCCTCCAAAGGGTGTTATTTCAACAAAACAACATTGTGCATAACGCTCATTAGGACTTCTATACACATGTTCACGCCTGTGTGATGAACGTAGGTTGAATTTTGACTCATCGGAGAATAAAACCTTTTCCCACTGCTCCACATTCCAATGTAAGCGTTTTGTAGCAAATTCCAGTCTTTGCTTCCGGTGACGTGCTAACAACCTGGGACCTGTAGCCGGCCTCCGAGATGATAAACCACTTTCATTCAGTCTTCTACGAACTGTTCGTGAAGAAACCACAGCTCTATGAACATTTCAAAAATGCTGTGTCACAATATTTGAAGTCGTACGACGGTCTCTTAAGACTATGATACGCATTAAACGATCTTCCCGTGCTGTTGTGCATCGTTTCCGACCAGATCCCGGTCTTCTACCTTAGGAACCAGTTGCATCATAACGTCTGAGAGCTTCATGGATAGTACTTCGTGCTATATTTAGCAATATAGCGCACACTACGACCATCATCACGGAGAGCTACTGCTTTTATTACCTCTTCACGTCTCATTTTCAAGATAGCAAACTTACAATACACTTGCAAGAAAAACACCAGCAATGACAATGTCAATAATATCTGTTACTATGGTTACTATGAACCAAAATTCATGCCTCTCTAGACATTAAACAAAATAACGTCAACAGGAATTGAAAATAAAAAAATTAAAACAAAATTGCATGAAATTAATTTTGAGCCTACTAGGTGTTCCAAATAAGTAAATACGAGTAAATAAATAAATAAATACATAAGTAATAAACGGAAAAACTATGGAAAATGTTCAATAATGAATGTTCAATTGTTCAATACTTAACTGAGAGCGTAATTCATAAGTAATTGCAATTCAGATGTCAAATATTAAGGTGTCCGGTTTTTTTTGTCCAGCAGTATATATAAAAATGTATGTGTGTGAGTGGGTGTGTATATTTGTTTGTTCCGCCATAACTCTCGAACGCCTCGAGCAATTTCAACCAAACTTAGTACACGTATCACTTGCAATCTGCAAATAAATACTGTGGGGGTAAGACACCCCTAGGGGTGGGGTGGGAATGGGTGACATGTAAAAATAATCGAGAACCACCGATATTGAATTCCGCACAAACAAACATCGGTGACTGTATGCAATCCGCACAACGATAGTGTTTCTCGGGTTGTCTAACATTCAGGCTGTGTTGCGTATGGAATCCATAGTTTTCGTGACATTCCCAATGCGGTTCAACTCCAAGTTCATCACCTATCGGCATGGGGGGGGGGGGGGTGAGAGGGGGTGAAAAATAAAATGCCTCAAATGACGTAGATTAGTGTCGAATCCATAGTTTTCGGAGTCGCTAAGTTAATTGGTGACATTCACGATCACATTTAAAATTAGTTACAGTATAGTTAGAATTCATTATTTTCCTGTCTAATACAACATTGGGATAAATGAATACCCGGGCAACGCCGGGTAATGAGCTAGTAATAATATAAGAAAAGAACACAGAAAGTATTATTTTCATAGTTCAAAAGAGGAGTGTAGACAATCAAGACCTTCACTTGTTCTTCGTGCGTGTCCACCGTATCACTCCCATGTGATCGCTTGGCGCTGTTCCCACCAGATACGTCTTCGTTTCATGAAGAACAGTCCTCTGGCCAACATTCCTGGTACAAAGTTGTTCTGTACTCGACCTGTTGTTCTCGCCAGACAAGACCCGAGATGCTGAGACACCTGCCAGCAACTGTTCTGTGAATATTGTCTGGTGCCACGAAATCTGTGCCCACGGAGAATATACGTGCTTCCAAGTGATTTAAACATACGACACTAGCGCCGCTCTCAGGCCAGAAGTACAACTATAGGGGTTGATCACTACATCAGTACATCTGAAAGTAATTGGAGAAAGTTACACGAGTGAGGGATATATATGAAGAGATTTTGTTCTTAAAAGCAATGTTTTCTCCATTGAAATCTTTGTCAATTCAGTTGATCGCAGCTTGACATATATGCTCGACCAGCACTCGAATCCAGTTCCCTGACACACTGCTCCATTGCTATCACTTAGCTGAGGGAATATGATTAGATGCTATTTCAGAATTTTTTGTGATTTGTTGTACGGAATTCTGGTTCATACACGTAAAAGTGATGTACATAGCATCAGTATGTGGTAGGCACTTGGGAGTAAGTGAAGTTAGTTATTCACATCTCTACGTACAGAATATATATATATGCACATTGCCGAGTAAGTGTACTGGTGTTCAATAGAACATAGGCAGAGAGAGTTAAAGGACGATATAGGACAGGCAGGGAGAGTACAAGGAAGATAAAAAACAGATAGAAAGAGCCAAAGAGAGTTGGAAACACCAGAGAGAGAAGGAGAGAGTGAGGGATAAGTTATAGATAAAATACAATTAAAAAGAGAGAGATATAAAGCAAAGAGAAGAAGAGGGAACGAAGAAAACAGAAGAGATGGATAGAAGAAATTTGAGGGTAAAAAATATAGAACAAGAAAGGGAAAATAAAAACAAGAAAGGGAAAATAAAAACAAGAGAGAGAGAGAGAGAGAGAGAGAGAGAGAGAGAGAGAGAGAGAGAAGGACAGGAAAAGAAACGGAAGATCGAAATAAAGAAAAGGGAGCGAAAGCAGGAGATAGAAATAGAGAAAAGCAAATAAAAGAGAAGAGGTTGTAACAAAGAAAGAAGTAACAAAAGAGAGAAGTAAAACATAAAAAGGGAAGATTAAGCGTGATATGGAGACAAAAGTGAGGGAGGAAAAGGGAAACATAGAAAGAAAGAAAGGGAGTAAAACGGAGAGATGGAAACAAAGAATAAGGCAAAAAGAGAGAGAGAACACAGAAAGGAAAGTTGAAGGGAGAGATGGAACAAGAAGGGAGAAAAAAACAGAAAGAGCTGGTCGGAGAGAGAGAGAGAAGGAGAGGGATAGAAACAGAAATAGCTTGAGCAAAAGGGAGATATATAGAAAGGGGAGTACAGGGGTTGATAGAAACAAGAAGAGGAAGGAAAAGGGAGAGATAGAGACAAAGAAAGGGAAGCAAAAGGGAAGAGATAGAAACAAAGAAAGGAAAGTAAGAGGGAAGATAGAAACAAAGAAAGGAAAGTGAGAGGGAAGGGATAGAAACAAAGAAAGGAAAGTAAGAGGGAAGAGATAGAAACAAAGAAAGGAAAGTGAGAGGGAATTGAAAGAAACAAAGAAAGGAAAGTAAGAGGGAAGGTATAGAAACAAAGAAAGGAAAGTGAGAGGGACGAGATAGAGACAAAGAAAGGAAAGTAAGAAGGAATTGATAGAAACAAAGAAAGGAAAGTAAGAGGGAAGGGATAGAAACAAAGAAAGGAAAGTAAGAGGGAAGAGACAGAAACAAAGAAAGGAAAGTAAGAGGGAAGAGATAGAAACAAAGAAAGGAAAGTAAGAGGGAAGGGATAGAAACAAAGAAAGGAAAGTAAGAGGGAAGAGATAGAAACAATGAAAGGAAAGTAAGAGGGAAGGTATAGAAACAAAGAAAGGAAAGTAAGAGGGAAGAGATATAAACAAAGAAAGGAAAGTAAGAGGGAAGAGATAGAAATAAAGAAAGAAAAGTAAGAGGGAAGAGATAGAAACAAGGAAAGGAAAGTGAGAGGGAAGAGATAGAAACAAAGAAAGGAAAGTGAGAGGGAAGAGATAGAAACAAAGAAAGGAAAGTAAGAGGGAAGGGATAGAAACAAAGAAAGAAAAGTAAGAGGGAAGGTATAGAAACAAAGAAAGGAAAGTAAGAGGGAAGAGGTAGAAACAAAGAAAGGAAAGTTAGAGGGAACAGATAGAAACAAAGAAAGGAAAGTAAGAGGGAAGAGATAGAAACAGAGAAAGGAAAGTGAGAGGGAAGAGATAGGAACAAAGAAAGGAAAGTGACAGGGAAGAGATAGAAACAAAGAAAGGAAAGTAAGCGGGAAGAGATAGAAACAAAGAAAGAAAAGTAAGAGGGAAGGTATAGAAACAAATAAAGGAAAGTAAGAGGGAACAGATAGAAGAAAAGTAAGAGGGAAGGGATAGAAACAAAGAAAGAAAAGTGAGAGGGAAGAGATAGAAACAAAGAAAGGAAAGTAAGAGGGAAGAGATAGAAACAAAGAAAGGAAAGTGAGAGGGAAGAGATAGAAACAAAGAAAGGAAAGTAAGAGGGAACAGATAGAAGAAAAGTAAGAGGGAAGGGATAGAAACAAAGAAAGAAAAATGAGAGGGAAGAGATAGAAACAAAGAAAGGAAAGTAAGAGGGAAGAGATATAAACAAAGAAAGGAAAGTAAGAGGGAAGAGATAGAAACAAGGAAAGGAAAGTGAGAGGGAAGAGATAGAAACAAAGAAAGGAAAGTGAGAGGGAAGAGACAGAATCAAAGAAAGGAAAGTGAGAGGGAAGATATAGAAACAAAGAAAGGAAAGTAAGAGGGAAGGGATAGAAAAAAAGAAAGGAAAGTAAGAAGGAAAAGATAGAAACAAAGAAAGGAAAGTGACAGGGAAGGGATAGAAACAAAGAAAGGAAAGTAAGAGGGAAGAGATAGAAACAAAGTAAGGAAAGTAAGAGGGAAGAGATAGAAACAAAGAAAGGAAAGTGAGGGGGAAGATACAGAATCAAAGAAAGGAAAGTGAGAGGGAAGAGATAGAAACAAAGAAAGGAAAGTAAGAGGGAAGAGATAGAAACAAAGAAAGGAAAGTAAAGAGTGGAGTGATCGGCGACCAAGAAGCATAATGCAGACAAGACTTTCATTACCAGAGGAGCATCTTCCACAGTGTACTAAACAAATCTCATGAATCGGACCAACCTTCCACTTGGCTCGTAACAAGAGGCCAACCACGCCTTCTCTCTTATTCAACGGAAATTTTCAGGAACCTTTTTCTTTTTGCAACAGGAGCCATCCGAAGACTTGGAGTGGGCCTTCGCTAAGGACCTGGTTCTCCTGAAAGACCCTGAAGGAGTGGGAAGAACAGACGGAGGTGGGGGAGGGGCTTTAATTAAACGCAACTCGCAAGAGCCTTGGCTCAAGTTTAACACCGAACCTGGCAAAGTGGGTTTCCTATAATTAAAATCGGTTTTTACCCTAAAACAAACGAGGGTAAGATAGCGTTATTTCAGTTTAATGCAGAGACAGGATTGGAGGAAGGGGAGTGGATACAGGACCTGTGGGGGCGTCCCCTGGAATGATTATTTCTTGGATTAAGTTTTTATCCCCCAACCCTCTGATCTTCTTCTTTGTTTGAATAACCAAACTAGTATTATTATTTTCCACAGAGGTGCTGGGCCTTCGGACTAGGGATTAACGATTTTCTAAAACCCTATCGTCTTCTTCTTCTCTTCACAATTTACAACACTGTCTCTTTGTGGCTACCGGAATCAAATTGGCTCAATTTTCCAGGTTTTCCCAGGAAACAAAGTGGGAATCCTTCGTTTCCACAAAAATGTCCACCACATGCAGTTCAAGGCCTCTGATAATGCAGTCCCAGATTGGGCAACTAGTTTGCACTTGTGAAGGCCAGTGAGCGCTCCGAGCTCTGCCTGAATGATGTGGTGACCGAATGGTTACCACAGAGCGCTACGACGCCAGGATTCCCCGTCTGCGCATGGGTATTCTTTGTGAGTTTCCATGCATCAATTTCACCAGATCATCACTCATCAGCAACACCCAAAAGTGACAGAAAAGCGAAGTAACACAAACCAAATCAACCAATAATATTGACTACTGCTAGGTAACTTTATAACCGGTCATATGTACCCAATCTGATTGGTTTACTGATTTGGTTATTTTACTTTGCTGTTCAGGCACTTTTGGCTAATCCCGACAGAAAGAGTTAAAATACACTGAGGAAGAAGGCGCTCTCCTGTTCACCGAACCACCTCCGTAATGATTACAAATGCCACTTTGCACTGTTCCCCACGAATCAGATGGCGAGATGTTCCCCACTTCACGAACGCGACGACGAAACCCCCTTTCCCCCCTTTTACTGTGCTACAGTACTGCTACTCACTCCGCAGTCCACAAATACACACAAGAAAGCTCTACCGCAAATACAGTAGTGTCGTCTTGTAATCAAGGAGTCACGAGTACGATTTCAATTCGTTACACAGAGGTTTATATCCTACTTAAAACCGCATTTCCAATCAAGATTAATCTACCTGAACTTAAATTAGTGAATTCAAAACAAAACCCAACTGGAACTTTAAGCTGTTTCCACACATTAGCAGATGACTCAATTTTTTTTTAAAAAAATGTTACAGGTTATTTAAACATGACGGCATTAAATATTGGAAACTAACAAATATTTTCAATTTGACACACGAATTCATGAATATTTATTGGGTACTGATGACGCATAATGATTGACTGCAGGAATAAAATAAACAAACGTAATTGAATTTTATATTGCTGTATAATTGAGTGTTCACAGTCGCTTGGAAATAGGCAAATTGTCCAGCAGCCTGTTCACTCATATTGTTCTTACTCTTTCTTTCTCATTGCAAGAGCATACATATTTTAAACCACGATTTACATGTGGTTACAATGTAAATAATCCAAATGTTCAGATTGAGTTATTTGTCCACCAGTAGCAACATTTGAGTTATTGTACCAAGTTTGAGATAGATTTTTGACGGGTCTCTCTGTGCATAAAGTGGATTTAAATCTAACAGGGAGATGCATCAGGTGGAGATAATTAAAGTTACACAACTTGGAGCCCTCTGGTGGCATTTTGAAGCAACGGATTGCTGTGGAACGTGGTAAAGAGGGTATGGAGACCATTGGAAAGGGAATGCTGATGAAAAATAGTTCAAATTATCAACACCAGGTGGAGATGTAGCGCTGAAAGAACAACTAGAAAATGGACAGGTAAAACTTTACTTTATGTCAGTACAGTAATGTTCAATATGCGTGCAGTCAATGTGAACAACCCTTTGGAAGCGTAAGACAGCGTTATTAATGGTCGCAGGAAGCATGTTGTTCACTGTGCACCAAATGTAGGCGCCATATTTCCACCTGGTGGTGAAAAATTGAACTTTTCTTTTTCGGCAGAATTCACGTCTTCATAGCCTCCATACCAAGTTTCACCGTAATTCGAACGGGTTCCAGAGCGCTCTGAGGAGAGGAACATTAATTATGACCATCTGGTGTATGATGTGATTTCTAATGTACCGTGGCATTACCAGTGTTGCAAACTCTCGATAAATATCAAGCTCTAAATCGATGAAACCGAGCTGGATCATCAAAATGGCGGCGGTACTGAAACGAGCGCCACTGCTGGCTCAGGAAGACAATCTTCAGTTTCCAATCTCTGCGAAAGGCTTTGAAAGCCAAAGAGATTAAACACTGCACCCACTTTACAAAATATTCTATATTCTCAACGTCTTCTCTTAGAGCCATGTTAAACACAGTGCACACAATCTCGCCCAATTTACATTAGCACACTGTTTCGCTGGAAAGTACAAGTCCCCGGGCACAGAGGGCGCAATAATTTTCGTTCGCAGCAGACGAGGCATTCTCTGCTAACCAAGAGAATTCCCTACTGTCTTTCTATGCTGGAGGCAATGTAGTGGTTCGCAATTTGCACAGTGTGTGTCGACGGTTTTTTCTTTGCTATTATGCTTCCACAGAGACATGTAGAGGGGAAATAATGTTGTCACTGAACATGTGTTTTGCACTAAATTCTAACACCAGAGTTTTTTTTTAAAAAAGAAGTATAGAAAACTTATGTTTTCTGTCAATGTAATCTCAAGAACTTGCTTTTCTCTCTTCCAGGTTTTGCATTTTTACTTACGTTATTATTTTCTAAATAAAGTGTTGCCAACCTTTGATATATCTTACTAAGTTTTTGTCGTTTATATTGAGGGTACTACTTTCATATAGGTGTTACACCTATACATCATTTATTTCGCACTTTTTTACATTGCTAACGTACTATTCTGCATTGCAGAACATTTCTTTAGGTGAAATAATGAATTTGTAACGAACATAATGTCTATTTCTTACATTTACGGGTACTTACTATTATTCGTTATTTCGATTCTGTAACACACATTATGGCGATAGCGTACTGGTTCATCGCGCGTTGCGAGAGTGTTTTGTCGATTTATGCAGTGTTGCAACCTTGTTCACCGAAAAATACCTAGTTTCGTCCCCGGATTTGAAATTATGTTAATACTTCGGAAACCATTGACGTTAGAATCACAAACCATTCACGTTAGCCCCACAAACCATTTCCCGTAAGGTAAGGTTAGGTTAGGTTAGGTTAGGTTAGGCAAGCATAGTTTAAATTTTTTTTAAATAAAATTAAAACTACTCGACACGTCATGTTATAGTGAAAACACGGCGAGGTTTCAAACACTGACTACGGGGTTTACGTCATCTAACACACGGAACATTGGGCTCTCGTGCAGAAAGCAAATGGCGGTAGCAGCAACAGCGTGTCGGACGGAGATTTTCGCAGAAAACAACATGCATTCGCATTAAAATTGATCAAAACTACGTTCACGAACTTCCACAACGCTACAGAAAATGATTTGCGTAAGTACATTCTTCTGTAAAAAGTAAAAAATCCGTCACACCTATATGAAAGTGTTACTAATTGAGTAGATACGAAAATGAAAATTTTGTTTTGGAAATGCCACCTAATGTTGAATTTAGTTGTAAATAGGATGATATGTCGTTGAATATTTTATAATACTAAAGTGTTATTAGGGAATTTTTTTATAACGTCCTTCTGGCAAGCACGCTAACTTCGTTTGAGTTCTTATTTTTAATTCCGTTTATGCACAGAAGGCTAATGGACATTATTAGTAGTACTGTCAATGGAGAAAAATAATTTCGTATAGTCTTAGCGATATCCATCAATACCGATGTTTCAAAATTGTAAAAAATAAAACTTGTTCAAAATACAGTAAAACCTCGCTAATCCGGACTAATGGGGGGTGAAGTTGACCGGTTTAACGAAAGTCCAGATTAACTGAAATAACCTAAAGGAACAGTAGAAAGTGCATTGAAACTCCGTTTATAGAAACAAACAATTTTAATTAATACCTTTACTGGCCCGATGATACCATATGGTATCATGGTGCTGATTAAGAAATGGATGTGCTTTTTGGACCTTCATACTCTTATGTTTGGGTGGAAACTCTGACACAGGTCTGGAGCAAGCCTGGGAAATTCACATTGATGACCCCCCGCCCCCCTCTACGCAACATAGCCACGCCACATTTCCGAACAGAGTTTCACATTTTAGCTCATTATTCAACTTGTATGGCACCCAGGAACATGAAACATGTTTCATTCTCTTGAGAAACATCCATTCTTTGAAAATAGTACTAAGGTTTGCGCCTTCTTCGCACAATACCGGGGGAAGAGGGGGCAAACGCCAGATTTTTGTTGTTTTTTTTCAATTGAAATTCGGGGAGCGCGCCACCCCCAACCCCCTCTCGGTTCGGCGTTCTGAATTGTACACAGTTGCATGCTCTGATGTTCTAGCTGAAAAACGAAATTTATCCGCAGTAGATTGCTCCCATAGTGCCCGAGTTATAACAATTTTCTGAGCAATATGCAAATTATCTATTTTTAGTAAAAAACAGAGTTTCACATTTTGGCTTATTATTCAACTTGTACGGCACCCAGGAACAAAAAACATGTTTCATTCTCTTTGGAAACGTCCATTCTTTGAAAAGAATACCAAAGTTCGCACTCTCTCCCCAAAATAGCGGGAGAAAAGGGGGCAAACTCCAGATTTAAATGTTTTTTCCCATTGAAGTTCGAGGGTCGGGCCCCCCTTCCTCGTCCCGGCGTTCTGAATTGTACACGGTTGCATGCGCTGAAGTATTAGCTGCAAAACAAAAGTTATCCGAAGTAGATTGCTCCCATAGTGCCCGAGTTATAACAATTTTCCTCCAAAGAGTGTTCCAATTTAAAATTCCCGCCGAGAAGCCTGGGCCAGAACGGGGTCTAATGGAGCATTTAAAGGGCATAGGCCTAAATACACTATACAGTACGGTACAAAGTCTGCTGGAAACAGAATTTCATCAGTGGTTGACTGCCTTCTCTTTGGGTGTTTGGGAAGTTCTCTTGTTGACTTCTAGCCACATTTAAAACCTTGCAATCTGCTTTTTTTTTGGCCTCTTGCCTGTCCGGATTAAGCAAAGTCCGGCTTATCGTGGTCCGAATTAACGAGGTTTTACTGTATTGACAAATATTTCCCAGAGTTTTGATTTACAATATACCAAAATCACAGCAGAATATAAAAAAAATACCGGATACGTTATCACATCGTACAGTTTTCCACATAATATTGGTACAAAATCAATGGAAACTTCGAAGTTTGCATAACTTATAGGTTAATTACACTCTGCGAACAAAGAAAACGCCAGAAAAGTGACGTCCGGTATCGGCTCAGCTCAAATAATTAATCGTTAACGTCTTCATGTAAAATATCTGCCCGTAACACAGCTTTTATTACGCTGCTATATATAAGAAAAATTAATGTCAGTGGCAACAGTGAATCTGTATTGAGTGATTGCATACATACAGGATAAATGTCCACTTTTCTAAGAATTGTAACGCTAAAGCAGGTGCCAAAGAGGAGAAAGCTAAGTGGAAGAGAGAAATGAGTATATAAACAAAATAGGAACGTGAATAAGCAAAGGAGCCACGAAAACCAACCTAGTCGAAAGGGAGATAGAGAGAGCACACTGAAAATCAAGACTAACCCACAGGAGGATATCGACTCTGTGGTCCATTGTGCAGCATCCCTGGAGGCAACGAGATATGTCACAGGCTCGCATCTGCTCAACTCTGTTTCCGCCATATTTCAGTGGCTGCGCTGTCGCCATTCATCAACCTCAAACTGGTTGTGATTGTGAGAGATGCAATTGCTACTCTTTCGAATACTTTTAGACTTTTTAACAAATGGCGCCTATCTGCTTAGTTGTGGCTCAAAATGTTTCCCCTGGCAATGCTCCCCCCCCCACGAGAATACCAGAGTCATTTGACTTTTCCATTTGCGGATAAATATTGCATCTCTTATGCATAGACAGCCTCATAGAGAGTCACTTTTCCTTTTCCTGTAGAGTTTCGGAAGCTGAGTGGTTAGCTACCACGCCAGGAGTCCCAGGCATGGGCGTCAATTGGGACCTAATTTTGAAGGGGCAGAATTAAACTTAGGCCTAATTTTGAAGGGACAGAATTAACATAGGCCTAATTTTGAAGGGACAGAATTAAACTGGGCCTAATTTTCATGGGGCAGAATCAAACAGGGCCTAATTTTGAAGGGGCAGAATCAAACAGGGCCTAATTTTGAAGGGGCAGAATCAAACTGGGCCTAATTTTGATGGGGCAGAATCAAACTGGGCCTAATTTTGAAGGGGCAGATTCAAACTGGGCCTAATTTTGAAGGGGCAGAAACAAACTGGGCCTAATTTTGAAGGGGAAGAATCAAACAAGGCCTAATTTTGAAGGGGCAGAATCAAACTGGGCCTAATTTTGATGGGGCAGAATCACACTGGGCCTAATTTTTATGGGCAGAACTAAACTTAGGCCTAATTTTGAAGGGGAAGAATTAAACTGGGTCTAATTTTGAAGGGGCAGATTCAAACTGGGCCTAATTTTGAAGGGGCAGATTCAAACTGGGCCTAATTTTGAAGGGGAAGAATCAAACAAGGCCTAATTTTGAAGGGGCAGAATCAAACTGGGTCTAATTTTGAAGGGGCAGAATCAAACTGGGCTTAATTTTTATGGGGCAGAATTAAACTTAGGCCTAATTTTGAAGGGCCAGAATTAAACTTAGGCCTAATTTTGAAGGGGCAGGTTTTAACTTAGGCCCAATTTTAAAGGGTCAGAATTAAACTTAGGCCTAATTTTGAAGGGGCAGAATTAAACTTAGGCCCCATTTTGATGGGGCAGAATCAAACTGGGCCTAATTTTGAAGGGGCAGAATTAAACTGTCCCTAATTTTGATGGGGCAGAATTAAACTGGGCCTAATTTTGAGGGGGTAAAACCAATCCTGGGCCTTAAGTTTGTGGGAACAGACTAAAAAGTTTTTAATCCAATAAAAACAGCATTCAGGATTATTTGGTAAATAATTGTGACGTTTGCGAAATAACTAATATTACTTTTTATATCTTTGCTCCTCAGGTCGCCTAAATCGTAAATTTTAATAAACCTGATTTGAGGGGGGGCATGAGGGCCTCCTTGCCCCCGCCAAGTTACACCTATGGACGAATCTCAATGGCGCGGGGGTTTTTGTATGTCCATTCATCAGTTTCATCATATCATAACTTATCGTCATCGTCGCGATTAGTCAGAAAAGCGACGCAAAACATTCTAATTCAATCCACGAATCAACCTTATGCATCTTTCTTACTCTCTCTCCCTCTCTCTCTCTCTATGATTATTTCTATTACTACATTTTCTACTTTTCTCCTATACTTCCTATACTGTCGAGGAAATCTATGAACCAAGATCGAGCATAACGGTAAAAACAGCCCATTCAATGAAGGGGGAAAAAGTCGAATGTCGGGAATAATTTCCGTCATTTTGGTTAGTGATTTGAACTTTAGTAGTGCAAAATCCCAAAAGTCCCCGCCCCTCTCCTCTTCCCTCACAGCAACCCCCCCTAAAATCAATTCCTCAGACTCTGTTACATATCTATATCTCCGTAACCAATAGATATAGGCAGATAATCATGTTTTAGTCTGAATCCTCTCTACATGAACTACAAAAAGGTTCTGTTTATTTTTCGATAATGTCAGTCGTTTTGCTGTAATTTCTCTTCGTTTGGCAACACTGGTTCAATTCCAGTGTAGCTCCCGTCCAGATTATCCGGTCTGAGCCTAGAACAGAATTAAAACTTTGACAAACACTGGAAGAAATTGGAACTCAAATTCCAACAATTAAATTTGCAACAATGCTCATCGAGGAAAACTTGACATGGAAACAAAGAATTGTTTGAATATCGTTGCTATAGTTTAGCTAGTGTAATATGAAGTTAATAATTAATAATAAGAAGAAATATTAGGAGTTGCAAGAAATCTTGATCTGTAACAGTGTGAGTACAATAACTTTATAAATAAGTAATTTAGGATTATTATTCTAGTCTGTTTAGGAACGCCAGAGAGATGTTTAGTTAGTTACAGATCATAACTTATAACTAACTCTCTAGCCTTCTTAAACCCGAAGGTTCATGGCTGCAGCAACACAGGCCTTCCATCCGTCCCTATCTTGAGCAAGATCTATATACTCTTTTCCATCCCTACCGATTTCCTTTAGGTCCATCTCAACGTTATCCCTTCATCTTCGTCTTGGCCTTCCTACAGGTCTCTTACCATCAGGTTTCCCAACAAGAATCCTGTCAACTCCTCTTTCCTCTCCCGTTCGTGCCACATGGCCTGCCCACCTAAGTCTTCTTGATTTAATTATTCTAATAATATCTGGACATGAATACAAATTATGTAGTTCTAAATTATGTACCCTTCTCCACTCACCTGTCTCCTCATCCCTTTTAGGTCCAAAGATTTTCCTAAGGATTTTATTTTCAATTTATGTTCCTCTTCCAATGTAAGGGACCAAGTTTCACACCCATATAATACTACCGGCGAAATTACTGTTTTGTATATTTTAACTTTTAGTTTCTTAGATATTAAACGAGAAGACAAAAGTTTATCAAGAGAGAAGTAACATGCATTTCCTGAATTAAGACTACTTTTTATTTCCTCTTTAATATAATTTTCATTTGTTAATATTACTCCTAAGTATTTGAATTTGGAAACTGGTTCAAACGAGTTGTTATCAATAATTACATTTTGATTATTACCTAACACTTGGTTTCGGCCTGTAAGCATATATTTAGTTTTCTCTTTGTTAACTTCCAAACCTATCTCTTTAGCAGTTTTGAAAAATATCTTAGCATTATTCTTAATTGTATTTATATCATCCCCTAATAAGTCTACATCATCTGCATATGCTAACAACTGATCATAACTTATACCAGTTATTTTAATTAGATTCATAAATAACATTTCGAGAGCGTTATCATAACAAACCCATTTAAAAAAAGACAATACTCACGTTGAACACGATAGAAATGAAAACGTTTATTAATTAATTCTTATCGGTATGAAACAAACAAAAGACATGCCAGGAAAATGTCACGTGCAAGAGAAACAATTTCGAGCAGGAAAATATACAAAACTAATGAAAGATAAATTTCTTGCAGTTAAACTTCTCTTACTGAGATATGTAAATCGAAAGAAAGTTGACCGTCTTGAGTAAATATTCATTATGCCATCTGTTGACGTAAAATTGTAACTAAGCTTCTACTAAACCACAGCTCGCCACGAACCTTCCAGTCTGGGCGCTTTGGCTGTCACAAATATGATATTTTGCATTGGCTGAAATTCCGCTTTTCTCCGCTAGAGGCTCTCAATCTCGACCCGTGCAGTAGTCCCAGAGGGTTTACGCTACGTTTTGTGAAACGTTACGAACTTTGTATTATGTCTACATTAAATATTTGGATGAAATCATTTCACTTCTGCAAAGTCAATAGGGTGGTCCTTATTTTAGAAATATTGGGACACCCTCCCCCCTCAACTGATGCAATTCATCAAGCAAATAAACCGTGTAAAATTTCAATTCAATCCAACAATGTAACAATGTGAAGGCGTGCCACTTGAAGTTTTAAGGTTTTTATGCCTTCTTTCAAAGGTAATAGCCCAGTCAGTGACGGGGGGGGGGGGGGGGTGCGGGGAAGCGTTTAATGCCCGGAATAATTCCCTAAAAGCTAAATTTTGGTCAGTTGTCACACGCTACTTTAAGTTGGTGTGCAAAATCCCAAACGTTTAAATAGATTTATAGAATGGGTAACACTTTACTATACCTGAGACGGATTCCTTCAAATTTACAGGAGAAAGTACTTACGGAATTCATTTTCTGGAGTGTTGTTGATGTTCCGGAATGTAGTTTTGGTCCATTTTAATGCGAATCCATGTGGTTTTATACGAAAATCTCTCTCCAACGTGCTATTTCTGCTCCCGCCATTTGCTTTTTACACGAGAGCACTATTATACACGCTATTGCTGCGCGGCCATTTGCTTTGTGGACGAGAGTACAATGACTGGTACACGTAAACCCGGATTTCTTCAAATTTACAGGAGAAAGTACTTACGCAAATAATTTTCTGTAGCGTTGTTGATGTTCCGGAATGTAGTTTTGATCCATTTTAATGCGAATGCATGTGGTTTTATACGAAAATCTATTTCCGACGCGCTATTGCTGCTGCCGCCATTTGCTTTCTGCACGAGAGCACAATACGCGCTATTGCTGCTGCTACAAGCCCATGTTGTCCGTATATGCTAAATTGAACGAAAGGAGTGCTAATGGAACTTAACCTAACAGGCCTAACCTAACCTAGTAGGCATACCTCGTCCCCGTAAGTAAGTAAAAAAGTCAATTTAAAATTCGTAAAGTGTTTTTAATTTTAATTTTTTTTAAACTATGCTTGCCTTACCTAACCTAACATAACGTCAATGGTTTGTTCCTGAGGTGTTTTTTTTAAAATTTTGTAATTTTTTTTTTATTTGAGCATACTTTGAAATCCGGCCCGAAAGTAGGTATTTTTCGGTAAAGGAGCTTGCAACACTGCATGCACACTCCAAATCGACAAAACACTGGCACAACGAACGATCAACGGTAAGCTATCGCCATGTTGTGTGTGGAAATAAACAAGAACAGTAAGTACTCGTAAATGTAAGAAATATACATTATTTTCGTTACGAATTCCATTATTTCACCTAAATAAGTGTTCCGGAATGCAGAATAGTACGTTAGCAATGTAAAAAAGTGCGAAATAAATCATTCCCAGGTGTCTCAGGTATAGTAAATTAGTATCATAGAATGTTTTGAAAAGGTTGGTTCGATTTTGTATTTACAGTAGGTACCAGCTGATATTCAGGAAATCAGTCTTCCAGGACATTTCAATGTAAAGGGTTAGGACTGTTTTTGGGCTGTAACGACAAATCCTGGAATTTTATTCTTTAAAGTTGACAAGCCTGCCTGCAAGGGGCAGCTGATCTAGACCAGGAATTTTCCAGTCAATTCCGTTTCTGCACGTCTCTGAGACGCACCCAGCTTCCTATCAATGGATATAAGGGGGATGCTGATCACATCATCCCACTATGGCCGAGATCAAGAATATGTGGAGCTCTATACCTCCACATCGCCCCATATGCCTCCATGGCATATGTGCACACGCACAGGAGCATCTTTCGATTTTACGCTACCTACAAGGGTCTCACTTATCGCACAACACTTGAGCAACCTTGCGTTCTGACGTCACGGGAGAAGGCTTTTTAATTTTAGGCTAAGTGCCTACGTTGTTAGGCTAGGCTAGTTAGGTTTAGTTCTCTTAGCCTAAATAATTATTTTTAATTGTATTTATGCTAATGGAACCTAACCTAACCTCGTAGGCATTCCTCGTCTGACGTCAGAACACAAGGTTGCATGAGTGTTGTGAAACAAGAGAGACCCTACCTGCAAGCCCGTCTGCATTTCCTCTTTACGCCCGAATCCCTCTAGCGGCTTTAATTCGAAGCGTTTGCAAAGCTTTAAAATGTAGCGATAAATAAATAAAGCAGGTCTCCACATGAGAACCTGGATTCCAAACGAGAGGATTCCTGGGAAGGGAGACGGGAAAAAGGGGGAGACGATCCATCTGCAACCAGGTCAGGAGCGAGTTTCAACGACTGCCAGAGACCTCTATGCGTCCCGCATTCCGTGTGAAGCGTCCCCGTAGTAGTTGTTAACAGCCACGTGTACTTTCCCACGTCGATTCAAGCCCGCGTCATCATTAGCAAGGCTCGCTTGCCAGCATCTCTCCCCTCCCCCTTCCCCAAACAGACTGCAAGACCAGCGAACCGTTCCTCCCGTCCCTGTGTACGTGTGAGCCCATTTGATGTAGTCGTAGAGGCTCTCCGACCAGCTGAATGTGCTTGTCCCTCGCCCAATAATGGACTATGTAATGAATGAGTCAGGTGGAAAGCGCAGTGTGGCGCTGGTGTCGCCGGGAACATGGCCTCCTGGACACACTTCCGTTTGCTGTGGTAAAATTTCGACTGGTAGCATCCACAGAACAATATAACTTTTTCGCAGCGTTGGCCAGTGGCGTAAAATGAACAGCTGCAGGTTGGGGCTTACAGAGAAGTCCCATGAAGTCATTTCTAAATCAGCATTATCGATATATCGTCGACACTGGCTCATCGATTGGTTGATTAATAATAGGTGGCAGTACACCCAACAGCAAAAGAAACACTAGGCGAAATGTCCATCACCATTTTAATTTGGTCTGTATTACACAATGTGATGATAATAATTGAAATAAAGACGTCCATAAGCAGAGGGTACGTGCTTCGACAGGAAAATCATGAATTCTAACTATAATGTAAAATGTAACTAATTTTATTTAAAGGTATATAAAAGTATAAGTACAATATTGAAATTATAAAATAAGTCTTTGTTAAGGCAATGAAATCTGTAAAGGAATAAAGCTATTTGGGATTAAATGTCATCGTGAATGTCACCAATTAGCTTAGCGACTCCGAAAACTATGGATTCGACACTAATGTAGGTCATTTATGACATCTTATTTCCCCCCTCTCACCCCGTATACCGATAGGTGATGAACTTGGAATTCAACGGCATTGGGAGTGTCACTATTCATCTTATCGACCCCGAAAACTATGGATTCCACACTAATATCGGTCGTTTTCGATTATTTTTTCATTTCACCCCCTTCCCACCTCCGGCCTAGGGGTGCCAGGGGTGTCTTACTCCCACAGTATTTCTTTCCAGATTGTAAGTCATATGTGTATCAAGTTTGGTTGAAATTACTCCAGGCGTTCGAGAGTTATGCCGGAACAAGCATACATACATATATACACACATACATCCATTTGTGTGTGATGGTGTGTGTGTGTGTGTGTGTGTGTGTGTGTGTGTATATATATATATATATATATAAGAAGATGTACCAAACAATGTTGAAATAACAATAGCATCACTTCTCTCTTCCTGCACACACACACACACACACACAACCAGAGGCGTCTCGTGAACGCATGCGTCAATTATGGGAAAAAGGACAGCTTGCTCTGCGATCACATTCATGAGCATTCTTTATTCTAATTTCTTCATATAGGAGAAGTATTTATTTTACACGAGAGCGCTGAACTAAGTTTATATTACATTTCTGGGATCTGAAGTGACGCATGCGTTAATTGTGGGAAAAGAATTATTACTTTCTTTCACTTCAGATCCAAGAAATGTAATATAAGCTTAGTTGAGCGCTCTCGTGTAAAATAAATACTTCTCCTATATCAAGAAATTAGAATGTAGAAATGCTCATGAATGTCGTCGCAGAGCAAGCTGTCCTTTTTCTCACAATTGACGCATGCGTTCACGAGACGCCTCTGCACACAACACTCTCCATGTATGATAATTATGATCATGTCAACCTCCTCCAATTCATTTTCTCGGCACGCCCCTGAAAGGGACGTAAAACGGTACAATCTGAACTCAATATTACTGTATAGAACCGCTAACAGTATTGCTTCTAGAGAACCTCGCTTCCAAGCTGTCTCCAATAATCACGTAAACCAGCCCCCGTGAAGGAGGACATCCTCTTGAAGGCCTGCAATTGGATCAAAGTTCTTAAACAACCGCGAATAAGCGATCCGAAGTTAAATTAGCTGTCTAGATGCTTGTTAACAAGACAAGGTTTGGGGATTTTGCAGGAAAAGAACCTGATTGCATGTCTTGGTAGCTGGCGGGTGCGGCGCGGTATTGACGCGACATGATGTTGATCACCTCCAAGCAGTCGGAGGCGCATAAATTAGCCGGGAGTTCAGCTACAGGTTCGCCATAAGTTCACCGATTCCAACACCTCCTCAGAAGGTGTTTCTGACCCTATATCAATCTTGCATTTCACAATTTACAAACACATGTTTAAAAAACAAGAAATCGATCATCAACAATGTATTATCCGGTAACACTTTACTATACCTGAGACGGATTCCTTCAAATTTACAGGAGAAAGTACTTACGGAATTCATTTTCTAGAGTGTTGTTGATGTTCCGGAATGTAGTTTTGGTCCATTTCAAGGCGAATCAATGTGGTTTTATACGAAAATCTCTCTCCAACGTGCTATTTCTGCTCTCGCCATTTGCTTTTTACACGAGAGCACTATACACGCTATTGCTGCGCGGCCATTTGCGTTGTGGACGAGAGTACTACAATGCGTGGTACGCGTAAACCCGGATTTCTTCAAATTTACAGGAGAAAGTACTTACGCAAATAATTTTCTGTAGCGTTGTTGATGTTCGGGAATGTAGATTTGATCCATTTTAATTCTTATGGAGGTGGTTTTCTACGAAAATCTATTTCCGACGCGCTATTGCTGCTGCCGCCATTTGCTTTCTGCACGAGAGCACAATACGCGATATTGCTGCTGCTACAAGCCGATGTTGTCCGTATATGCTAAATTGAACGAAAGGAGTGCTAATGGAAGCTAACCTAACAGGCCTAACCTAACCTAGTAGGCATACCTCGTCCCCGTAAGTAAGTAAAAAAGTCAATTTAAAATTTCTAAAGTGTTTTTAATTTTTACAATTTTTTTAAACTATGCTTGCCTTACCTAACCTAACATAACGTCAATGGTTTGTTTCTGAGGTGTTTTTTTTTAAAAAATTTGTAATTTATTTTTTATTTGAGCATACTTTGAAATCCGGCCCGAAAGTAGGTATTTTTCGGTAAAGGAGCTTGCAACACTGCATGCACACTCCAAATCGACAAAACAGTGGCACAACGAACGATCAACGGTAAGCTATCGCCATGTTGTGTGTGGAAATAAACAAGAACAGTAAGTACTCGTAAATGTAAGAAATATGCATTATTTTCGTTACGAATTCCATTATTTCACCTAAATAAGTGTTCCGGAATGCAGAATAGTACGTTAGCAATGTAAAAAAGTGCGAAATAAATCATTCCCAGGTGTCTCAGGTATAGTAAAGTAGTACCCCTTATCCACCACCTGTAACCACCACCTCTCTCCTTGGCATCCCTTGGTTTATCATCTCTGCTTTATATTCCTGCACATATACAAAATTTGAATCATTACTGGGAAATATACCCACTACAAACTGCTTTGGATATATGGACAGTGAGTTTAAAATCAAGGAAACCTAAAATTTGTCCCTAATTCCACACTATTTTTTTTTTAAAAAAAAGAAAATAAATAACTGGATAATATATTATCTGTAACTCTCTTTAGGAACCCACTAGACACAAAAAGGTTTACTTAAAAGACAAAAGGGAATCGAAAATCAAAGATCCTTTCTCTACTTCCACATTATGTCAAAAATGTAATCTCTTTGGTGGTGCATGTGTACGCTGTAACAACCATACAGGTACGCCACTGAACACACATATGCACACACAACAGGCCGAAGTTAACTCAAATGAAGAAAGGGAATTGAAAATCAACCACACTTTCCTCTTCCCGTTATTTTCAGTGTAAAAGCAATTTGACGGTAGAGTCACGTAATTGTCTGGCTTGTAACAAACTCCCTGACTCACTGCCATAGTTATATCCAAAAATATCTGTGACTGTACATATCACCTCTCTGGATACGATACTTGATACGATTAATAGTTTGAACGCTAATTCATGCTCAGACGGGCTAATTGGGACTGGACCTACAGTTTAGAGTGGGATCCGAAATACTCCACTGGGGATCGAACCCAGGACACCTTGATTACAAGGTGAGAGGCGAGAGCGACTCTGTACGAAATAGTGAGGCTAACTTGCATCGAGAAAGGGATTCACCCCTATCTCATCTATACACAACTAATGCACTTACCCTTCAAGGTCACCGGAAGTTCACTGACGTCATGTGTATGAAATCTCATTTGGGACTTTAGTACGCCTATCCTACCTGATAGAAGACTGAACACGCACTTGATAGAATATTGAACGCGGACCTGATAGAAGACAGAACGTGGACCTGGTAGAAAACTGAACGCGGACCTGATAGAAGACTGAACACGAACCTGATAGAATACTGAACGCGGACCTGATAGAAGACTGAACGCGGACCTGATAGAAGACTGAACACTGGCTTGATAGAAGACTGAACACGCACCTGATAGAATACTGAACGCGGACCTGATAGAATACTGAACGCGGACCTGATAGAGGACTGTACGCGGACCTGATAGCATACTTAACGCTGACCTGTTAGAAGACTGAACGCTGACCTCATAGAAGGCCGAGCGCGGAACCTGATAGAAGACCGAACGCTGACCTGATAGAAGACAGAACGCGGACCTGATAGAATACTGAACGCGGACCTGTTAGAAGACTGAACGCTGATCTCATAGAAGACCGAACGCTGACCTGATAGAAGACTGAACGATGACATGATAGAACATTGAACGCGAACCTGATAGAAGATTGAACGCAGACCTGTTAGAAGACTGAACGCTGACCTCATAGAAGGCCGAGCGCGGAACCTGATAGAAGACCGAACGCTGACCTGATATAATACCGAACGCGGACCTGACAGAATACCGAGCGCGGACCTAATAGAAGACTGAACGCTGATCTGATAGAATACTGAACGCTGATCTGATAGAAGACCGAATGCTGACCTGATAGAAGACTGGAAGCGCACCTGATAGAATACTGAACGCTGACCTGAGAGAAGACCGAACGCGGACCTGATAGAAGACTGAACGATGACCTGATAGGAGATTGAACGCAGACCTGATAGAATATTGAACGCAAACCTGATAGAAGATTGAACGCGAATCTTATAGAAACTGAAGGCTGACATGACAGAAAACAGAACGCGGACCTGATAGAAGACCTAACGCTGACCTGATAGAAGACTGAACGCTGACCTGATACAAGACCGAACGCTGACCTGATATAAGATTGAACGCTGACCTGATAGAAGACTGAACGCGAACCTGGTAGAAGACTGAACGCGAACCTGGTAGAAGCCTGAACGCGAACCTGATAGAAGACTGAACGCGGACCTGATAGAAAACTGAACGCGGTTGTGATAGAATACTGAACGCGGACCTGACAGAATACCGAACGCGGACCTGACAGAATACTGAACGCGGACCTGACAGAATACCGAACGCGGACCTGATAGAAGACTGAACGCGTACCTTATAAAAGACGGAACGCGGACCTCATAGAAAATGGAACGCGGGCTTGATAGAAGACTGAACGCGGACGCGAAAGAAGACTAATAAAGTACCTAGAATTCTTTACCAAGTAGCAAACGTTACTAATTAACAGCCGGCATTGACATTTATTGGCGCCATTTCCAGCACACGAGGGAGTTTGTCGGTTGCGTTCTGCACTAACGGAGCTACCGTGTTGTACAAATTGAGTACAAGCTCCGCTTTCGGTAGCGGTGTTTCAATTACCTTCAAACGAGGCTTGCGGGCAAATATGCACTAGAGACCGGTCGTTGTTTAACTCCAGATAAAAGTTCTGCTTGTTAGTGGTCCGAAAATGGGAAATATTCGTAGAAATAATTCGATTTCATAAAAATTTTATGTAGCAATGCGAGAAGAAACTAATTGCATCAGGCTAGGAACGGTTTCAATTTGATTCGATTTTCAAAATTATTGAGAATAATGCTTGAACTGGCTAACTCATCAAGTGTCTCTTCTGCAGCATTATTTTATCACTTATCAACTGCTCATATTGAAGCACACGCCTTTCTAACATGACAAGAAATATGGAGCTAAAAATTTACTCGTATCTCCACAATATGGTTAAAAATTATTCTGGTTTGTGTCACCATTAATTCAAACAGTTTCCCGCTCTATCTTCAGTCTACGCCGTCATTTCCAATATTTCTGGTCCCATTCTCTTTGTGTGCTCTCTCCTGTTCTCGCACTTACCCTACTTATTCATCCTCACATTCCTCCTCCTTTGACGTTTCCTCTCCCTCCATCTGTACTGCATCACCATATTCGAAATCTCTATGACTTCATCCTCTCAACGTACTCACCACCTCAACTGTGTCTACCACCACTTTCTGGCAATATTCTAATTCCTTTTACGTATCTTGGTTCATTCCTACTATAATAACCAGTACAGCAACAGCCCTTGAGGGCCAAGTCCGACTCCCGGTATCACTCCCACATGCCTAAGCAGAGGTGGATAACATCCAACCAGTTACGGGGTGACGTGTGGTCAGCAGGACGAATGCCCAGTCGTTGTTGCAGGTTTTCCACGAGCGGGTTAGGGTACTCATTCGTGGCTCTCCAATTTCCTCACGATGGTGGGCGGTCCCGTACACTGGCCGAATTCTCAGGAGAAAAGTTGCTACGCTTTCCCCAGGAGATTCGAACCAGTGCGGTTCCCACACCCCGAGCTCAAAGCCTTAGATCGCACGTTGACGGTGCGCGATTCTTCCCTACTATGTTCCTAAGAATTTCATACCCTACAGCTGAAACTTACTTCTGTATCATGTTCCCCCCGCTATAAACATAGAATGCCAGCTACAGATTAAAACATTGAATGAAAATATTCTTCTAGGAATAATTGCAAACATAATTCTATGGTAAAATGTTCTTCGGACATCACTGATCCATACACCCTGTGTTTCAATTTCCTATAAGAGTCTATCCATTAATTGGAAACAGATCTCTTTATTGAAATCATGTTTCAATTTGTTTCAAGACTGTATCTATTAATTGGAAATAGATTTCTTTATTGAAGTCATGTTTCAATTTCCTTTAAGAGTGTATCCATTAATTTGAAATACGTAGATCTCTTTATTGAAATCATGTATCAATTCCTTTTAAGAGTGTATCCATTAATTGAAAAGATATCTTTATTAAAACCATGTTTCAATTCCTTTTAAGTGTGTATCCATTAATTGGTAACAGATCTCTTTATTAAAACCATGTTTCAATTCCTTTTAAGAGTTTATCCATTAATTGGAAAGATATCTTTATTAAAACCATGTTTCAATTCCTTTTAAGAGTGTATCCATGAATTGGAAACAGATCTCTTTTTTAAAACCATGTATCATTTCCTTTTAAGTGTGTATGCATTAATTGGAAACAGATCTCTTTATTGAAATCGTGTTTCAATTCCTTTTAAGTGTGTACGCATTATTTGGAAACAGATGTCTTTATTGAAATCATGTTTAAATTCCTTTTAAGAGTGTATCCATTAATTGGAAAGATATCTTTATTAAAACCATGTTTCAATTCCTTTTAAGAGTGTATCCATGAATTGGAAACAGATATCTTTATTAAAACCATGTTTAAATTCCTTTTAAGTGTGTATGCATTAATTAGAAACAGATCTCTTTATTGAAATCGTGTTTCAATTCCTTTTAAGTGTGTATGCATTAATTGGAAACAGATGTTTTTATTGAAATCATGTTTCAATTCGTTTTAAGTGTGTATGCATTAATTGGAAACAGATCTCTTTATTGAAATCATGTTTCAATTCCTATTAAGAGTGTATCCATTAATTGGAAACAGATGTCTTTATTAAAACCATGTTTCAATTCCTTTTAAGTGTGTATGCATTAATTGGAAACAGATCTCTTTATTGAAATCGTGTTTCAATTCCTTTTAAGTGTGTATGCATTAATTGGAAACAGATGTCTTTATTGAAATCATGTTTTAATTCCTTTTAAGTGTGTATGCATTAATTGGAAACAGACTTCTTTATTCAAATCATGTTTCAATTCATTTTAAGAGTGTATCCATTAATTGGAAACAGATCTCTTTATTAAAACCATGTTTCAGTTCCTTATAAGAGTGTATCCATTAATTGGAAGCAGATATCTTAATTGAAATCATGTTTCAATTCATTTTAAGAGTGTATCCATTAATTGGAAACAGATCTCTTTATTGAAATCATGTTTCAATTCCTTTTAAGAGTGTATCCATTAATTGGAAACAGATCTCTTTATTGAAATCATATTTCAATTCCTTTTAAGAGTGTATTCATTAATTGGAAAGATATCTTTATTAAAACCATGTTTCAATTCCTTTTAAGAGTGTATCCATTAATTGGAAACAGATCTCTTTATTGAAATCATGTTTCAATTCCTTTTAAGTGTGTATGCATTAATTGGAAACAGTTCTCTTTATTGAAATCATGTTTCAATTCATTTTAAAAGTGTATTCATTAATTGGAAACAGATCTCTTTATTGAAATCATGTTTCAATTCCTTTTAAGAGTGTATCCATTAATTGGAAACAGATCTCTTTATTGAAATCATGTTTCAATTCATTTTAAAAGTGTATCCATTAATTGGAAACAGATCTCTTAATTGTAATAATGTTTCAATTCCTTTTAAGAGTGTATTCATTAATTGGAAACAGATCTCTTTATTTAAATCAATCAGTTATGCTCATTACGGCATGCAGAACTGGGGCATGGTAGTTCATGCTGGACAGCATTGGGTAAACAAACAGATTACGGTCGTGGACGTTTTGCTATCATCGTGGCGATGGCTCTCAGCGTTATTACACTGTGGCTGCAGCTCGCCATAAAGTGGACAAGCCCTGAGCTATCAATATCGAGCTGATACCCCCGTGTTCTCCACAACCGGATATTTGAATCGTGAAATAAATCCACGGATATTGAGGCTGTCAGACAAGGGTGTTAAATATCCGGTTTCATGGTTCCCATTTCCTCTTGGAGCAAACTTCATTACTGAAGTTTGTACTTTGTAGTGTTTCGGGATGAAGGGAAACAAAAAGGTTTATCTCGTTCACTATATTTTCGTGCTGTTTACTCCCTCGTTTGGGTGAAGAGGATCTCCAGATTGCACAAGAAGTGGTGAAGGTGGGAGTTCCCAAAAGAAGGTTGCAGTATCTCTTTTCCTCTTAACTTCAAGGTGCGTCCGATGTTTCTCGGTTGGATAAATCAATGTCGCTTGTTTCTACCTTTAGATCAACCGCGGCAGGAAAGTGAGGGAAGATGGAGGGAGATGAGCAAGAGATAGGGAAGAGAGCTCATAGCATCCTCAAAAGTGGAGGAAGTAACGTGCCCCACTCAGGGCCGGATGAAGACGAAATTGGGCCTGATGCTGCTACTAAGTAAACTGTTTAATTTGATTTTAATTTTAGGGTCCGTCAGCACTTAGGCTATTTTGCACCCGTCACATTATACGGGAGCCAGGCCCTTACCATTACAAATAACAACTCTTACGTTGCATAACTAAACATCTTCTGACTTCTGTTAAAAGCTGAGGCTGGAAACGGGCACTCAGCATACACAAGGACAAAAAACAGGACAACACACACAAAATTATACTGGCCATAGTGGTCCCCTTAGCCTCATTCGTCTGCAAAATGCAGTCCAGAGTATACTACGTGGAAGTGAGGTTGACGTTTGGACTCCTACATGGAAGGTACCCCCTTACACCCTAAACTGTTTAACGTAAAATTGATAGCATTAACTTAAAATCTTCGGTGAACAATAAACAAAACGACATTATAGTTACGTCACAGCGCAAAGAATAATAGTAACTGTATAATAAGTAACACCGTGTCTAGGCGTCTGAAATTGGGGCTCCAATATATTTTCAGGTTAATATAGCAAAAGAAAACTGTTCAGCTTTCGGAAAATTCTTGTCTGTTTTCATCCGAGCCTATTTCAGGACTGGACCTAATGCTGCAGCATCCGTCACTGTCCCCACTGGCAGGGTTGTGCAATCACGCGTAAAAAGAGGTTTCCTACATGGCACGTAAATTACGCGTATGAAACGTAAAGTACGTAAAAAACTAGAATCAAACATAAAAATTAAAAGAAAGTATGTTTTTTTGCGATTTTTATTGTTATGTATCAGTTCGTTTTATGTATTGTTGGCAGTTCGCAGGGGTAGAAAGCAAAACAAGAAAAAAACAAGTTTAAAAAACTTTCCTTCTAAATTTGTATATGCTCTTATATATTAACTGCCACATTATAAGTACCCTATGGAAATGTATACGTATGAAAAAGGAATTTGAAGCTGTTACTATAACTTTCTAACCAATCCACATAAATTGTTCATAATCGTTATGTTATGTTATCAATACAAGTATGTGCTAGTGCAAGACGTAAAATATATATATTTATAAAAATATGTGAAAGAACATTTCTATTTCTAAAATCTGCTAGTGAGGGTGAGGGTGTGAGATGGCTGTATAAACAATCTTCAGAAAATGATTTTCTGCTGAAATATGTACGAAAATTAATGTTTAAAATGTAATGTAATTAAAGTAGTTTTTATATTATTAATTTACGAATGAAAATTAGTTTTTTAAAATCTGCGTAAAGCAAACTGTCTACGTAACGTAATTTACGTAACGAGAAAATTACCTTGAAACCCCTGCCCTATGGAGCACTTGTCAGGATGATGGAAGCGATTTTTGAGCCTAGAATGAGAGTCAAAGTAAGTCCATTAATTGTGAATGGACCCAACAACAATGATTTACATGGAACTCACGCCGAATGCTTGTGATCGTGTGCCCATGATGCTACGTTTCTTCATTCATTAATTGAAAGTGGTTAGTGCAACATGTTACGAATCCAGAGGTCTGAGGTTCGAATCATGTATCTCTTTTTTTGTTTGTCCAATCACCAATTTCATCAGTGCATCATTCCTCCTCATTGTCGCAATTAATAGGTAAAAAAGACATGCAAAATAGCCAAACATAGAAAACCTCCGTGGCGAAGTAGTTAGCACAGCGCGCTGCGACATCAGGAATCCCGGGTTCGAAATCCATCATACCTATCCTCACCGTCGTGATTAGCCAAAAGTGGCAGAAAAGCGAGCCAAATAACAAAAATAAAATTAGAACAAATAACTAAAATGGGAACTGTAAGGCCAACTTTGAAATAGCCTGTAGGTGCATTAATTTGTAATTTATTCGAGAGAAGAATTCACCATATCAAAATTTTAATTTTCTTTAAGGTTTGATGATATTAAATGCACTCTCCTGGAGAGAAGAAAGTACAGTGCAGATGAAAGCTTGGTTGGGAATAGAAGCGAAGAGTCCTTCGCTGCAGGACGTACAGTATAATTCTCATGGTGTGTATTCAGACCATCAACAATGGGTATCGAAGGAAGCTCCTAGCAAGTTGGAACATGTCACAACAAGGGGTAGGCAAGCGAAACGCACACCTTGCTATCCTTTGCATGGAAACGTCTTTTGGTTCACCCGCCACGGTAGAGGGAAAGTGTCCAAGTTGTATGCTAAGAGGACGCTTCACAAATTGATCGTGTCAGCCAGTGGACAGGCGGTGATGTAGCCTTCCCTTGTAGGGCAACGTTTTCTTGCGAAGACAGATTATTGACAGATATCTAGCTCGGGCCATCAGTTTCCCTGTCACACGGTGAGATTGTTGAGTGGCTCAGAGGGGTGAAAACCTCGGCAAAAGGAACGATCTTCCGAAAATGGAAAACCAAGGCGAGAGATTGATCCAATGGGAATTGAGAAACTGTTCTTGATCCAGTATGGCTATTACTTGCGGTAATGTATGACTCAATGTATCTTGTGTAGAAATATTTTTAAAAAGCAGGTGTCTGTGGTGTAGTGAGTTCGACGGACGTTGGAGGGTGTGAGATTGACACATGTGGATGCTTCTTAACGTTCGCCGGAAATAAATGTTCACCTGGCATTCGTCGGAAAAAATCGTTACCTTGTACTGGAGCTCGTCGGAGAAATTCGCAGTTTGGAATTGGAATGAAAAAAATCGTCTTGACTTTTGTCGGAAAACTCTTGCCTTGAGGTTCGTCGGAGAAATTTGTTGTTTTAATATTCGCCAGAAAATTGTTTCCCTGACGCTCTCCAGAAAAAAAAAAATGTTCATTTGACATCGAGGAGAAAACTGATACCTTGCATTGGAGTTCGTCGCAGAAAATTATTGTCTTGGCGTTTGTCAGAGAAAGTTTTTGTCTTGACATAGGTGGGAGAAAATTGTTGCCTAAACATGGGTCTGAGAAAATATAGTAATTAATAATGTTAGAATGAACCGCAATAACTTCTGAACCTTTGCGTACATGTAAATTATTGCTGCTAGATTCGTGTATCAATTGTTGTTTTAGAGTTAGTCGGAAAAAATTGCTGTAAAGCTCGTCAGAGAAAATTGTTGACATGACACTCTCTGGAAAAATTGTTCACTCGACATTCGTCGAAGAAAATTGTTACCTTGCATTGAAGGTCGTCGAATAAAATGCCTTAAAGCTCGTCAGAAAAATTGTTGTTCTGAAACTAAAAAAAATGTTCACCTGATATTTGTCGGAGAAAATTGTTACCTTGGATTGAAGCTCGTAGGAGAAAATTGTTGCTTTACTTCTCGCTCTCCAGGAAAAGTTGTTCATTTGGCATTCGTCGGAGAAAGCTGTTACCTTGCATTGAAGTTCGTCGCAGATAATTATTGTCTTGGCCCTTGTCAGAGAAAATTGTTGCCTTAACGCTCTTCAGAGAAAATTGTTGACATGACACTCTCCGGAAAAAATGTTCACCCGACATTAGTTACCTTGCATCGAAGGTCTTCGAAAAAAATTGTTGCCTTAAGGATCGTCAGAAAAATTGTTGATTTGGCACTCTCCGAAAAAACAATGTTCACTTGACATTTGTCGGAGAAAATTGGTACCTTGGATTGAAGATCGTCGGAGAAAATTCTCGTCTTGGTGTTTGTGGAAGAAAGTTTTTGCCTTGACGTTCGTCGAAGAAAATTTTTGCCTTGACATTGGTCTGAGAAAATATAGGAATTAATATTGCTAGAATGAACAGCAATAACGACTTATTCTGAACCTTTGAGTACATGTAACTTATTCCTGCTAGCTTCGTGTATCAATTGTTGTTTTAGAGTTGGTCGGAAAAAATGTTGCCTTGACGTTGGTCGGAGAAAAAGTTGCCGTAATTCTCGTCAGAAAAATTGGTGTCCTGACACTTCGGAAAAAAATTGTTAACCTGGAATTCGTCTGAGAAACTTGTTGCCTTGACGTTGGTCATAAACAATTATTGCCTTAATGTTCGTCAAAATTACATGGGAATTAATATTGCATAATTGTGTATCGTTGCTATTTCTTATTTTGCTCCAGCTTCTGTTTGTCATTGGTTACCAAATTATACAATTATTGCAAATATTCTTCTGATCCACAGATCAATGATGAAATGACAACTTACTGTTTGATCTTCAACATCTGACTTACTGATCGATTGGTTTTAACTGATACTGGACTCACTACTTTAAACTACTCGTTTATCAGCCTTGGCTTATTGGATAACTAGTAAATCGGAGTTCGATCGTTGGTTCAAGCTTCACCAAAAAACTGTCTACTACTCGAAGACGAGAAAATAAATGCTCTGTCAACATGCATTGTTAGACAATTTCCAATTAACAGCGCATGTGGAAAAGAAAAAATTTCGTTAACCCTAGAAATTGCAGAGAAATTCTCAGGAAAGCATCCTCTGCTGCCGACATTGAATTGCAAATCTGAAGTTTCAAACAACTAATAACACGGTCTTCAATGGTTATTACGGTTTCCCGTAATCTGGAAACCATGATGAGCAAACTTAGAGCTTCGATGCTAATAATTGAACAGAAAAAAGTTCGTTTTCTCTATCTTCTTTAATCGAGTCTCTTTTTCTCCAACGACTAAATTGCAGAAGAAGAATCTTCCAAAGATTTGTCGTTTGCTTCAATATTGTTTTGTCCAGCGGAGAGAAGAGGGAGTTGGGATTCTAAGATGGTCTCCAATATGCTTCAGGAAGAGACCAGAGAACGGGATTAAACTGTTTCTTCACAGAGGACGCGGGAAAATTAATATCGGGTTCCAAGAGAACTTGCTTACTACTCAGCTGGAAAGTTGCGCTGACGTGTCAAAAGCTTATTGGACGATAAGTTCTGTGGACGATGTCCTTTTGATCTAAGCGAGCATATAAATCTGTACGGATGCTGGGGATTAATCCTCCTCTAAGTATCTTTGTAGGATGCTGCAGACTTTGGAGATAAAATTGTTTTCGTGGCTTGTTTGCGTCAGACATGGAATTTGCGGACGGTCTGTCTTTTTTTTTTAAACAGGATGGAGATTGGTTTATGGTACCCGACGCTGATAGGTCGGAAGATCAAGGGAGATCGTTTATCAAGGCTTTGGTAGGGGATGCGATGGATGTTAGTTACGTCTGACTTTGAGTTCTTCGAGGAGAAAGAGGAACTTGCTGGTGGGTGTGAAGAATTAGTCTTTGCTGGTTGTTAGAAGGAACGAGGTTGGAGCTGATATTATGGCACCACGATTCTTATCCAAATATCTTCCACGGCTATTGCGATGCTATGCGAACGTCGTATCAACCATATTAGGTTCAATTTCTGAGGCAAACGTTTCCACTAAAGAGATAAAAATTCAATTTCGCGAAACAAAAAAAATCCTCTCGCAGAGATAAAATACCATTTCGCGACGTAAAATATTTCCACTCGCGAGTGACAAGGGGTTCCCGATGACGCAATGGTAACATCACCGCCTTGGAATCGAGGGGTCATGGCTTCGATACCCGGTCGAGTCACATAGTGGTTCGTAATTGCACTTCAGACGGCAGGTTCAGTTCCGATTGGCCTGTCTGTGCATAAAGCAAACTTAAAAGAAAAAAACTCGCGATGCAAAAAAAAACAACAACATTCAGACACAAAAAGCTGGGTGTCCATGGAAACAGCACGGAATTGAACAAGAACCAGAGCGTGCAGACAGTAAAGGAGGAAGGCGTAAAGGAGAATATAACATGCCACAGAGTAAAGCAGCCGCCACAGCCCCGTTAACCTACTATCATTACATTTTTAAAGCCACTCTATAGTGATGAACTCTTTCTTCCGCTAAAAACTCCCAGACAAAGGAAAACGCTACAATGTAAAACCAGCTAAAAGAAGCTCCATTCGTCGGTTAACCCTCTTTCATCCAAGAGTGCTTTAGCAGCAGATATCCTTGCTTTGTGTGAAACGAATCCCGCTTCAGAGCAAACCCTCGCAGCAGGTATATATATAACCCCATTATACTTTTTTTTAAAAGCAAGACTAATAGCAGGATCTCCAACAAACAAACAAGTTCGCCGAAAAAAAATAGATTTTTATATATTGTGCTACCTTTCGTCTGTTGGTTTCCTCTAGAGGATGTCGACGGGAGGAGAGGTAATCGAGCGCCTTTGTAGTAAAAGATTACAGGAGGATTTAGCTCCATCCCAGATGGGACTATTACAATTGACAATCGAACATTTTTCAAAGGGGCGCTTTTGGGAATTTAGACATTTACCCTATAGAGGGACTGTGTGGAGGGAAAAACGTTTGTTTGCTTGTCCATTCTCTCTGGTTAGCAACATCAGACCTATACTCAGCCAAAAAAAGAAATACGAGGTGTATTCAAGGAATTGCGTCATTGTAGATGAAAGATATGAGGATTACAGTTAAACTGCTTCGGGAACTTTGTCATAGTTTGCAATGCACAAACATAGCTTAGTTTGGGTAGAGATTGGCGGAATGACTCTTTTAATCTTTGGATCGAGGGGACAATTTGTGGACACCTTCAGTCGCAACCTTTCCGCAAAGGCGAGAAACCAAACAATTTAGTCGCTACTGTCGCTCAAGTATCATTGTTCAAGACGAGCTGGACACGTCTGCACTCGACCATGTCCCTCTTCGGACTGAGAGAAGCGATCACAGCGCCAAGTATCATAAACTAGCACCAGATTGCCATGGTGACGTTTACCGAATCAACAAGCTCGCGTTTCAATGTGCAATTGTTAGTTTCCGAAAGCTTTTTGAATGCACCTTCTATGCTAGATCTGCGTTTACCACTCCACGTGCTGCATCGGCGTTAGAGAGCGTTTGCTGCTCTGTACACGCTGAAGATAAAAGGGATTCCTTCTGATTTGACAAACGTATTTTCCTTCACTGGTTGTACAGGTGGCGTGGATATTTCCCCTTTTTCTCATGGAGTAAAGGAGGAATGAGCACCGAAATGGTCTCTAAAGTGTTGACTAAAACAATAGAGAGGTAGCACGAGCCGTGGCTTCTGGAGGAAAAGGGGTGAGCGTAGGGACGTCAAACCATGTCAAGGAGAATACTTAACAGTAAGAAAATTTTGAACTGTGAAAAATATGAAAGGTTGAAATTCATGCCCATTCTCTCTAGGGGAGTGCACAAACAACGAAAGAAAATGTGCACTAGCGCCACTTCTTCTAGGCCCGATCAAGGGCCACTCCATTATCGGTTTCAAAAGCTATCTCTCGGAGGCATGGAGAGGCATTTCCAAAACTCGGAAATTGTGGCCAGGCGAGGGGGAGGGATCCTTTGCGATATCTTCCAGACTTTTGAGCTTGTTTACTCCGATCCGGACCCCTCAGAGACTTCAGGAACCAATCAGAATACCTCTGAAGGAGAGGCACTTCAGTTCTACATGATGCATGGAAATCGTCCGTGACGATCCAAACAGAAAAAAAGTAACAGCGGGATGAAACGATATAAGAAGCTTGCAGGGTTGTTGACAATATTCCCGCAATACCGCAAGAGAAAATATACTTTGGTTCCAGCGTCAATTTCCCCTCTATGACTGGGCAGTAACTTTGGCTGGAATTTCTGGACTCTCCTTCCACTCGCTAATGTCGAACAGAACTGACCTCTGCATGCACATGCAAGGAGAAGGAAAAGCTCTCGAAAGAGATGAAATTTCCTGGAAAGGGAGGAGAAGAGAACGTATGATTGATTGAGCAGGAGGATTTCTCGAAAAAAGGGTCGCAGCAATATGGTTTCCGAAGAGGTAGAAGGCAAAAGGGAGGGAGAAACACAGCTTTGTTCCCACTGTTATAGGAAACGAATCTACCGAAGAGAAAAATAAATACGAAAAATCTTCTCTTGATAGAGTTCGTTTTTTTTATCGCAAACCTGACCTGCTGGGATCCCAACGGGACTGAAGTAGACTGCCCCACTCTTTGCACTTTTCTACCAAGATCTGCTGGAATTCAACGTCCTGATAAACTTTCAGGAAGCATTTTATAGTGGAAAGAAAATTGGTAGGAGGAAGACTGTAAGTGGGGAAAAAAATAATGGCAAACACTCACAAGCTATGAAAATCTTAAGAGACTCTGGAGCTGGACTTTCTTCACAAAACGGCTGAGACCTAAAAAAAAACTGTTTCGGCTGTTGTTGAAGATTCAAAGCAACTACGGGAATGTTAAATTTTTATGCCAGACATGTTCTACTTTCCCACAAAAAGCACAACGTAAGAAACAAAACCAAAATTGGTGTAGCAGGGAAGAAATATCAGAGGGATGGCAAGAGGAAGTAGGCGGAATGAGAGTATAAGCCAGCCTCCATGGTGGGGTGGTTAGTACAATGCGCTACGACGCCAGGGGATCAGGGTTCGAATCCCGGGCTGGGATCCTCATCTTCACGATTACCTAAAATTGGCAGAAATGCGAAGTAAAGTAAACCAAATCAATCAAAGAATAACAGTAAAATGAAAAATTTCTCTCCCAAAAAGCACTAAAAGAAAAATAATTTAAATGACATGGTCATATATATATATATACCTATATACAGAATGTACAAGAAAATGAAATAGAAACAGGCCATTGAAGGAAGGTTAATGAGAAACAGAAATAACAATAATGATAATACTGGATTGGACAGGGGTTATTTTTCATTCAAAGGTTACTTTTAATAAACAAGTAGAACAAAAAATTAGAAGCGTTCAATAACCTTGGGTTCATTCTCAGAATGGGGAGCAATTTCAAGAGTATAGAGACACTAAAAGCTTTGTATTAGTCATATGTAACACCAAAACTCGAATATGCATCTGTTATATGGAATACAGAAATTGAAAGAGTTCAATCAAGATTTCTTAGATTTTTAAAATACAAAATTCAGAAAGTTTACCCCACGTTTGAGCACTACGACAACCTAATATATGAAAATCGGTTTACAAAGGTGTGTCATAGAAGAACGTTACAGGAAATAGTATTCTTGTGAAAGTTGTTAAATCACGAAATAATGCTGAACATCTACTCTGCCAGATAAATTTTCGAATCCCTTTGTCGAAAATTAGACTCAACAATGAAGTTTTTCTTATGAAGAAGGGTAGATCTGAAATTGAAAAGAAACCTCCATTGTGGAGAATGTGCACCAGTTACAACAAATTGCTAATCAAGAATAACACCATTGACATCTTTTCTATGAACCTAAGGGACCTCAGTAGAGCCACTATTAACACAATCGCCTAAGCTTAAACACATACTTTGCTGATGAAATGGTGTGAAAGTTCGTGTGTGCATGTATAATTTCGATCTCAATATTACAAAAATATACAGAAATATATGTAACTGTATTCACTATGTATCCTTCATATGGGTTCTGTAATTAGATATGTATATGCAGGGGTAATTAAAATGTTGCCCGGGTTACCACAGATATGTATAGAGGACATGAAAACAAATAACTTTTCTCACTAACATTCTTGTCGTTGGTGCAACATTTTGGCGCTACGAATGTTAAAGAAAAAAGTTTTGCCGCCTGTATGCTGGCAACCAACATAATATTTAATAACATCGGTTACGTCGCTTCGTTGTGAAAAGGTGCGTGCCAGTGTTGCAAGGAACACACATATTCTGTGATAAATTCAATACTACCAACCACATCATGTGTTGTAAAGCGGGGAAAACATGTCCGCTGAGTCAAAGGAAAATAAAGCACCTTGTCTCAAGCGTCTCCAAGGGGGGAACCAGAATTTGCTTTGGAGGGGGAGGGGGGAACGCCTCCGAGGGCCAAGAGTTTTTATGCGATATGAAATTCATGAAAACACACTCACAAAGAGTACACATGACCATGACCAGGGATTCGAACCCGGCACCTCTTTCGTCGTAGCGCGCTCTGCCGAATATTGGTTTGGATTCCACTTTAAACTGTAGCTTCAGTCCCGATCTGCCCATCCTTGCCTCATCATTCCTGGTGTGTGACGGAGAAAGATTTCCCTGGTCTCGTAGCAACGAAAAGAACTCGTGTTTGCTTGTCAGCAACAATGCCTTAGTCCCTGGGGATAAAATCCGATACGTTGACTAAGATCTTAGAGGAGCGTCTCCATACGGAAATCCCTGGGAGAGACTCATTTTCTAGAGTGCGGCCCTCGCTTCGTGATTACCGAAAACGTATCAGTTTCGGTACATCCCGAGGATTCGACGACAGATTTTTCCGCAAAATCGATATTCATCAAGGGACGTCATCCTCTTGTTGGCGTCTCGGGCGGAGGGTAGGAGGAGGCAGGGGCTACCTTTTGCTTCTCTCTCCAATCTGGCTAATTGCCTAGTCCTTCATAGTTGAAACTTTGCTCAGTTTGCACGGAGAAAAGTGGTGGAGATGTGGAGGCGAAAGTAGCGGAACAAACTTTCCATTTTGCATGAGTTCTTATTTATCTTTCTATCTCTCTAACCCTCTCTTCTTTTCGTCTTCTATTTCTTTCCTTTCTTCTCTTTCCCTCTTCCTCCCATTATTTCACCCTTGGTTTCTTTTCCTTTCGTATTCTCTTTATCAGATCCTTCTTCCTCTTTCTTACCATTTCCTTCTTTCGTTTCTGTCTGTTTCTATTTTCATTACTTCTCTCTCAATTAAACCCTCTGTCTTTTAATTACTATATTTCTTTTCCCTCTGCTTCAATTTTCACTACTTCTCCCTCAATTAAACCCTCTGTCTTTCCATTATCTTCTTTCTTTCCTCTCTGTTCCTATTTTCACTACTTCTCTCTTAATTAAACCCTCTGTCTTTCCATTATCTTCTTTCTTTCCTATCTGTTCCTATTTTCATTACTTCTCTCTCAATTAAACCCTCTGTCTTTCCATTGTCTTCTTTCTTTCCTCTCTGTTCCTATTTTCATTACTTCTCTCTCAATTAATTCCTCTGTCATTGCATTATCTTCTTTCTTTCCTCTCTGTTCCTATTTTCACTACTTCTCTCTCAATTAAACCCTCTGTCTTTGCATTATCTTCTTTCTTTCCTATCTGTTCCTATTTTCACAACTTCTCTCTCAATTAAATCCTCTGTCTTTGCATTATCTTCTTTCTTTCCTATCTGTTCCTATTTTCACTACTTCTCCCTCAATTAAACCCTCTGTCTTTCCATTATCTTCTTTCTTTCCTCTCTGTTCCTATTTTCACTACTTCTCTCTCAATTAAATCCTCTGTCTTTGCATTATCTTCTTTCTTTCCTCTCTGTTCCTATTTTCACTACTTCTCTCTCAATTAAACCCTCTGTCTTTCCATTATCTTCTTTCTTTCCTATCTGTTCCTATTTTCACTACTTCTCTCTCAATTAAATCCTCTGTCTATCCATTATCTTCTTTCTTTCCTATCTGTTCCTATTTTCACAACTTCTCTCTCAATTAAATCCTCTGTCTATCCATTATCTTCTTTCTTTCCTATCTGTTCCTATTTTCACTACTTCTCTCTCAATTAAATCCTCTGTCTATCCATTATCTTCTTTCTTTCCTCTCTGTTCCTATTTTCATTACTTCTCTCTCAATTAATTCCTCTGTCATTGCATTATCTTCTTTCTTTCCTCTCTGTTCCTATTTTCACTACTTCTCTCTCAATTAAACCCTCTGTCTATCCATTATCTTCTTTCTTTCCTCTCTGTTCCTATTTTCACTACTTCTCTCTCAATTAAATCCTCTGTCTTTGCATTATCTTCTTTCTTTCCTATCTGTTCCTATTTTCACAACTTCTCTCTCAATTAAATCCTCTGTCTTTGCATTATCTTCTTTCTTTCCTATCTGTTCCTATTTTCACTACTTCTCCCTCAATTAAACCCTCTGTCTTTCCATTATCTTCTTTCTTTCCTCTCTGTTCCTATTTTCACTACTTCTCTCTCAATTAAATCCTCTGTCTATCCATTATCTTCTTTCTTTCCTATCTGTTCCTATTTTCACAACTTCTCTCTCAATTAAATCCTCTGTCTATCCATTATCTTCTTTCTTTCCTATCTGTTCCTATTTTCACTACTTCTCTCTCAATTAAATCCTCTGTCTATCCATTATCTTCTTTCTTTCCTCTCTGTTCCTATTTTCATTACTTCTCTCTCAATTAATTCCTCTGTCATTGCATTATCTTCTTTCTTTCCTCTCTGTTCCTATTTTCACTACTTCTCTCTCAATTAAACCCTCTGTCTATCCATTATCTTCTTTCTTTCCTCTCTGTTCGTATTTTCACTACTTCTCTCTCAATTAAATCCTCTGTCTTTGCATTATCTTCTTTCTTTCCTATCTGTTCCTATTTTCACAACTTCTCTCTCAATTAAATCCTCTGTCTTTGCATTATCTTCTTTCTTTCCTATCTGTTCCTATTTTCACTACTTCTCCCTCAATTAAACCCTCTGTCTTTCCATTATCTTCTTTCTTTCCTCTCTGTTCCTATTTTCACAACTTCTCTCTCAATTAAATCCTCTGTCTATCCATTATCTTCTTTCTTTCCTATCTGTTCCTATTTTCACTACTTCTCTCTCAATTAAATCCTCTGTCTATCCATTATCTTCTTTCTTTCCTCTCTGTTCCTATTTTCACTACTTCTCTCTCAATTAAATCCTCTGTCTATCCATTATCTTCTTTCTTTCCTATCTGTTCCTATTTTCACAACTTCTCTCTCAATTAAATCCTCTGTCTATCCATTATCTTCTTTCTTTCCTATCTGTTCCTATTTTCACTACTTCTCTCTCAATTAAATCCTCTGTCTATCCATTATCTTCTTTCTTTCCTCTCTGTTCCTATTTTCATTACTTCTCTCTCAATTAATTCCTCTGTCATTGCATTATCTTCTTTCTTTCCTCTCTGTTCCTATTTTCACTACTTCTCTCTCAATTAAACCCTCTGTCTATCCATTATCTTCTTTCTTTCCTCTCTGTTCCTATTTTCACTACTTCTCTCTCAATTAAATCCTCTGTCTTTGCATTATCTTCTTTCTTTCCTATCTGTTCCTATTTTCACAACTTCTCTCTCAATTAAATCCTCTGTCTTTGCATTATCTTCTTTCTTTCCTATCTGTTCCTATTTTCACTACTTCTCTCTCAATTAAATCCTCTGTCTATCCATTATCTTCTTTCTTTCCTATCTGTTCCTATTTTCACAACTTCTCTCTCAATTAAATCCTCTGTCTATCCATTATCTTCTTTCTTTCCTCTCTGTTCCTATTTTCACTACTTCTCTCTCAATTAAACCCTCTGTCTTTCCATTATCTTCTTTCTTTCCTCTCTGTTCCTATTTTCACTACTTCTCTCTCAATTAAACCCTCTGTCTTTCCATTATCTTCTTTCTTTCCTATCTGTTCCTATTTTCACTACTTCTCTCTCAATTAAATCCTCTGTCTATCCATTATCTTCTTTCTTTCCTATCTGTTCCTATTTTCACTACTTCTCTCTCAATTAAACCCTCTGTCTTTCCATTATCTTCTTTCTTTCCTATCTGTTCCTATTTTCACTACTTCTCTCTCAATTAAATCCTCTGTCTATCCATTATCTTCTTTCTTTCCTATCTGTTCCTATTTTCACTACTTCTCTCTCAATTAAACCCTCTGTCTTTCCATTATCTTCTTTCTTTCCTATCTGTTCCTATTTTCACTACTTCTCCCTCAATTAAACCCTCTGTCTTTCCATTATCTTCTTTCTTTCCTCTCTGTTCCTATTTTCACTACTTCTCTCTCAATTAAACCCTCTGTCTTTCCATTATCTTCTTTCTTTCCTCTCTGTTCCTATTTTCACTACTTCTCTCTCAATTAAACCCTCTGTCTTTCCATTATCTTCTTTCTTTCCTATCTGTTCCTATTTTCACTACTTCTCTCTCAATTAAATCCTCTGTCTATCCATTATCTTCTTTCTTTCCTATCTGTTCCTATTTTCACAACTTCTCTCTCAATTAAATCCTCTGTCTATCCATTATCTTCTTTCTTTCCTATCTGTTCCTATTTTCACTACTTCTCTCTCAATTAAATCCTCTGTCTATCCATTATCTTCTTTCTTTCCTATCTGTTCCTATTTTCACAACTTCTCTCTCAATTAAATCCTCTGTCTTTGCATTATCTTCTTTCTTTCCTCTCTGTTCCTATTTTCACAACTTCTCTCTCAATTAAACCCTCTGTCTATCCATTATCTTCTTTCTTTCCTCTCTGTTCCTATTTACACTACTTCTCTCTCAATTAATTCCTCTGTCATTGCATTATCTTCTTTCTTTCCTCTCTGTTCCTATTTTCACTACTTCTCTCTCAATTAAACCCTCTGTCTTTCCATTATCTTCTTTCTTTCCTATCTGTTCCTATTTTCACAACTTCTCTCTCAATTAAATCCTCTGTCTTTGCATTATCTTCTTTCTTTCCTCTCTGTTCCTATTTTCACTACTTCTCTCTCAATTAATTCCTCTGTCATTGCATTATCTTATTTCTTTCCTCTCTGTTCCTATTTTCACTACTTCTCTCTCAATTAAACCCTCTGTCTTTCCATTATCTTCTTTCTTTCCTATCTGTTCCTATTTTCACAACTTCTCTCTCAATTAAATCCTCTGTCATTGCATTATCTTCTTTCTTTCCTCTCTGTTCCTATTTTCACTACTTCTCTCTCAATTAAACCCTCTGTCTTTCCATTATCTTCTTTCTTTCCTATCTGTTCCTATTTTCACAACTTCTCTCTCAATTAAATCCTCTGTCTTTGCATTATCTTCTTTCTTTCCTCTCTGTTCCTATTTTCACTACTTCTCTCTCAATTAATTCCTCTGTCATTGCATTATCTTATTTCTTTCCTCTCTGTTCCTATTTTCACTACTTCTCTCTCAATTAAACCCTCTGTCTTTCCATTATCTTCTTTCTTTCCTATCTGTTCCTATTTTCACAACTTCTCTCTCAATTAAATCCTCTGTCTTTGCATTATCTTCTTTCTTTCCTCTCTGTTCCTATTTTCACTACTTCTCTCTAAATTAAATCCTCTGTCTTTGCATTATTTTCTTTCTTTCCTCTCTGTTCCTATTTTCACTACTTCTCTCTCAATTAAACTCTGTCTATCAATTTGCCTTGTTTCTTTTGTCTCACTATTCCAATTTTCACTACTTATCTCTGCTCCTGTCTTCACTACTTCACACTGTTACGTAGCTCCACGTCTCTGCTAGGAATTAATCCTTCGCTCCTAGTGTCGTGAACAAGGACTCATCTTAAGTGTGGTAAATGAATCTAGATTTAACCTGAATAATCTTAAGATGCTTTTCTGTGCTCCAATTTCATCATTCTGTTAGTTAACATTGTTCAACGAAAAATTCCATTCACTGGTGCTGCACACAGTTTCATTTTCAAGAGACAGGGTTCAACAACATAAACGGAAAAGGAGATGCACAAGTGGAACAGGTTGAAGAGGTCTGAGGTTTATGCGCCAATGAAGAAATACTGTAGTGAGTATTAGTTGGTTGAATTAATTTCTAGGCAATTCTAGACCAACATCATACACACAAATAAATGTTGGTGTTGGTGTGTGTGTGTGTGTTTCCTTCAGAGTCCTACAAGATCAGAGAGAGCGAGAGCTCAACCTACAAAACCGACAGTGTGGCATATTTTGAGGAAGCGACTAAGAAACAGCCTTATTAGCATTGCGGACTCGAGCTTTAAAACTTGAGGACTACAATCAAGTGTTGAACAATGCTGACAGACTGATGAAATTGCAAAACCTGTCACCAGGCGGCCAAATACGTACATACAGGACATTGTATATTAAGAAATAAATCTTGGAGAGTATTTATTTGTTATTATTTAATGTACGGTTATATATGGTTATAGAAAAGTCCATTTTACATCAGGATATCAACCGGAAAAGAAATGAAAGAAATAAACAAAATAATAAGATGGACACATACACACACATATACATACATAACAAGAATAATAACAACTAGAGCAAAAATAACATTATTTACTCTTCAGCTGCGTTATATAAATGAAAACCCGGAGTGTGTCTTAGTGAGTTGTAAGTGGTTTGTAGCCTGTCGAGAAGTGATCTTTGTTCTAAGGATAGCCTTGAAGATTGAATGTAAAAGAAGTTGTTGCATTTACTGTTGGGACGTGGGATTCTGATATTAAGAAGTGGCAGGAGTTCGCTGGTGAAAAGTTGACCATTAATGATTCTGAAGAGTAGTGTTAAATCTGAGAGTTGACGGCGAAGAGAAAGGTCATGAATTTGTAGAGTGGATAGAATTTCTTGTTTGGAGTATTCTGACGAAAAGACTTACAACTTTGTCTATTTTCTTTATATTGCTTATAAATACACAGAATATGAAATATTATGTAACTGTAAATCATAATAAAGAAAATGAAACAGACGGTTCTGCATCTGGCATATGTGAAGGAGACAATGAGGTAAATGAGTCACGCTATCAGTATTCATAATTTGTCGCATAAATTTCACCAAATTTCTCTCCCTTCTGCAGCTTACAAGCAGATGAATACACGCTTTACTTAGCAGAGATGACAGGGATTTTGATCCGAATCTTGCCTTTTTACATTTCGGTACTCGGCTAGTACTGCTGTCGCAGACTGGTGCGGTTGTAAATACATGTTTTATGACGTGCACAGAAAAAAATATTGAAACCCCGACAATCATTTTGAATAACCCTGTATTTGTTGTAATGTATAGAGTGATTCAAAAGTCCCTTAGACTCGGAACAAATGGCAATGATAGAAACAGGTTAGGAATAGTGTGAACCATAGTGGTGTGTTCCAAGCGGACGTCCGCCATATTGAATTCAAGTCACAATGTTTGAATGGGACAGGGGTTGATGTGAAACATCAATTCAGGTTAGAATTTCAAGAGAAATGAAATGGTGAAGGATTTTCAACCTATCTCTAATCAGGGAAAAGTTATGATTGTAACAAATGTCTCATTTTCCAGGTGTGAGAAAACCAATATGGCGGATTGCACGCAGCCTAACTCCTTTATATCTTACAGGGGTTGTTAAGGGACTTTTGAATCACCCTGTACTATTTGCTTAAAGGATTCTACGTTTTGCAGAGGAAAGCATCACCACGAATTCGGCCACGTCTGCATCTCATTCCCTCTATTTTTGTGCTGCTTTCTCGTCTCTTCTCCTCATTCGTTCTCTCCTCTCTTCATTCTCCATCTTCCCACCCCCTGATTCCAGATGCATAACTCCTCTCGTGGTCTACGCTGGATCCCCGTCAAGTAACGCCACCCCTTGAGCGACCATCCATCTTCTGTTACGTCACGAGCTTCCGTAGCTTTCGCACTTGCTCCGAGACAAGTTTGTCCCACTCTTGTTCTTTTTTTAAACTCCCTTTCCAGCGGAGACCTTGTTTTCCCGCAAAAACCCGAGGAATTTTTCGACTGACATCCTTTCTCTCTTCCCTCACGATTTCATTTCCCGGCCGACGTGGTATAGAGGTTAGTGCAACGCATTTCCGGTTTGCTTTTCTGTCCTCAGCTTCCCAATCCATCAAAATTAATCAAGAAATATGGGGGAAAGTTGGTAAAAGCTTGTGTTTCAAAGCAGGGGCTCACGATATAACAGAAGGATTTCCATAACGGTGGGACGCAATTAAAGTTCTTCTATGTGTCCGGAATATTGCTGAAATAAACGAATCATTTAAAATTGTTTGGGCTCAAATCCTAACACACACACACACACACACACACCGACCTCCGTGGTGGAGTGGTTAGAACAGCTGGACATGAGTGTTCTTTATGAGTACCCCTTCATCAATATCATCATCATAGCTCATCTTTATCGTTGCGATTAATCAAAAGTGGCTGAAAAGCAAAGCTAAATAACAAAAAATAAAATCACAATCACACACACACACACACAGACACACACACACTCCTTCACTCATTCTACTTCTATTCTTTAACCTTGTATTTCTACATATTAAAATTAATCGCGACGAAGATGAATAATTGTGACGTAATTGTGAGCAAGAGGACTTAACCGGCTACACTGAGCTTTCCCGAGAATTAGAAATAAATATATAATTAAGACTTAACAGACACACTATAGTAACACTTTGTCATTTATGCAACGCAATATTGATGCACTCATTTTCAACCTTAGTAAACTCGTTAGAATTTTTTTTTTAACATTCACATAGAAAGAAAGACACATTGAGAGAATTCGGCTTAAGTGCAGCTGAATAATAGGAACCGAATTTCATCCTCTACAAATGTGCTGTATGGAAAAGAACAATACAGCATTATTAAGTGAGGTGAGTGCACTTGTTAAGGGGCCTGTACCCCCTTCTTTGAAGACGTGGCAGCGCCATTCTTGGCGCCTCCACCAAGCTTTTAATAATCCATCAATATTCTCATTCCCATACCATAATCAGCTTTTATCGTGAGCTATCCTGCAACGATATGCAACACGGCTTGCTTGTGGCGTAACGCCGGTTGCCTGCTTTTAAGGGTAACGACCTGGAGCAACTTTTGACTCGGACCGTACACAGCTCCGGACGAAGGTGCTTTTAATCGCTATCCCCTCTTAGGGAGAACAGTTTTAAAAGGAGTCTTGGAAGCTATTTTTCATTGCGCAATAAAAAGGACCGCTAAGGACTGGCATTAAAGCCTCCTTGCCTGAATCCAAACCCCTCCATCTTATTCTCGTTGGCCAGGGTGGATGTAAGGAGACTCGGAAACTTAAGAGTAGTTTAAGAAAGGATATAGAGAGGGGGCTGCGTGGTTGGTGAGTTGAGTAAGAAAGGATGTTATGCTACAAGCGTGGCACCTGGTCCCCGCGTCACGGGGAAGTTTTTAATGAGTTTTTAGAACGATTGGGGTGTGATGGATGTTGATGTTGCCCGTAAACAAAATGATGATTTTTTATAAAGAAAATAAACTTAAAGGGTTGAGTTTTAAGATTGAGAAGCGCTTCGAGGGTTACTAGAGATGGATTATGCAAACGCTTGTGCTCGTCACATTTTATAATTGCATGCCCTGTTGAAGTAAATGAAATATTTTATGCGCGTTGAAAATATGATTGATACATGTCAGAAATTACTTGAGAAGAGTATTCGTACTTTATTTAGTACATACAGGAGTGATGAAGATGTAGGAAGAAGTAGTGGATGTGAGAAGATGTAGATGAAGATGTAGTAAGAAGTAGTGGATGTGTGAAGATGTAGATGAAGATGTAGGAAGAAGTAGTAGATGTAAGAGGATTAAGGTGAAGATGTAGGAAGAAGTAGTGGATGTGTGAAGATGTAGATGAAGATGTAGGAAGAAGTAGTAGATGTAAGAGGATTAAGGTGAAGATGTAGGAAGAAGTAGTAGATGTGAGAAGATGTAGATGAAGATGTAGGAAGAAGTAGTAGATATAAGAGGATGAAGGTGAATATGTAGGAAGAAGTAGTAGATGTAAGAGAATTAAGGTGAAGATGTAGTAAGAAATAGTGGATGTGTGAAGATGTAGATGAAGATGTAGGAAGAAGTAGTAGATGTAAGAGAATTAAGGTGAAGATGTAGTAAGAAGTAGTGGATGTGAGAAGATGTAGATGAAGATGTAGGAAGAAGTAGTAGATGTAAGAGGATGAAGGTGAAGATGTAGGAAGAAGTAGTGGATGTGTGAAGATGTAGATGAAGATGTAGGAAGAAGTAGTAGATGTAAGAGGATGAAGGTGAAGATGTAGGAAGAAGTAGTGGATGTGAGAAGATGTAGATGAAGATGTAGGAAGAAGTAGTAGATGTAAGAGGATGAAGGTGAAGATGTAGAAAGAAGTAGTGGATGTGTGAAGATGTAGATGAAGATGTAGGAAGAAGTAGTAGATGTAAGAGGATGAAGGTGAAGAAGTAGTAAGAAGTAGTGGATGTGAGAAGATGTAGATGAAGATGTAGTAAGAAGTAGTGGATGTGAGAAGATGTAGATGAAGATGTAGGAAGAAGTAGTAGATGTAAGAGGATGAAGGTGAAGATGTAGGAAGAAGTAGTGGATGTGTGAAGATGTAGATGAAGATGTAGGAAGAAGTAGTAGATGTAAGAGGATTAAGGTGAAGATGTAGGAAGAAGTAGTGGATGTGTGAAGATGTAGATGAAGATGTAGGAAGAAGTAGTAGATGTAAGAGGATTAAGGTGAAGATGTAGGAAGAAGTAGTAGATGTGAGAAGATGTAGATGAAGATGTAGGAAGAAGTAGTAGATGTAAGAGGATGAAGGTGAAGATGTAGTTAGAAGTAGTGGATGTGTGAAGATGTAGATGAAGATGTAGTAAGAAGTAGTAGATGTAAGAGGATGAAGTTGAAGATGTAGGAAGAAGTAGTGGATGTGAGAAGATTAGATGAAGATGTAGAAAGAAGTAGTAGATGTAAAAGGATGAAGGTGAAGATGTAGGAAAGATATCACAAGCAGGACAGCACAGCCAAAGAAGAACACAGCGCGCTTCAATGCCTTTGAGATTGTCCCTTCTTCAATTTAATCTTATTATCACTCATCCTCATCTTGGAGAAATAACTCACAGCGTAACAGCCTGTGTGGGGCAGGGCTTACCTACCGACTGCTGACCAGTTACGGGGTGACGTGTGATCAACACGACGAACCTTCAGTCGTACGTTTCCGTGACTGGGGTATGCTAGTCGTTCGTAGCTCCTCAATTTCCTCACGATTGTGGGTGGCCACCGGTCCCGTACACAGGCCGAAATCTCACGAAAAGTTGTTACGCTTCTTCCAGAAGACTCGAACCCGCCCGTGTCCCGTAGCTGGGGCTCACAGCTTGCACCGTACACCGCACGCCCACGGTGCGACACATAGTGACACAAAAGTGAAGTAAAATAAACCAAATCAGTAAACAGGCAAAGACGAGCTTTTACTAAAAGAAACAATTATTAATCAGGGACATAGAAGTCACAGATTCCTGTAAGCATTTGACGTTTTTCCCCAAAAGATGCCCGCCCCTATCCGCGTACATTCCGATGTATGCGCTTATTGCTCCTGACTAGCGTGCTAGGATGACAGTTGCGTGTCTTTTTCGATTTCCATATTTACTAGACGCAAGGAACAACACAAACCCCGAGAGGATTATACTTCCTGTTGGTTCAGAATCTAGAGCCTCATTAGTCTGCAAAAATGCAGCCCATATGGAAATGAGTTCATCTAAACATAGGCGGTACATTCAAACACTTGGAACTTCTTTAAGTCCTGCACTGTGTTGATCCTCAATATGATCCATATTTTTATGTGACGTCACCAGTAGAAAATATGTCACTAATATATTTATTTTTGTGAAACAAAGCGTAATTTCCTTGTTATTATATGTAATAATGCACCTTGTTGCTAATGTATATGTTTTGTTTATTGTTTATTGTATTTTATGCTCTATTATGAGTAGTTTAATGTGTCTTCATGTTTGCGAGAGTGCACTATACGAATTTGTATTTCTAAACATGTATAGATGTCACTTTTGTTGGTAGCATCTTTTTGTAAATAGTGAGTGATTCATCTGTACTTGAATCTGTGTTCTTGAAATAGTATAAAAGCGAGGATATCGCGTAAGAAATATCACACTTTCGCCATGGATCGACGAAGCTTTTACACTTAAAAAGAACTCCTCGGTGTTGTGCATATATCTTGGTATGGTAGTTCGGGGCGCAAGCTAGGCCTATGTGACCATAGGTACGCCGATAGACATGCATTGATGCTATGCCCAATAGTGCAACAATTCTACGTTAAATAATAAAGTTAGCCTATGGATTAATTTGGAAATAAAAGGCTAAAGAGCAAATATTGGCTCAGTTATTATTGCATATCTCTTGGTGTGGTAGTTCGGGGCGCAAGCTAGGTCTATGTGATCATAGGCATGCCGATAGCCACGCATTGAGTTTATGCGTTTTTAGTTGAGTCAAATCATCGAAAAAGCGAAATCCTCGCCTTCGTCTCAAGTATATTCGCATTATAATTGCCATAAATAAAGAATAAAACCTTTTAGTTTATCTACTGCAGCAATGTGGTTTCATTTCTCTGTGCTGTGAATATTGTCTTTGCTTAATACTATCCCTGTACCTGAGAGGAGTCTGTGTACTTCACCGAGTCTCATCGTCCACCGCTGAATATTATTAAGTCATTATTAATAAATATAATATGTAATACGTTTAATATATAAATAATACTTGAAATAAATCTATGAACCTGTCATCCTATGTTTGTGTACGGACAAGAATTCACACGGTTTACGGTGACAAAATGAACTGAATTAACAAAAATAACGCCATTTGAAAAAGCTAAATTACACGACTTGTAGCCATGTTTGTGCTCGCTCTTACAGACACAAAAACGACGACTCAAGTTCTCTTACGTCATACATATGACTAATCATTCAAGCAGCAGCATCTCACTGCCATCTAGCGAGCAAATTGACATTAAATTATAACTATTACAATACCCACCATCATTCATTACGCCCTACTCTCGCATTTGATGTGAGGGGTCCCGGGTTCGATTCCCGGTGGGAGTTACAGTGTTTGCCCATTATTGTGAGGACAATTGAGAAAAGTCGAAAAAATAGCAGCGCACTCCGGTTTTAAGAGCCATGTTAGAGCATGTTGCATGACGCCATGGTCATGCATTTCATGAAACGACACTCACAAACAACAACCATGCCCATCCGGGATTCGAAGAAAGAGCCCCTGGTGTCATAGTGCATTGTGCTAACTAGGGATGGCCAAATCCGAATTAATTTTTTCCCGGATATCGGATAATTTTTCTATCCGGATTTCGAATGTATGGATATCGGATAATATGATATCCAGATATAGAAATTATTCGAATTGTTCGGATTATTCTGATACCCAATATTCGTATTATTCGAAATATCCGAATACACGAATGTGTGATTTATGTGGACAGTATTATCATTTATCCGCTTCACATTCTATCCACATATTATTTTATTCTCAAGTTCGTATTTCACTGTACGGATTATCTTATGAAAAACTCAATATGCTGACCAAGGCAGAAATTTATTTTGTTTTAAAACATAAACACACACACACACACACACACACACACACACACACCCACACACACACACACACACACAAAAATCAATCCTCTCCAGACATAAGATTATTAGAAAGTTTTTTCTGGAACATTCCAGCAGGTCTTCCCTTGTCAACTGTACTTTCACCTGAAAGGCTAAACATTTTCTTCCATCTTAAATGTGGTTGGACTCTTTATTTCACGCTCTCTTTCCTTCATTCTTCTTCCTTCTTCTCTCCTCTTTCTCTCTTGTCCTTTCCACTCTTTCTAACACCTTCTTCCATTCTTTATCTTGAGTCCCCAATTCCAGTTCATTGTGTCTTCTTCACCTTTCTTCTCTATTTCCCTGGCCTCCTTCCATTTTCTCACTAGCATTCTCTTCTCCCTTCCTATCTGCTTAGCCTCATCCCACTCTATGTCATGTCCTGTTTCTCTCGTGTGTTTAAATATCGCATTTCTCTCTCTCTTAAGTCGTACATCATCCTTATGTTGTTTCAACCTATCTTTCAGCCTCTTTTTCGTTTCTCCTATGTACACACTCTGACATTCTTTGCACTTCACTTCGTAGATAATCCCTTCCTCTTCTTCTTCTCTGTGTTCCTTTTTTGTTTGCATTCTTCGCTATTCTTAAGATGCTTCTCCCTCCCTTCCTGTAAGTTTTAATGCCCGCTTCCCTAAGCACTTTGCATATCTTTTCTGTGGTCTTCCCCTTACTCCTTATTCCAAAAATCTTCTCCTTTTCTTTCTCTTCCTCTTCTCCCCTGCCACGTTTCTTCCTTCCGCATTTATGTCCAGTCTATCCTCCTTCTCGTAGCCATTATTTTCCAGCTGTTTCCATAGGCTATTTATTTTGCTGGAATGTTCCAGAAACAACTTTCTAATAATCTTTTGTCTGGAGGGGAGTGATTTAAGTGTATATATATCGTCCTGTTTTGTACCTTGTAACATTTGTACCCGGTACAGAGTCTGAAGAAGACCTTGCTAGAAGGTTGGAACGTTACGTTTAGTTTATGTTTTATAATAAAATAAATTACTGCCTTGATCAGCATATTGAGTTTTTCATATCATGGTGGTAGGATTATCTTAATCTGTACTATCCACATATCCGAATTGTACAGATATCCGTTGCATCAGTTGAATTAATTTATAGGATATTCGTAATATCCAAATTATACGGATATCCAGAATATCCGTTTCATCCTAAACGGATATCGTATAATTGAAATCCAGATATCCATTATCCGGAGTTGGTGGCAATCCTTAGTGCTAACCACTCCACCACAAGCTAAGACTGGTACCATGTGTGATGCTACTCACGATCATTAATCACCCTTCGGTTAACATAGCATTAGAGATGCACGAACGCTATATAACCGTATAAATAGCACAACATTCTCAGCATGTCATCTTTACGGCCAATTACAAGCCTCCCCCTTCTGTGACGTTCCAGACTCATTTCGCTGCTTGTTGGTATGGACACATTTAACGCGTTTATGCGTCATCGTAAAACCGAGATTTTATGGCGTCATATCGCGGCTAATACGTTATTGATAATAGGGTTCGGTGAGATTACGCCTGCATTACGGTCCGCTAATTACACATGTTGTAAATCAATCCCTAATCGGAATGGTTAAGGAAGTAAAACACCAGAGATTTTTCACTTTTCACTTTATCACAACACGCTTCCATTTTCCCTGTTTCGCTGCATCACTTCCTTTATTTGCTTTCTCTGTCGAACTTTGTCTACATGTTTCTCTCCCTCCCTCCCTTTATTTTTCAGTGGAACCTCCTTTCTGTCTCTCCCTAGTTTTCACCAATCTCCTCCTCCTTGTTTATTCTCTCTCTATTTCGATCTATACCTCAGATTCCTTTCTGTTCCTCCCTGTTGCTAACTCTTCCCTAGTCTCCTCTCTCAATCTCTTCCATATCTATCTTTTAGTCTCACTTTATTCTAATTTTTTTCTAATCGATCACTCTCTACTGCTCTTCTGTCTTAACAGCTTTCCCTAGTCTCATCCATTTCTCTTTCACCTGTCTCTCAATCACATCTAGTTTCTATCTCTCCTATATTCTTCACTCACACCCTCTCTGTCTCTCAATCTTTTATATTCCTTCACTGTCACCCTGTCTCTGATTCTCATCTTCCTCCATTCTCGCCTACATCTGTTCACTCTTACTCTCTCATTCTTATTTACTTCCTTTCTCTCCTATTTTCCTTCACTCCCACTTTATCTGTCCATCAGTCTCATATTCTTTCTTTTTCTCCTACATTAATTCACTCTCACTCTCTCTGTCTCTCAATCCTATCTCCTTTCCGTCTATCTCATATTCCTTCACTGTCACTCAGTCTCTGATTTTCATCTTCCTCCGTTCTCTCCTATATTCCTTCACTCTCACTGTCTTTCAGCTTCATCTTCATCCATTCTCTCCTATATTCCTTCTCTCTCACTCTCTCTCTGTCTCCTTTCTTTCCTATATCTCTTCACCCTCACTCTTTATGTCCCTCAGTCTCACCTCCTTTCTTTCTTTCCTATATTCCCTCCCTCATTCTCACCCTCTTTGTGTCTCAAACGCATCTCCTTTCCTTCTCTCTCATATTCCTTCACTGTCACTCAGTCTCTGATTCTCAACTTCTTCCATTCTCTCCTGTTCACTCTTACTCTTTCATTCTTATTTACTAACTTTCTCTCCTATTTTCCTTCACTCCCACTCTATCTGTCCATCAGTCTCATATTCTTTCTTTTTCTCCTACATTCATTCACTCTCACCCTCTCTGTCTCTCAATCGTATCTCCTTTTCGTCTATCTGATTCTCATCTTCTTCCGTGCTCTCCTATATTCATTCACTCTCACTCTCTCTGTCTCCTTTCTTTCCTATATTCCTTCACTCTCACTCTTTATGTCCCTCAGTCTCACCTCCTTTCTATCTTTCCTATATTCCCTCCCTCACTCTCACTTTCTCTCTCTCTCTCTTAATCTCCAATCTCCAGGCTTTTCTCCCATCGTCTGCCTCCCTCATTTCCTTTCACGCCATTATTTCTCCTCTTCCCTCTCTCCTATTCCTCCCGTCTGTCCTTTCTATATCCCACAGTCTCTGGCTGTTTACTCTTTTGTTAAAACACAGATTGAGGAACCTTTTCAAAGGTACTAGTATTTTGCTACGGCAGATCAAAAAAAGTTCAGCATTACTCGTGGCGTTTGCTAAATATTGTGTGAGCGAAGGCATTTCGATCCACACTATACTCACACCTACACAAATAGTCAAGTTTGAATTTGAAACTATGTAACGTTTATCGCTCACGGACAAATATCACATGTTGTTACTTGTTAAAAGTTTTCTCCCATTGTTTCTGGGCGTGAGTACACTTCTACCCAACATTGTGGGTCTGCGGGGGAGCATACCGAGCTTCCACCTACGCCAAAACTAAAAGCTAAGAGATCTAAACCTGGCCCTCCTAAAGTAACAAATTCCTAACCTATATTTCCACTTAGGTCTATTAATACATATGTATGCCCCGCACCAGACCCCGTCGTTGCGCTTGAAAAAGCCATTCACAGCAAGTGCCACTCTGCAATACGCAACGTCATGCCTCTGTTGGTTGAGTTAAATGTCAAGATTGCATTGAATCATTGCCTATGATATAACAGAATGTTGGTTGCAAGTGACAGAGAATAATTAATATTCATACTGAATAAATCTGGACGACATTAGGAGTCCAAAAGAGTATACAAAATGGTTCTTTTTAATCATCATTATTATTTACAGCCATGGAGATAAAATGCAATGGGACTAAGGAAAAAAATGGAGTGAAAAATAGAAAAGTAATTTATATGCAGATGATCTAGAAAGAATGGTGGTTGAAAGTGGAAATAGAAAATGATATTTAATGTAAATGAACGTGAAACTTGGGTGGTAAAAAAATCACAAAATATAATAGATGATGAACTAGTACAGGCACGGGGATTTAAACACACAGAAAATGTAATAGGCTTGGGGTGGGTGACAGAGCCACAAATAAATGCGCACGCACGTATATAAAGGCTGTAATAAAAGTAATATCGCAAACTAACACAGTTGAAAGTACGCGATAATAGAAGCAAACACGTCTCAGTAAACATGGATCTGCAAACGAGCCGTTTTCGAGATAATTGCGAATGTGTGGTTACAAGCCGCCACTGACTTCATTGTTTGTAAACGTCGTCCTAGTTCGTAAAATGCTAATAATGTGTGCAAATGTGTGGTCAGAAGCCGTCACTGATTGCATTTTGTAAACACCGACTGCTTTACTCCTTGCGCGTTCCGAGGTTTGCTCTTTGTTTACAAAGCAGAACATTTCCGAGAGGTGGCGTTGTATAGATACAATCAGTACAGAGAATTGTACATGCTTGTGACCAGTTCCGAAATGAACCGGGGGTGTTCGAAAGAATTCGAAACTCAATGCGGAATCGCGTACAGTATTGCATCCAGATGCAAGGACGACACTTTGAACACCTTCTTTAACAGGTACGAGTGTACAGTAATTGTAACATGTAACATACTAACGTTTGTTAAAGTAAGTAGAATGTTCAATAAAAGCAATGAGATCTCCAATGACTTTTCTTACTGTATTATTAGCATTTTACCAACTAGGACGACGTTTACAAACAATGAAGTCAGTGGCGGCTTGTAACCACACATTCGCAATTATCTCGAAAACGGATCGTTTGCAGATCCATGCTTCTATTATCGTGTACTTTCAACTGTCAAGAGTTTGTGTGTGTGTGTGTGTGTGTATTTATATACACACACACGTGTGCGTTTGTTTGTACTTATGTTCCTGTGTTTATATATATATATATATATATATATATATATATATATACACACACACACACGCTGACCTCCGTGCCGGAATGGTAAATAAAGCACGCTACTAAACCAGAGGTCTCGGGATCGAATCCTGGCCTGGACATCGGGAAAGCGACGAAAATAACAATTCAATCAATCAATCACGCAATTTGCATCGAAGAAGTTATAAACAAGTAACTTATAAAAGTTATAAAACAAGGTAACTAAGGATGAGGATGAGAGATGACATTATGAAAGGAACACTAAACGAAACTAGCGATATTTATAATATTACTATTTTATTTCTACACAATGAAAGTCACAAAATCTCACTGGAATCTATGTGAAACTTTAGAGGATAGGAAATGAAAATATGGGAGTACGTCGACGTTCTAGTGTCAAGCCTTGCAGATCGGCAACAGGAAAGGATATTTAAAGACCACTGTTTGTATCGTATCGTTCCCAAGGTATTGGGTAAAAAGTATAAAGTCTTAGCATAGCAGGTATCAGAGAAAGGAATGCTGAATAAGTAATCAGGCAAAGGTCGGGTGATTGACTTGGAAGGCGCATGTGGCATGAGTGTTGGAATTGTCAGGAGGTGTGAGCAGTTGGCGAGAATACGAGAGAGAGTAAGGTCTGCGGATTGTGAGAGAGGAGCAAAGTGGAGAACGATTATTGGACGATGGTGTGTGATTGAATCGATGTCTGACAGGGAGGTCAGACAAGTGACATTTGAGAGGACAAGTGTAGGAACAATCTTCATCTTTTCTTAACCAATCCATATCGGTTCAGTCATGAAGAGTATAAAACCCATATCTAACCTAAGTTAATTTCTATCGCCATTCCTTTAAATGTAACCTCTTGCATTTATCACATTTAGGCCAAGCGAGTGATAACCATCTGAGAGATGAATGAGGAATAGCTACATCACCCAATTCAATCTAGAGGTTCTTGGTTCGATCCCAAACGCAGCATGGGAGTTGCGTTACGTATCGACTTGTGGAAAAAATATTAATTTTCAGATCACTATTAATTAATACTCATAAAGAAGCTAGTGATTACGCAATTCTAACTTGTTTAATGTTAAGCATTAATGAACTCACGTATCAGAAAAATAAATTACAAGTCCCACCATCGGAGTTACCGCCAATTCCAGAATTCAAAAACCGAGCAAATTGTTATGGAAATTCTGAAATCGAACTCCCGTCACCGATTTGCTAATTGGATTTTCCACTGTGCAGCTTTTAAGCGGGGCTCTTTATAATTGAAACACCGACTATTGCGGAGGGCACGGGGGGGGGGGGCAATCCAGTTGGTGCAGAGCTTCCGGATGAAGGTGCAGATTGCCCAAAACGACAATAGATGGCGCGCGAACGCAGGCACTACATTTTGCACAATTGTCGTTGAGCGCAACAACAACAGACGATTTGGACGCATTTAGATAATGATTTAGCCACTTGACTTACTAGGATTTCGGCACGATGGCAGTATCGAACGTTGTACGCATGGCGTTTGGGGCTATTTGTTGTTTCTCTCTGCACCTTGACGTGCCCAGTAATAGCCACTGTACGATAATTGACCTCCCTCCCAACAGAAACCTGCCCTGCGGCCCGGAATGCTTTTATATTGTTGTCGCGGCTTCCTGCTCGGATGAAAACTCATCTCCAACAACAATGCTGTAATTAACTAGACAATTGAGCGACTACAATAACACATTCGCGAACTGCGAAAATCGTTACTCACTTGACATGCGTAATTTAGTTACAAATTCCGCCCCCTCCGTGTCTCTTGCGTTGTTGCGAGCTTTGCAAGTATTGTGTGCGCTGTTGTCTTCATCATGGGAGAGGTTAAGGGTGCCTGCCTCGCAGTCCGGGGGTCGTGGATAACGAAGGGGAAAATTGAATTATCTAAGGGTGGGGGAGGGAAGGGTTCCCAACCGGTATGACGAGAACCCGAAAAATGGATCTGGATGGCGTGCTACAGTTACAAGTTTTGTTGTCATTTTGCGTCAATGTTCTGCCTAAGTTAATCAGACCAATGGCATTGATGGGAGGGTAAACAGAACAAAACATCATTGTTGTCCAGAGTTGGAAATTTTTGAGAGGGTGGGCAGGAGTAATGGGAGGGATCTAATTTCAAAAGCTGTCAAGTTCGCCAGTCGTGAATTTTTTGTTAAGTTCGTAATTCGATGAGGGGTGAAGGGGTATAGAAGATTCTTTAAAGGATGCACTCCAAAGATAGTCATGCTCCATTCAGAAATCTTCCCAAAAGAGCCACATCTACAACTGAATGCGATTCAAAAGCATCGAAGTATACTATCGACCTGGATAGCCTTGATATTAATGACGATGAGTATGACTACACATATAGTTGAAGTCCTGATTCGAACGCCACTTCACTTCAGAGAAAGTTCCGAGAGATCAATTTCCATCTGAAAATCACATGTCAAGTCCACGTGGAGTCCTGGTAAATTTTCCCCTCAAACCTTTCCCACCAATGCGTCCGTTTAAGTAACTAACAGTACTTGTCCAGTCCACGTGGAGTAAAGAAGACGTTGCCAATTCAGTTTCTTTAGAGATTTCATAACGCGAGGTTGCGGTTGTGTTATCGTCTGGTGCTATTTTTTTTATATACAATGTGGAGACCTTGGTAGTGTGACGTAGTCGAAGTTCGTGTTGGATGTCTAAACACTGTAGATAAAAGTGACAACATCGCTTCTTAGTAAACCAGGTGCTGGCTCGAAAGCAGATACGCCTCCAGTCAACTTCCTCTCGAGCTATGTCAAAGATACCGAGCTGGCGTTCGAATGAGGACTTCAACTATACCACTTAAGTTTCACCCATTCGCTGTTTCTGAGCCGCCCAAACATACGAGGTATGAAAAAGTTTGGTAAATGTCTGTTATATCGGAGACACATTAAAATCGAATATTTTGTGTTTCGGATGGTTCGTAGTTACCAATTGTGTATTGCGGAACATAGTTGAAGGTGCCATTATGCTTTTTACACGAAAATAACTTCGAGTAACATTACGAGTAATTCTGTTGGTTCATTTCTTCCTTTGCGGAACATACAATATGGCGCGCACAGCTGTGGATCATCGCGCGTAGTGCTTGTGTTTTGTCGATTTGAGTGTTTCCAACTTTCTTAAACGAAAAATACCTACTTTCGTGTTCATTATGTCATCACAAACCATTGACGGATAGCCCCAAAAAACATTCACGATAGCCCCACGGACCATTTCCGGCAAGATTAGGCTAGGTTGGGTTAAGTTAGGTAAGCATAGTTTAAAAAAATCGTGAAAGAAGGCACGTTTGGAAACACTGGCGAGACAGCGTGACTTTCGACGCTCGCGCCATCTGCAGGTACATAATGGAAACAACGGCATAATGTTGTCGCTTTGCACAAAATGCAAGTTTATTATATCAAAAGTGCTTATTTCTTGTTGTACAGCATTCTACGGTGAGAAAATACCTCCACGAACTTTCAAAATGCTACAGAAACTCATTTCTGTAAGTAGTTTCTTCTGTAAAAATGAAGAAATGTGTTTCCGATATAACAGACATTTACCAAAAGTTTTTCCTGTTGAGGTATAATTTGTTTGGAAAGATTGCAACAATGAACATACATATAGTTTGCCTGTATCATCCTCAGACTTAAGTAGTTAAGTTCAAAGTGGGAGAAACGAAAGTGTGGACATGACAAGGAGTGGCAGGCCATCAACGTCGTTGACCGACGACAACCGCCACAGGGATGATGAGCTCATTCGAGAGGATAGACGCATCACCATCCAGGAAATTTCTGATGTAGTGCACATGTCCTATGGGACAGCACATGCAATGATTGAGAGTTTGGGATACCATAAAGTCTGAGCTAAGTCTGTGCTTCGTGGCATGAGATTCGATGACCTGCAGGGGTTAAACAGCTTTCAAACGGTGGGGCGGGGAGTGTTGTGTGGAGTTTTTCCAAACTGGTTTTGAGGATTGGATAAAACGCTGGCACAAATGCATCGAACGTGATGGCAACTTTGTGGAAGGGTAACTTCAGTAGAGGACACTACAGGCAAACTGTATGTATGTTCATTGTTTCAATCTTTCCAAACAAATTATACCTCAACAGGCAAAACTTTTTGATACACCCTCGTACATTATTTTTCTCTCTTGTTAATAAACATTCATTTTTGTCTTTCTCACATGCATAACTTCTTTCTTGCCAATTCTTTCTTATCCTCGTCTCTCTTTCTACTGTTCATTGACTCCTCACGTTCCAAAAACCGATTGTCTCTACTTTCCTATCACCTTCTTCAAATCCCCATTTTCTCGCTTCTGTGTGTCTCTTACTTTTTGTCTATAACTGACTTCCTTTGCATCACTTGATAAAGTACAGGGCGTCTACAACTGACACAGTCTCTCAGGTAACACCTAGAATATGCAAAATTATGAAATGAAAGTATTCTCAGAAAAATAGTACTCAGAGTGTACTTTGCCTCGCCAATGGATTAGTGGTAACGTCGCCGCCTTATAATTAAGGGGTCCCTGGGTCGATACAGGGTGGTTCGCATTCTACTTTAAATTGCTGGTCCAGTCCCGATTTGCCTATCTGTGCATTTCTCCTCTCTTGGTGTCATATTTCCAAATTCGAACCTTTCACAGCACACTACAATGTACGAGGGCTGCTGGAAAAATTTCTGCAATCAATATGAAAAAAGACATGTGAAATTCTGGGAATGGCTTTATTGTTTTTTAAAGTATGCACCCTTAAGATCGATACACTTTTGTACACGCTCAAACCAATTTTCAAAGCATTTTTTCCACTCTGAAGCTGAAACCTCAGAAACAGCTGTTCGGAATGCGTCAACACCTGCTTCAGGCGACACAAATCGCTCACCAAGCATCTTATGTTTCAGGTGTGGGAACAAAAAGGAGTCATTAGGTGATAAATGAGGTGAGTACGGACAATGAGTCATTAATCCGACATTTTTACTGGACAAAAAATCAACAGTTTGGTGTGCTGAGTGGGAACTGGCGTTGTCGTGGTGAAGAATAATGCGACGATTTGGGTTTGTTTTACGCAATTCATTGATGACCTCTGGCAAACAAATTGTTGTATACCACCCAACATGTACAGTCCTTCGATCTTCTAAAGCTATTGTTGCCACATGTCCAGTATAACTGAAGAAACAAGCAATCATTTGCTTGGCAGCACTCCTCGAAGGAACAACTTTTGTTGGGTTCGGCACACTTTGAAACACCCAAGCAGTGGATTGCTGTTTAGTTTCGGGTTCGAATGAATAGATCCAAGTTTCGTCTCCTGTAACGATGAAGTACACCAAATTTGACTTGCATCGGTTGAATATTTTGAGCATTTCTTTACACCAATTTACACGAGCCTGTTTTTGAGCTTCGGTCAAGTTGTGTGGGATCCAATGGCTTTAAAGTTTCCGTACGATCAGATAACCATGCAAAATCGTATGTATTGCTTTCAAGTCAATGTTCAAGGATGCCTGAATCTCACGGTACCTCACATGCCGATCTCTCACAATCATTTCACGCACAGCATCAACATTACCGGAAACAACAGACGTGGATGGACGACCTTCACGAAATTCATCACTGAGAAATGTGCGACCACGCTGGAATTCGGAAAACCTATTGGATGGTGCTTCATATCCAAAAGCCAAATGAAGTCGCTCGATGCATTGTTTCGGTATTAAACTACATCTGAAATCATAAAAAATCATTGCCCGAAAGTGTTCACGAGAAATTTCCATTTCTCACACGAAACTACTTCTTCAAACTGCTGTGAAAAGTAACCAAATAGGCTTAAACAAACAAAGATAATTTATAGATAAAAAGGTCTATTCTTCCGATTTTCATAATAACGGAACACTAGCGCCACTATTGGTAGTTTGCAGAAACTTTTCCAGAAACTCTCGTATCAAGTGTTTCATGTATTTAATGAAATAAATGTACTTTGTCAAATTGTTTCACAATATGAATCAAGGGGGGCAGCGCTTGAGTAAGTAGATATGGAAGGTGGAAGGTCAATTATCATGCAGTGGCTATTACTGGACACGCCAAGATGCCGAGAAAATCAACAAATAGCTCCAAACACCAACGCTGGATACTGCCATCGTGTCAAAATCTTTGTAAGTCAAGTGGCTTAATCATTATTTAAATGCATCCAGATCGTCTGTTGGTATTGCGCGTAACGAGAATTGTGCAAAATGTAGTGCCTGCGCTCCGCCTGCCATCTATTGTCGTTTTGGGCAAGCTGCAACCTGCTTCCCGAAGCTCTGCACTAGCTGGATTGTTTTCTTCTGTCTTGTAGTGGTGAATGTTACACGTAAGCACGGAACTGGCGTTATGTCTTGAAGGTAAGTTGGGACGATAGATGACCATAAAGATCTCCCTTCACTTTATTACCTGGGTGTAGCGATAAATACGTCGTTTAAGTTGAAAATTCAGTTACGAGAGTATTGGACTCCACACCACTCCTTGACTAAATCATTATAAGTGATTTACGCACAAAACTTCAACGTAACTAATGATGAAAGATTGAGTTAATTGTTGAAACAAAGACGTTTGGAATATGCACGCAACAATGGTTCGTAAGGGGCCAAGTGCACGATAAAGCAACTACGGGAAGGTTCCGATATCAACCCAACTTACAAGGAAGCCTCACCATTTTAGAGGTCTCTTGTAGGGAACCTTCTGCTATATACCCATTGTTGTTAGAAGAGCAGTGAGTTGCCCATAAGATAATCATTGGCCCAACTTGCTTGTTGGTTTCAGAGCTGACCTCCGCTTCCAGTGATACCAACTACACTCGCGGGAATGATATCAGGTGACTGGCAACATTTGCATTTTCAGTTCACCCCCACCTAATGCAGTGACGGGTTTACGAACTCAACCTAAAAGATGCAGATCATTACGAAAGGTTCACTATGCTACGACGTAACACATGTGAAATCATTTTACATGTAAGACCACATCATATTCTAAATTTCACGAAAACGGCTTACCATTCCTTCACTAGTTTTAATGTTATTTTAAATACGAGGATTATTCTAGTGGTGTTGATCCTTGAAGTGTACCAACAATTGATGATCACAGTGATTTAAGACCGGTGAATATGGAGGAAATTTCCTTGTTTATAAAGTAAGAATCTAGATAGCAGCAGTTGCCATTCTCAAACGCATGTCTAGGGAACGTTGAACGTGAACACATTCATTTACTGTCAAGTAGGGAAAAATATATAGTCATTTACATGTGTTATGTTTCTCTATGAATGGCCTATATATCTAACAAGTCGTTATTACACCATACATAAAAAGTTTAGAACTCTTGTATATGTTATTTAGAAGTAACACCAAGTATAGGATAATAATATTTTGACCCCGAAACGGGACATCCCAAGAAAGTCAGTTTACCCCCCCTCCTCCTCCCCCAAGCTCCTTAGCCCATCGTGAAAGAAACGGTTAGGCCTAATTCCTTGTTTAAAGTTCTTGTTGTTATTAACGTAGCGTTGTTATTATATTATTTATTAAAGTATTCATCCCATAAATGATACATCACAAACAATAAATGAAATACGATCTCCTGCTGTCAAGATATGGTAACATTATAGTGTAGGGGTGACGGATTTCTTCAAATTTACAGGAGAAAGTACTTACGGAAAGCGTTTTCTGTAGCGTTGTAGAAGTTCGTGAATGTAGTTTTGATCTATTTTAATGCGAATATATGTTGTTTTCTGCGAAAATCTCTGTCCGACACGCTGTTGCTGCTGCCGCCATTTGCTTTCTGCACGAGAGCTCAATGTTCCGTGTGTTAGAGGACGTAATCCCGTAGTCAGTGTTTCAAGCTCACCGTGTTTTCACTAGAACATGACATGTCGAGTATTTTTAAGTTTTTTTTAATTTTGTTTTTTAAGTATGCTTGCCCAACCTAACCCAACCTTACGGAAAATGGTTTTTGGGGGTAACGTGAATGGTTTTTGGGCCTAACGTCAATGGTTTTTGGGGCTAACGTCAATGGTTTTTGGGGCTAACGTCAATTGTTTGCGAGGTATTAGCATTATTTCAAATCCGGTCACGAAAGTAGGTATTTTCCGGTGAACGAGGTTGCAACACTGCATAAATCGACAAAACACTCTCACAACCCGCGATGAACCAGTACGCTATCGCCCGCCATAATGTGTTACAGAATCGAAATAACAAGTAACAGTAAGTACTCGTAAATGTAAGAAATAGACATTATCTTAGTTAGAAATGTATTATTTCACCTAAGGAAATGTTCCGCAATGCAGAATAGTACTTTAGCAATGTAAAAAAGTGCGAAATATATGATTTATAGGTGTCACCCCCATACTATAATAGTACCAAGATATATTAATAATTATAATCTCGGTATGACTTACATCATAGTGTTTCTGGTCCCATCTGATCAACTTTTGATGTTAGTTCTACGCTGAAGTTGAGGAGTTCAAGAAGTATTTATCCGAAGAAGCAATCTTCTTGAGAACAAATTTATTCTTCACCAACCGTTCATAAAACGCCCTACATATCTGCACACAATGCAATATTTTTTTTTAGTTTGTGGCAATATGGAGGATAGGAATGTTGTTGCAGGTCCGTATTGAAATTACATATACGCTTTTTGGCCATATTTCGTGCTCCACAAATGACGGAACGCACACAAAACAATACAACCGTCTGCTCCAACATTCTCGACATCCATGTTTAAAAATTCCATCAACATTAGCTTTTTTAACGGTGGAAGCGGCCCCGGCGCCTACCCAGCGTCGAATAACATGGGTACCTGTGGGAAACCCTGGGGGGTAAAGGCGGTCAGGGGCGTGATGCTGATCACATCACCCCCACTCACGACCGGATCAAGAAAGTGTGGGGCGTTACCCCCACACCCCCTATACGCCTTCATGGCGTGGTGCTATGCACAGGGGAACACTTTACCTTTTACCTTTACCTTTTTAGCATAAAATGTCTCTAAAATTTAAATTGGGTCTTCAAGCTAACTACTATACTTTTATAAAACGGGACAAATAGTGTTTTTTTAATAATATTGACAGGACGACCGGGAAACGCCTCCGAAACGGGACTGTCCCGGTCAAAACGAAACGAATGTTCACCATAATCAACTTTAGCAATATCTATTGGTTACTGTACTATATAGTTAAATGTTCACATACTAACTTAAAAATCAACACACCCTTCTTCGAACCGATAGGGAAAGGGAGGGAGTTAATCAGTTAAAGTTTCCCGCTAAAGGGGATGGGGGTAAAATATCTTGTAAAAAATTAGTAGCGTGGTCCAACTTCCACATCAGAAAAGCAAGTAAATTGAAAATTACAAACGTTTAGAGTGACGGGGCTCTAAATCAGGTACATATTTGACGATAATCAGTGTTGCCATATCTCATAGAAAAAAATACTTGGATTTCGCAATACATTCCTCTCTTCTCGTCGATTCAGGATGCGCCCTCACATGACGTAACTGAGGAGATTGGCCTTTGCAGTTGACATCTCCATGTTTTTTCAGAAAGCAGTGTTGCCAGTACGCTCCATTTACCGTCTCGTCACACCACCCTGACCTCTTCGGAAACCCATCACTCACCTCAAGTGCATCTTTCCGTGTGCCAAAAGTCCCGCTTCCACCGCGTGAAATTGGTTGTCTCATTCTTCAATGTGTCCAAAACACTTCCGTCAGACTCTGGAAAAAAGGAAAAGGAAGTTTAGCCACTAGATTTCCAACTACGCTTCATCAATCACTGAAAATTCGTGAAATTCTTTCGCTTTACGTGTTCTTCTTTATTCTCCCCCTCCCCCAACTTTCCCTGCAAACTCTCCGCCACGATTTCTCTTTCGAAGAGGAGAGAGAGGGAACAAAAGTAATAATTTTCCCCACCCTTTTTGAAAACTTGAAAATCAATACCGGAGCCCCCCCCCCGCCCCCCCATTGTATGCGGTGGAAAATCAATAGACAGAAATTCATTGAAGCGCTGGTTCAACTTTTGTTCGAAAAATATATAAAAGATACAAGAATGGATGTGCGAGACTCACAACAAAAGGAATACTATATCGAAACACGATGGATTGAAAAGGAATTGAAGAAGATAACAATGAAAGAGGGGACAATGACTAGATTACTACAATGGAACAATAAACAAGGAAACAGGGCAAGGAACATGACAGGCATATATATCAAAAGTGGATATCGAAGAAGAAATAAACAAAAGAAGGGCAACATGATGCAAACAAATTGGAAAATAAATTGAAATAATAAGCAATGAGGATGTGAAAGATTGTGACACACAGCACTAATTATTTTCTAAGTGTCTGACATGGAGGAAATAATCCAAATAAAATATGTGGATATCTGGGCATAGAGGGAAACAGCTCGAATGGGCTGTATGTAAAGGAAATATTATGATGAAGTATTCAAATATAAAAGATAAATCAAATAATGAAGTATTCAAGTGAAAAATAAATTAATTGATTGGGTATTCAAGTAAGAAAGAAAATCAAATAAAACACTTACTACTACTACTACTACTCTCTAGCCTTCTTAAACCCGAAGATTCATGGCTGCAGCAACACAGGCCTTCCATCTTTCCCTATCTTGAGCAAGTTCTATATAGTCTTTTCCATCCCTACCGATTTCCCTTAGGTCCATCTCAACATTATCCCTCCATCTTCGTCTTGGCCTTCCTACAGGTCTTTTACCATCAGGTTTCCCAACAAGAATCCTGCAAACTCTTATTTCCTCGCCCATTCGTGCCGCATGGCCTGCCCATCTAAGTCGTCTTGATTTAATAATTCTTATAATATCTGGACATGAATACAAATTATGTACTTATAAATTATGTAACCTTCTCCACTCACCTGTCTCCTCATCCCTTTTAGGTCCATGGATTTTCCTAAGGATCTTATTTTCAAATACTCTCAATTTGTGTTCCTCTTTCAATGTAAGGGACCAAGTTTCACACCCATATAATACTACAGGCAAAATTACTGTTTTGTATATTTTAACTTTTAGTTTCTTAGATATTAAACGAGAAGACAAAAATTTATGAAGAGAGAAGTAACATGCATTTCCTGAATTAAGCCTGCTTTTTATTTCCTCTTTAATATAATTTTCATTTGTTAATATTACTCCTAAGTATTTGAATTTGGAAACTGGTTCAAACGAGTTGTTTTCAATTATTACCTAACACTTGGTTTCGGCCTGTAAGCATTGCTAACTTCCAAACGTATCTCTTTAGATGTTTTGAAAAAAAATATTTTAGCATTATTCTTAATTGTATTCACATCATCCCCCAGTGAGTCTACATCATCTGCATATGCTAACAGCTGAGTCACACCGTTTAATTTTAGTCCTTCGTTAGTTTATTTTACCTTCCTAACAGCGTACTCTAATGCAAAATTAAATAGCAATGGAGATAATGCATTTCCTTGTTTTAACCCATCATGAATAGTAAATTTGTCAGACATATTAATATCCACACGAATTTTACTTTCTGTTTCACTTGTGCATACTTTTATCATATTAACAAGCTTCTTAGGTATTCCAAACTCTACTAATATATTCTATAATTTATCTCCTTTGACCGAATCATATGCATTTGTGAAATCAATGAATGGACGTTTTGATTATATTCCCAGTTTTTCAAATAAAACACTTAATTGAAAAAGAATCAAATGATGCAGTAGTCAAATAAAAAGAGAAAAATCAAATAATGAGGTAGTCAAGTGAAAAAAGAAAACTCAAATGATGAAGTATTCAAGTGAAAAGAAAAATATATTTGATGAAGTTATCAAATGAAAAAAGAAAAATCAAATAATGAGATATCCAAACGAATAATGAAGTATTCAAATGAAAAAAAGATAAATCAATTGAAGTGTTCAAGTAGTATATATGATAGAATAATCAAATGATCAAGCTACAGGACAGTGAAATAAGCAATGAATTGATAAAATTAGCCAGATGTTCATTTCAGCATCTCGGCTGCTAAATACATAATGTATTACGTTTCTTGCACACTCGAATAATGAAGTAGTGAAGTGAAAAAATCTAATGAAGAATTTAAGTGAAAAAAAATCAAATGATTAAGTATTCAAGTGGAAAAGAAAAAATAATTGATGAAGTTATGAAATGAAAAGGAAAAATGAAATGATGAAGTAGTCAAAAAGAAAACTCAAATGATGAAGTATTCAAATAAAAGAGAAAAATGTAATTGATGAAGTTATCAAACGAAAAAAAGAAAAATTAAATGAAGTATTCAAGTGAAGAAGAAAATAACAATTGATGAAGTTATGAAAAGAAACATCAAATGATGAAGTATTCAATTGAGAAAAATAGACTTAGTGTTATAACAAGTCTAATCTTAGAAGGATTCGTACACGAGTTTCTGGAATACTGTGCAACGTAGCGGGGTTGAACTCTACTTTTGATATGTGGAAATTTACTGAACCAGTGATACTGCAACGGAACCTTGCATCTGAATTACTGGTGACCTCGTCATGTGCCAAATGTTCCCTACGTCTCTACAATAACACGTCTCCTACGTGTGCCAAAACGTAATGCAATAGTCCGCTGGGAGAGTTTGTGAAACAGAAAAAAAAGTGTCACGAAATACGGAGGAGGGGCCAGTCTTCACATAACGCGGTCCTTGGCAACCTCCATCGGACTATTCGCTTTGAATATATCGAGATCCGGAGCGGTGAGCTGCTCCTGACAGAACCAATCATTACTCTGGATGCTGAGGGATTTTTCTCCAAGATCTCACGTATCATCCTTCTCTCCTTTCCGACCAATTTTTCTCCTTTCGACTTGGCATGATGCTGATAGGGTTGTGTAAGCTGCGCGTGTGTGTGAAGGGGTGGGAAGAGAACCTGTGCATGGAGATACACCGAACGTTATCGCTGGCGGAACCTCTGAAGGGAGAATAAATAAAAATGTTGGTTGTCATGGTAACACGCTGCATCAACATTATTGAACAGGACCGCGTCTCTGTGAACCGGAAATGCAATTTTTAAACTTTTTTTTTCAGTATCGGAGACTCAAAGTGGTTTTACCCCGGAGAGGTGGATTGAATTTCTTTGTGTGGGAGACGCACGTCTCGTTCTGACGTCACTGTTCCGAGGTTTCTCAGCGTGACGCGTGCTAACGGAACTACACCACGTTTCCCAACACCTGTACTCGTGTAGAATACTTCTGTGCGAGGCAAGATGTAGTTTTCGAGTAGCATCTTCAATCACAAATTGGCCGTTCTTAAATGTGTCCCTCTTTTTGTGATGCACCCTGTATACAGTTCGAAAAACCTCCATACATAGAGATATACATGTGGCGTCCCAGATCTGTCATTGAGTCTACTCGATGGCTTAGTAATGAAGATATCCATGGTTTGATTCCTGGTGGAAGCACATTCCACACTGAGTCGGATCCCACTTTAAAACTGTAGGTCCAGTCCAGATTAGGTGTTGCGGTGATTCTGTGCCTAAAGTGCCCAACGGCAACGTGGAAGACCCGGGTTCGATTCCGGCAGTGAGTAATCTCAGGTGGTGTTCTGGGCACACCCAGCCTCTAATAAGGCCCGACCTCCGAGGCGGAGTGGTTAGCACAGCGCGATCCGACGCCAGGAGTCCCGGGTTGGAATCCAGGCTTGAGCAGGAGTGTCATTCTTGAGCGTCACTTCATCTATTTCATCATGTCACCAGTGGCATGAAAGTGGCCGAAAAGCGACGCCAAATAACAAGTATGAAATATGGAAAAATATGCACAGGAATTGGAATGACTACCCAACTTTTTAGGTTCGTATGTTACCTTAAGATACCAAAGCAACATAGAAAATCGGATCTGCTAATTTCACGAGCATACGAGGTGTGACAATAAAGTTTCTGGATTGATTTTCTTATTCATTTCAGGCCACATCGACAACAAAGAGCTGGGTAGGATACTGACCTGTGGACTATCCTCTGCCTGCGCACAAACTTTTACGCACATGCGTGGAGCAGTCTCGCTGTAGCATTTGTTAGAAGCGGACCGTGCATCTGAGCTCCGTCAGAATCATGTTAAGTTCGAAAGTGGAACAACGTTTTAATGTCACAAAACCTAGGAAATCCACCACGGAAACGTAAAATTAGTTGAAAGAAATTTGTGGGGATCAGTGTTTATTTCGCACCCAAGTTTTCGAGTAGTTTTAGAAGTTTAAAGAAGGTATAGAATTCGTCAGGGACGATCCACGATTAGGCCGCTCTTGCTTTTGGAAAACTTAAGCCAGTATCGAGAAGGTCGCTAAAATTGGTCGTTGATTGGGTGCCTGAAGGTCAGATTGTCAATCAGTTGTATCATAAGAATGTTTTGGGGATCGTTCGTTAACGGGTGAGGAGGAGGAAACGAGAAATGTGGAAAGAATGGCTCATGCATTCTTCATCAGGACAGCGTGGCAATCTGTGAAGACTTTTTTGGCGAAACACAACATTCCAGTGTTGGAGTATCCACCGTACTCGCCGGACCTAGCCCCGTGCGACTTTTTTCTCTTCACAAAAGTCAAGTCTGCGCTGAAAGGAACCCGGTTCGAGTCTGTGGACGCTGTGAAAGCCAAAGCGACGCGACTCTTGGAACAGCATATCAGAAAATGACCTTCAACACTGCTTCTAACAGTGGAAGATCCTCGTGGAGCGGGTGGGGATCAGGGAGGGGACTACATTGAAGGGTACAATATTTCGATTGTCTAATTTCTTTCAATAAAAGAGTTACAGCATGAGTCCGGTTTCTTTATTGCCACACCTCGTATATACACCTGGTTCTAAATTAGAAACGTGAGATGTGGTAGATTTCAAACCAGGGTTGTTATATATCCAGGAATTTTAAACAAATTCAATTCCGGTCAAGGAGAGAAAATCAGCTAGGGTAAGTGAGTGCTGTACCGTAAAGAACTTCATTATCTCTAAAGTATTTCATTTCGGTCCTGGAACCTTTTTTCCGGCTGAATTTTAATTCGGTCCAGGAACCTTTTTTCTGCTGAATTTTAATTCGGTCAAGGAACCTTTTTCTGCTGAATTTAAATTCGGCCCAGGAACCTTTTTTCTGCTGAATTTTAATTCGGTCCAGAAACATTTTTCTGCTGAATTTAATTCGGTCCAGGAACCTTTTTTCTGCTGAATTTAATTCGGTCCAGGAACCTTTTTCTGCTGAATTTAAATTCGGTCCAGGAACCTTTTTCTGCTGAATTTAAATTCGGTCCAGGAACCTTTTTCTGCTGAATTTAAATTCGGTCCAGGAACCTTTTTTCTGCTGAATTCTAATTCGGTCCAGAAACATTTTTCTGCTGAATTTAATTCGGTCCAGGAACCTTTTTTCTGCTGAATTTAAATACGGTCCAGGAACCTTTTTTCTGCTGAATTTTAATTCGGTCTAGGAACCTTTTCCCCGGCTGAATTTAAATACGGTCCAGAAACATTTTTCTGCTGAATTTAAATTCGGTCCAGGAAACTCTTTCTGCTGAATTTAAATTCGGTCCAGGAACCTTTTTCTGCTGAATTTAAATTCGGTCCAGGAACCTTTTTTCTGCTGAATTCTAATTCGGTCCAGAAACATTTTTCTGCTGAATTTAATTCGGTCCAGGAACCTTTTTTCTGTTGAATTTAAATACGGTCCAGGAACCTTTTTTCTGCTGAATTTTAATTCGGTCTAGGAACCTTTTCCCCGGCTGAATTTAAGTAAGGTCCAGGAACCTTTTTCTGCTGAATTTAAATTCGGTCTAGGAAAGTTTTTCTGCTGAATTTAATTCGGTCCAGGAACCTTTTCCTGCTGAATTTAAATACGGTCCAGGAACCTTTTTCTGCTGAATTTTAATTCGGTCCAGGAACCTTTTTCTGCTGAATTTAAATTCGGTCCAAGAATCTTCTTTCCGGATGAATTTAAATACGGTCCAGGAACCTTTTTCTGCTGATTTTAATTCGGTCCAGGAACCTTTTTTCTGCTGAATTTAATTCGGTCCAGGAACCTTTTTCTGCTGAATTTAAATTCGGTCCAGGAACCTTTTTCTGCTGAATTTAAATTCGGTCCAGGAACCTTTTTCTGCTGAATTTAAATTCGGTCCAGGAACCTTTTTTCTGCTGAATTCTAATTCGGTCCAGAAACATTTTTCTGCTGAATTTAATTCGGTCCAGGAACTTTTTTTCTGCTGAATTTAAATACGGTCCAGGAACCTTTTTTCTGCTGAATTTTAATTCGGTCTAGGAACCTTTTCCCCGGCTGAATTTAAATACGGTCCAGAAACATTTTTCTGCTGAATTTAAATTCGGTCCAGGAAACTCTTTCTGCTGAATTTAAATTCGGTCCAGGAACCTTTTTCTGCTGAATTTAAATTCGGTCCAGGAACCTTTTTTCTGCTGAATTCTAATTCGGTCCAGAAACATTTTTCTGCTGAATTTAATTCGGTCCAGGAACCTTTTTTCTGTTGAATTTAAATACGGTCCAGGAACCTTTTTTCTGCTGAATTTTAATTCGGTCTAGGAACCTTTTCCCCGGCTGAATTTAAGTAAGGTCCAGGAACCTTTTTCTGCTGAATTTAAATTCGGTCTAGGAAAGTTTTTCTGCTGAATTTAATTCGGTCCAGGAACCTTTTCCTGCTGAATTTAAATACGGTCCAGGAACCTTTTTCTGCTGAATTTTAATTCGGTCCAGGAACCTTTTTCTGCTGAATTTAAATTCGGTCCAAGAATCTTCTTTCCGGATGAATTTAAATACGGTCCAGGAACCTTTTTCTGCTGATTTTAATTCGGTCCAGGAACCTTTTCCTGCTGAATTTAAATACGGTCCAGGAACCTTTTTTCTGCTGAATTTTAATTCGGTCCAGGAACCTTTTTCTGCTGAATTTAAATTCGGTCCAAGAATCTTCTTTCCGGATGAATTTAAATACGGTCCAGGAACCTTTTTCTGCTGAATTTTAATTCGGTCCAGGAACCTTTTTTCTGCTAAATTTTAATTCGGTCTAGGAACCTTTTTTCTGCTGAATTTAAATACGGTCCAGAAACCTTTTTCTGCTGAATTTAAATTCGGTCCAAGAATCTTCTTTCCGGATGAATTTAAATACGGTCCAGGAACCTTTTTTTGTGCTGAATTTAAATTCGGTCCAGGAACCCTTTTTCTGCTGAATTTTAATTCGGTCCAGAAACATTTTTCTGCTGAATTTAATTCGGTCCAGGAACCTTTTTTCTGCTGAATTTAAATACGGTCCACGAACCTTTTTTCTGCTGAATTTTAATTCGGTCTAGGAACCTTTTCCCCGGCTGAATTTAAATACGGTCCAGGAACCTTTTTCTGCTGAATTTAAATTCGGTCTAGGAAAGTTTTTCTGCTGAATTTAATTCGGTCCAGGAACCTTTTCCTGCTGAATTTAAATACTGTCCAGGAACTTTTTTCTGCTGAATTTTAATTCGGTCCAGGAACCTCTTTCTGCTGAATTTAAATTCGGTCCAAGAATCTTCTTTCCGGATGAATTTAAATACGGTCCAGGAACCTTTTTCTGCTGAATTTTAATTCGGTCCAGGAACCTTTTTCTGCTGAATTTAAATTCGGTCCAAGAATCTTCTTTCCGGATGAATTTAAATACGGTCCAGGAACCTTTTTCTGCTGAATTTTAATTCGGTCCAGGAACCTTTTCTCTGCTGAATTTAAATTCGGTCCAAGAATCTTCTTTCCGGATGAATTTAAATTCGGTCCAAGAATCTTCTTTCCGGATGAATTTAAATACGGTCCAGGAACCTTTTTCTGCTGAATTTTAATTCGGTCCAGGAACGTTTTTTCTGCTGAATTTAAATTCGGTCCAAGAATCTTCTTTCCGGATGAATTTAAATACGGTCCAGGAACCTTTTTCTGCTGAATTTTAATTCGGTCCAGGAACCTTTTTTCTGCTGAATTTAAATACGGTCCAGGAACCTTTTTTCTGCTGAATTTTAATTCGGTGTAGGAATCTTTTTTCTGCTGAATTTAAATACGGTCCAGGAACCTTTTTCTGCTGAATTTAAATTCGGTCCAAGAATCTTCTTTCCGGATGAATTTAAATACGGTCCAGGAACCTTTTTCTGCTGAATTTTAATTCGGTCCAGTAACCTTTTTTCTGCTGAATTTAAATTCGGTCCAAGTATCTTCTTTCCGGATGAATTTAAATACGGTCCAGGAACCTTTCTCTACTGAATTTTAATTCGGTCCAGGAACCTTTTTTCTGCTGAATTTAAATTCGGTCCAAGAATCTTCTTTCCGGATGAATTTAAATACGGTCCAGGAACCTTTTTCTGCTGAATTTTAATTCGGTCCAGGAACGTTTTTTCTGCTGAATTTAAATTCGGTCCAAGAATCTTCTTTCCGGATGAATTTAAATACGGTCCAGGAACCTTTTTCTGCTGAATTTTAATTCGGTCCAGGAACCTTTTTTCTGCTGAATTTAAATACGGTCCAGGAACCTTTTTTCTGCTGAATTTTAATTCGGTCTAGGAACCTTTTTTCTGCTGAATTTAAATACGGTCCAGGAACCTTTTTCTGCTGAATTTAAATTCGGTCCAAGAATCTTCTTTCCGGATGAATTTAAATACGGTCCAGGAACCTTTTTCTGCTGAATTTTAATTCGGTCCAGGAACCTTTTTTCTGCTGAATTTAAATTCGGTCCAAGAATCTTCTTTCCGGATGAATTTAAATACGGTCCAGGAACCCGTTTTTAATAAAGCAATACGCAACTTGGACCGAATTTAAATTATGCGAGAAAAAAGATTCCGGTCCTTCAGCGGAACCCAATAAAAGAACCCATTAGAATTTAATGGTTCCTGGAACTTTAGAACCCCTTCTTCTAACTCGCATGTCACAGACGTATCTGCTATATTCGTTATTTACCCTCGCAGAGAAAAATCCAACTTGTAGTAGCCAAAATACATTCAGCTTGGGCCGTTGCGCCTTAAGATAGACCACCCAATTTCATTTCCTGCGTGTTTGGTTGCATAAACACCAGGAGATACGCTGGGCGGATATCTTGCTCGGAGGGTAATGGACTAGCTAATTTCTGTCTGACGTTTCCCTTTACATATTTCAAAGTTAATTTAAATTTGAAATTAAAGGGACTTAGGGGCGTGGGAGGAAGGGGGAGAGGGGCGGACTCCTTTGGTTGCAAATTCAAGAAAATTTTCGCGGCATTAGCATTCGGTAGGCGTTTTGGCAGACTGTTAAGCGAAGCGGGGATAAATATGGAAGAGGCTGGGTGAGGGTTCGAGTCCCTTGGGAGACGGAGATATTTGGAGGATCTACGGGCGGGCGTAGCAACTTCCAAGTAGCGAGTCTGCGTCATCTCTGAAAAGGAAGCAAAAATACTTTTTATAGCAATTTTTGCCCACTAGAGATTTCCTGCCAAGTACGAGATGTATTTTTTTCCACTATGGTGTGATATTTTAGCAATTTTTTTCTGTAGTGACATACTAATCACTCTGTAGACGTCTTCGCTTCGTATTCACTAATTCTTTCCCTTTTATCGCATTTCTCCATTTATCCTGTTTGGAAATCAACCCCTTTTGACCTTGGTTTCAGGAGGTCGAAGGTTCAAACCTTGTGGTTGGACATTTTCAGGTTAGAGTACCTTCTCAATTTACTTTTTCACTAAGGACCAGTACTGGCATAGTACCTTTAAAAATATATTCCCATCTTTTTGTTCCTTTTGAGTTTCCCAAGCCATTATATTTTACATTTAATCCATTTGACAGACATTTTCCATTCCTTGCTGCCATCCGTGGCGGAGTGGTTAGCACATCCGGCTACGACACTAGAGGTCCCGGGTTCGAATCCCTGCCTGGGCATGGATTGAGTGTCCATCAATTTCATCATACCATCACTCGTCCCCCATCTTCGCAAATTAGCTAAAATGCCACAAACAAGCGAAGTAAAATAAAGCAAATCAATCAATCAATTTCCCATTTCTTGATGGAATTGAATAATTATTTCCTCTCTTTATCATATTTCGTAGTCATTCTCCTTCATCCTTCATCCTGTATCGACGTTATTACTCTCTCGCTTCATTCCAATTCGCAGTATTCATTCCAATTCGCAGTATTCATTCCAATTCGCGGTATTCATTCCAATTCGCGGTATTCATTCCAATTCGCGGTATTCATTCCAATTCGCGGTATTCATTCCAATTCGCAGTATTCATTCCAATTCGCAGTATTCATTCCAATTCGCGGTATTCATTCCAATTCGCAGTATTCATTCCAATTCGCAGTATTCATTCCAATTCGCAGTATTCATTCCAATTCGCGGTATTCATTCCAATTCGCGGTATTCATTCCAATTCGCAGTATTCATTCCAATTCGCGGTATTCATTCCAATTCGCGGTATTCATTCCAATTCGCAGTATTCATTCCAATTCGCGGTATTCATTCCAATTCGCAGTATTCATTCCAATTCGCGGTATTCATTCCAATTCGCGGTATTCATTCCAATTCGCGGTATTCATTCCAATTCGCGGTATTCATTCCAATTCGCGGTATTCATTCCAATTCGCGGTATTCATTCCAATTCTCGGTATTCATTCCAATTCGCGGTATTCATTCCAATTCGCGGTATTCATTCCAATTCGCGGTATTCATTCCAATTCGCGGTATTCATTCCAATTCGCGGTATTCATTCCAATTCGCAGTATTCATTCCAATTCGCAGTATTCATTCCAATTCGCAGTATTCATTCCAATTCGCGGTATTCATTCCAATTCGCGGTATTCATTCCAATTCGCAGTATTCATTCCAATTCGCAGTATTCATTCCAATTCGCAGTATTCATTCCAATTCGCAGTATTTACTTTCTCCATCTATGCCATTTCGCAGTCACTATCATACCCTTTCTTACACTGCGTAGCCATTACATTTTCTCGTTATGTCGTTTCAACATTATTATTTGTCTTTTATACTTATTCTATTTCCCAATCACTTCCCTTTACATACAGTGATCTTATTTCTATTTCCCCCTTCCTTTATGCCAGTTCACAGTGCATTGCTGCCTCTTAGAAGAAGAAGACGCAAATGAACAGCTACCATGTTATAATCTGTGCAATCCAATGCGAAGATGAATTTGTAATGACAGTTTTATGCTGATAGTGCGTTTACCTATTGGTATCGGAAATGTCGGTGTGTGTCAAACACAAGGGCATTCGCCTTTTCAACTTATACCATTTCAAAGTCATTCTTCTTTCCCAATTTGATATTTCGCTATCATTATCCTTTACCTTTACACGATATTGCAGACATTCTGTTATGCCCTTAAAGTATTTTGCATTCCTTGTTGTTCCCATTCATTATTTTTACAGAGATTCTGTCTTCCCATTTAATTCCTTTCGCAGTCATTCTGTTTTCCCCTATCATTCCATCCGCAGACATTCTCTTTTGTCTTTTTATTCCTATACCAACCATACAATTCCTCTATTTTGTTCCTTTCACAACCATTATCTATTCCCCTTTTATTCCTTTCACAACCATTCTCTATACCCCTTTTATTCCTTTCACAACCATTCTATATTCCCATTTTATTCCCTTCACAACCACTCTCTATTCCCCTTTTATTCCCTTCACAACCATTCTATATTCCCCTTTTATTCCTTTCGCAACCATTTTATATTCCCCTTTTATTCCCTTCCCAACCACTCTCTATTCCCCTTTTATTCCTTCCACAACCACTCTCTATTCCCCTTTTATTCCTTTCCCAACTATTATCTATTCCCCTTTTATTCCTTCCACAACCATTTCCTATTCCCCTTTTATTACTTTCACAACCACCCTCTATTCCCCTTTTGTTCCTTACACAACCACCCTCTATTCCCCTTTTGTTCATTTCACAACCACTCTCTATTCCCCTTTTATTCCTTTCACAACCACTCTCTATTCCCCTTTTATTCCTTTCACAACCACTCCCTATTCCCCTTTTATTCCTTTCACAACCACTCTCTATTCCCCTTTTATTCCTTTCACAATCACTCTCTATTCCCCTTTTATTCCTTTCACAACCACTCTCTATTCCCCTTTTATTCCTTTCACAACCACTCTCTATTCTCCTTTTATTCCTTTCACAACCACTCTCTATTCCCCTTTTATTCCTTTCACAACCACTCTCTATTCCCCTTTTATTCCTTTCACAACCATTCTCTATTCCCTTAAGCAATTTTGCAGCCACTACACACCCTTATTCCATTGCAGTAATTCTCCTCTCCCTTCATGCTGTTCCTCTGTTATTCCATCCTGCCCTTATTCCATTACCAGGCCATTTGTTGCGGCAAAGTTGAAGTTGTCAGCGGTTCCCTCTTAAGACAGGGAGAAAGGGACGGGCAGAAAGCATCAAACCTAGACAAAGCTTCTGGAAATCCCTTCGTCTACATCGCAAGTCAAGCGTTCGCCAATCTCCTGTGTGTACAGCCGACCTCACCAAACACTCCTCCCGCGCGGAGGGACCGGCCGTCGCCCTTAAGGGTCGGCGCCGTTGACGGAAGTTGAGTCGAAGTGCGGATAGATGGCGCTGGTGGTTATAACCTCCGAGGGAGGGAAGGAAGTCGCTGCTTGATTGGGTTCTGCCAAATTTCATTTCGACACACTTGTTCGTCGTCGCCTCTCGTGCCAGCAGAATCACAGACGGAGGAATAATTCTCGCAGGAAGAAGCAATTTGCAGGAAGTGAAAGTGTTGCCAGGCACGCCCTTTTCTCATGTAGAACCCAAAGAATATTAATCTCTAACAAGTTAAGTGGACTATAAACAATCCTTAAGTTTTATTAATGTCCTGATACTTGCTTATTTCGTGCTTCAACCTTCTTTGTAATGCACGAAAACCGACCTACCTTCGTGGTGGAATGGTTAGCACAGCGTGCCACGACGCCAGGGGTCCGTGATTTGAATCCTGTCCTTGGTATGAGTGTCATGTGATTTTATTTCTTACTTTGTCTGTTCATTTCACAAGCTCCATTCTACGCCAAAGTCATATTTCTAAAGCTTCTAGTTGCTCATCCTCTTAGCTAACTAATTCTCTAGCCTTCTTAAACCCGAAGGTTCATGGCTGCAGCAACACAGGCCTTCCATCTGTCCCTATCTTGAGCAAGATCTATATACTCTTTTCCATCCCTACCGATTTCCTTTAGGTCCATCTCAACGTTGTCCCTCCATCTTCGTCTTCGCCTTCCTACAAGTCTCTTACCATCAGGTTTCCCAACAAGAATCCTATGAACTCCTCTTTCCTCTCCCATTCGTGCCACATGGCCTGCCCACCTAAGTCTTCTTGATTTAATCATCCTAATAATATCTCGACATGAATACAAATTATGTAGTTCTAAATTATGTAACCTTCTCCACTCACCTGTCTCCTCATCCCTTTTAGGTCCAAATATTTTCCTAAGGATCTTATTTTCAAATACTCTCAATTTATGTTTTTCTTTCAATGTAAGGGACCAAGTTTCACACTCATATAATACTTCAGGCAAAATTACTGTTTTGTATATTTTAACATTTAGTTTAACGCTGCATTCCACACAAAACACTTCATTAGTCACTTTCTTAGTTCTTTGTTCAATTGTACACAAACACACTTCTTCTTTAAGGGCATTCAAGTTTTCACCGTTCTCACCTGTTCTGCTAGTAAATCCATGTCATCTGCATATTGTATATTTTCTTCTTCTTCCTATTATTACAGCTCCCATATTCTGGAGAAAGTTCATTACTAACTCTTCTAAGTAGATACGTAACAATCTATAAGACCATTGAAAATAGTAAGTACAAAGAACTCCAAATCCTTTTTTAGACAGAAAAAATCTAGAAACATCTGAGGAATGCCTTGTCAGATATTGCCGAGCTTCCTTGATCGCCATCGTTGTAAACAGGCGTAAATATTTGCAATCAAGGAAGAGACTACAGGTAACTGATTCGGGATTATTAGTAAATTCGATCGGAATAAATGTCTGGGAAGACGCAGAGAGAGAGAGGAAGGCAGAAGTACGATTTGGGCAAGAATGTGTTGGAGCTAGTCCCTAGTCAGACTCTTTTGTACAGTCACGACCATAACCATTCTTCGCAGAACTTTAGCTGCTATACAGAGACAGGTATACCTTTTCCATTAGCCACGCTGATCCAGTCTTTAGGGGTTTAAAACTCAAGTGTTGTGTTTTGCTATTCATGTGTGTGTGTAATTAGTACCTCTCGCACGTTACCATCAAGCTTACCATAAAGAGCAAATACGCCAATAATCAGGATGAATTATGACTGAGCTACACCCAAAAGAATCGATCCCACATACCGTAGGGTGGTGGAGGTGCGGTGGGGTATGTAGGGTATGTTACGATTATAGGAGGCATCCTTGTCTCCCAATTTCACTTCCCTCTGTCATTTCTTTTCCTAATCTCAATTTAACTAATTGTTTCATGTACAGATTGATGCGTCTCCCCTGTTTCCAATCTGCACCAATCCTTCCATTATCTCTCAAAGTTTCATCCAATTCACTCCATCTAATTCTTTCTCCAGATCCACAGAAACTGAAGATAAATACTTCTATCCTTCAGGTATCTTTCAGGTAATTTTCTGTTTGATAACACATGAAATTAATCAGCTGAGAGAAAATTCCCTCGTTTCAAAATATTTTGAAATAGGGGAATTCCCCTCTCGCCGAAAATCTGATACAATGTGCCTCTGGTTCATTCGGCGAACTGGAAGACACGCTACAAAACAAGAGCAACACTGGAGTCAAGAATGGGTTCATGACGTAATTGTTGACTCAGAAGCTGGTGCGGTAGGTCCCGCAGACGTGATTCAGCTCCCAGACCTCGCGAGGTAAACAAACAATCTGCAATCTAAGTGCGTGGGAGCGGAATGCCAGCACGAAGGTTGCATTTAACTGAGAAGTGGCGCCCTCTTCACATTCAAGACTCACTCTCGAGATTCGTGATTCTGATAGGTCACGCGACGTCACATGTTCGTGCGGCTGTGACCTCATTAGCGTCCCCCTGGCGGCAATTACGAACAACCAGAGAACCGTCGGGTCGTTCTGCTTTCCTGAAACATGCGAATGAACTTTTTTGTCTGTACTGAATGCAGATTCGATCAGAAAATTCACGAAACTGTATACAAATCAAACCTCATTAGTGTATTCATTATTCACCTTATACATTTTGCTTCTCTAATGATTTCTTTGTGTACTTCACAGAATAATTAAATCTACGAAAGAATTTCCGTAACAAGGCATTCGTTTCCATAAATATGTCATTCTTCAAATGTTGGACACGGATAACAACCTGCACTTCTACCAAAAATGACGTTTTCTTGATTTGATTATACTTTCCAAGAACCTCAGTTGCATTTAGTACCATCTATTGAAAATTTTTGTAACTACCCGCAGTAAGATCGCAAAGCTGGTTTCGTAAAACTATCAAAGCCGGGAAATGTCTGTAACTCGTTTATTCTGTAATTGTTGATATTCGTACTTACTTATTCTGCATTGCGAAAGATTGTTTAACAAGGGCTTTCGCTTTTTTTTAACGAAATTAGTATCTATTGTCGACATATCGAGTAATTATTTTTAGTTCTTTTCTCGCTTCCTGAACAGGTAAAATTGCGGGCAAATCTTGACTAGCGTTGTGTTTCAAACAAAAAGCAAATTCCCGCATAGTCCCGAAAACCATTCCCACATAGCCCCAAAAACAATTCTCGCAAAAACCATTCCCGCATAGACCCAAAAACCATTCACGCATAGCCCCAAAAAACATTCTGGATCGTATAACCATCCACAAATAGCCCCAAAAACCATTCACGATAGCCCCACCCTCCATCACGGTAAGGTTAGGTTAGGTTGCTTTAGGTTGGGCAATTTAGTGGAAAAAAACTGTGTGTTTGGAAACACTTGCCGGAGATTACGTCATGAGATGCTCGCAACATCCGGTTCAAGTACGTGGATCGTAATGCAAGCAACAGCTTTCGTGCATCGGACGGACATTATTATAGAAAAATACATGATTTTAGCGGCCAAATACATTGAAAAATACGAGAAAACACTTCTACGACCTTCCGATATTACACAGAAACTCAGTTCCGTAAGTACTTTCTCCTGTAAATTTGAATAAATCCATTTCCCGGCTATGACATTTTTATCGCTGGTTTTACTCTCTGACTGAAGTGAGCGTAACGCGTTGTTTTTTTTTAACTTCTAGAGTTCTGCTCAAAAGACAAAGCTATTGCGTGCAACTGATTTTAAATTTGCGGGCCTCCAATAGAGGCGGCTGTTGGCGTCGCCCTCGAGGGCGACAAACCAGAGAGCCCCACTCGACAAGCGCCAAAGCCTTATTTCTGATTTTATAAACTTCTCTATTTGTTTTATAAAGACTTGAATTTGTGCAGACAAAAATTAATTGAAGATACAGGTGCATGAGATAATACGTATATTGCAATATCATCTATCAATTTAAGCTAGCAGTGCACGAAGTGAGGAGGGATGCGGGGGGATGGATCCTCACAACTAGCAAAATTTTTACAAAGCATCCTCCCAGCTGCTTTATTGTCCCCAAGTTAAACCATAGAAGCATCCCCCAGCTAACCCTAAGGCTCGAATAAACACCACCCCTCCCCTCCCAAGCTAAGAGATTATTGTTATTTTGATGTAATTATGTAGTTAAGTACAGAGCATTCCCTGACATTCGCTACGAGACTCGGCGGCAAGCTGCCCGGCATCAGCGCTTGTCATTCCCGGTGAACGGGTCAGCGACAGTCGCTAGAGTCGGCTATTAAAATTACAGTTTTCATATTGTGTACTAACCTTGACTACAGAAGGTGTTGAAAATGATGTCCCTCTGCTGCAACACATTCCTGGCATCTCCGAAGGAAATTGGCATTTACACGTGCAAGTTCGTCTACTGTAGTTCTCATACAATACTCTCTTTTAACTCATGGATGGTGTGCGGATTGTCTTTGTATACTTTATTGTTTAGATTTCCCCATTTTTCTTTCCACTTTTATTCAGAACTGACCCTGGTACTCTAAACTTTTTTACGAGGTTTAATATAAGCGACTGTCGCGGAAAAGACAAGCACTGATGCCGGGCCGCTTGCTGCCGAGTCTCGTAGCGAATGTCAGGGAATGCTCTGTACATACCTACAATAAACTAATTTAGCAGTAGCACTTAAAAGTAATTTAAAAAATAAGACTATTATCTTTCTTCGCTAAAACCGTAAATGTATAACATGGTCATGCTTTTCTCATTGGGGGGGTGAAAGTACAAAATGCTCACTCACTCTCTCTCCCTTGTTCGTCTAGAGAAAGAAAAAGAGAGAGAGAGAGAGATGGGGAGGGAGAAGAGAGAGGGAGAAGAGAAAGAGTAACCCTCTCTCTTTCTCCTGTACGTGGACAAAGGTGGAAAGGTATAAATTAGGGAAGATGTCCAAAATTCACCTCGCCCAGGTGAATTTTTGTTATTGAGCCTCGTCTGGCCTCCTGAATATCTAACACTATCGCCTTGTAATCAAGGGGTTCCGGGTTCGATTCCCGGTGGAGGCGCATTCAACAGAGGTTTGGATCTCTCTCTAAAGAGTAGTTCCAGTCCCGGTGAGCACAAAGCCAACTTCAAAACCAAACGTTTCGAGCTTCCAAAAGTTGAACCTTGCCAGGAAAATGGCGGGCACTCTTATTCCTCGATTGAGAACGAGCCTAGGAGAAAGGTGAAGAAATAAAAAGGAATGGGTGACCCCATATTTCACCCCGTCACCTCTCACGCTCCAGTCACTAGAGATATGACATTTCTTTTCATGAAACTCGATCAGCACTTGAGAGATGGTTGTGTTGAAAGCGAGAGAGAGAGGTTTCATCTGTTGTTTTGAAGATGTTTGCTTCTCAATTTACGCGCCCAACGCTTTCTCGCAGTGGGCGGTCGCTTTAGCAATAATCAAGATAAACGACTTCCTCCTATTTCCACCTCCCCCTCCTCCCTATTTCTCCTTCCTTCCCTATCTTCTGTTTTGTGTTTATTGAAAAGAATCGAAACCTTTTATCGGCTCTGACTTGAATAATGGAAACTCGTTTCTCTATATTTACCAGAAGAAAGGGCAGGAAGAGCTAGTGCACCTTCGGGGGAGGGAGGATCTATTGTCTTCTAGGCCGGTCTCCCAGGTGACGATTCGCTTAGCTTTCTCCGCTTTCAAGTGACATATTTCCCCCGCTAATGGTTCGGATGGGATGTCGCATCGGTACGCGTTCTCCCTGCCGCTGCTTTCTGGGATCTAATTGAGCATAAGAGCTCCAGTTAACAGAGTGTCTCATATCCTTGCGCGTATTTGCAAAACCCACATGGAAATCGCAACCGTGGGCGTTGCTAATGGCAGGTTTCTTGCCTGACGCAATGGTCCATCAGCTGCGCCAACTACTTCATGCAAATCTGTGTTCGCGTATTTGCAAAACCCACATGGAAATCGCAACTGTGGGCGTTGCTAATGGCAATAGCCAATAGTGGCAAGTTTCTTGCATGACGCAATGGCCCATCAGCTGTGCTAACTCAGGGTGGCCACTCTACGAGATTGATAAAATGCAAGTATTATTCCCGGTTTTCAAGGAGAAATTTCCAAATATTCAAGGGTTTCTCTATATCAACCTTACGCATTACCGCCAAATATATTAACAATATAACGGGGATGTGCGATTCAAATCTAACAAAAAAATCTAATTGAATTCAATTAATGTGTCTAATTAATTTAAATTATGGAGTTTGCATTTGCCATTTAACATACTCCGACTCATACACAGTCTTCAATGTTACGGGACATATTAATCTAGGAATTTGTTTTAATTTTATAAGAATTTGAAATTCAAATTTACATAATCAACTTTAAGATGTCTTGGAATAATCTTCGGTCTTCCATGCTAAAAATCAAATCTAAACTGTGAGAAACGTGCCTCAGGGCATTTGTAAATGTGTATGAATTCAATGGGATTTGGTTTAATAAAAGTTGCAATTTTTCACGTCTACAGAGAAAAATCAAGCAGAATTCACGCATAAGTCCCGTAGTTCAAGGAATTCGAGTAATACAATGAATTCCTGGAATTCAAGGGATTCCCGAAATTCAAGGAATTCCCGGAATTCAATGAATTCCCGGTGAGTAGTTACCCTGTAAGCTCCTTCATGCCATCTGATTTTTGTTATTTAGCGTCGCTTTTCTGCCACTTTTGGCTAACCGCGACGGTGAGGATAAACGATGGATTGATGAAGTTGAGGGATGGACGCTCATTAAAAATACCCATGTCCAGGCCGGGATCAAAACACGGACCCCTGGCATCGTGGCGCGCTTTGCTAACCATTCCGCCACGGACGTCGGCCTTCGTGCAACATAAAGGAGGCTGAACCACAACACCAAACCTAACGTACCTAACTTAACATCAAAATATTAATTATTTTGTTTGAAGTCCACATTATGGTACGATAAGCTAGTAGGGACTGAACATACAGATCCGCACTAATATACCTCCACCAGGAATCGAACCCGGGACCCCTTGATTATAAGCCGACCACGTTACCACCACGCCATCAGGAAGGCTCTTAATGCTTATCAAAAAAATATTAAAAAGTGACCAAAATTCGATCCTACGGGCTAAGGATCTTGAATCGGGCAACGCCTCAACCTCCTACCCTACGAAAGCTTTCCCTCACAGCGATGTACTGTCTACGTGGCTGAGTGGTTAGCACAATGTGCTGCGGTGCCAGACATAGGCGTAACTTAGTGGGGGCAAGGGGGGGGCACATTTATTAAAGATTTACAAGTTAGGACACCTGAGGAACAAAATAATAAAGAGTAGTATTTGTGATTTCAAACGTCGCAGTTATTTAGCAAATAATCCTGGACGCAGTTTTTATTGGATGGAAAACTTTTCGAATCTCTTCCCCAAGCTTAAGCCCCAGGTTTGATTCTACCCCTTCAAAATTAGGCCCGGTTTGATTCTGCCCTTCTCAAAATTAGGCCCAGTTTGATTCTGCCCCTCTCAAAATTAGGCCCAGTTTGATTCTGCCCCTCTCAAAATTATGTTGTTTGATTCTGCCCCTCTCAAAATTATGCTCAGTTTGATTCTGCCCCTCTCAAAATTAGGCCCAGTTTGATTCTGCCCCTCTCAAAATTAGGCCCAGTTTGATTCTGCCCCTCTCAAAATTAGGCCCAGTTTGATTATGCCCCTCTCAAAATTAGGCCCAGTTTGATTCTACCCCTTCAAAATTAGGCCCAGTTTGATTCTGCACCTCTCAAAATTAGGCCGTTTGATTCTGCCCGTCTGAAAATTAGGTCCAGTTTGATTCTGCTGCTCTCAAAATTAGGCTGTTTGATTGTGCTTCTCTCAAAATTAAGCTGTTTGATTCTGTCCCTCTCAAAATTAGGCTGTTTGATTGTGCTTCTCTCAAAATTAGGCCCAGTTTGATTCTGCCCCTCTGAAAATTAGGCTGTTTGATTCTGCACCTCTCAAAATTAGGCTGTTTGATTCTGCACCTCTCAAAATTAAGCTGTTTGATTCTGTCCCTCTCAAAATTAGGCTGTTTGATTGTGCTTCTCTCAAAATTAGGCCAAGTTTGATTCTGCCCCTTCAAAATTAAGCTCAGTTAGATTCTGCCCCTCTCAAAATTAGGCTGTTTGATTGTGCTTCTCTCAAAATTAGGCCAAATATGATTCTGCACCTCTCAAAATTAGGCTGTTTGATTCTGCCCTTTCAAAATTTGGCCCAGTTAGGTTTTCCCCTCAAAATTAGGTCCAGTTTGATTCTGACGCTCTCAAAATTAGGCTGTTTGAATCTGACCCTCTCAAAATTAGGCCCAGTTTGATTCTGCCCCTCTCAAAATTAGGCCCAGTTTGATACTGCACCTCTCAAAATTAGGTCCCAAGTTACGTCCATTACACCAGAGGTCGTGGTTCGAATCTAGGCTTGGGCTTTTGTGCTCTTTGTGAGTATAAAGGTAAAGTGTTCCCCTGTGCATAGCACCGCGCCATGAAGGCGTATAGGGGGTGTGGGGGTAACGCCCCACACTTTCTTGATCCGGTCGTGAGTGGGGTTGATGTGATCAGAATCACGCCCCTGACCGCCTTTACCCCCCAGGGTTTCCCCCAGGTACCATGTTATTCGACGCTCTTTGTGAGTATACATTCATCAATTTAATCGTATAATTACTTACACTCATCGTCGCGTCGCGATTAGACAAAAGTGGCAGAAAAGCGACGCTAAATAACAAAAGTTTAAAAAATAAAGAATCAAACATTTTCTCGTCAAGATAACATCCACAGTTTCAATTCAAACACTAGGTTTTGTAAACATACAACTTTGAAAGATAGGCATTTAACAAAAACCATGTAGTCCCGTTTCGCCTAATTGCTTTTCAGCACAATATCGACAGGGAGATGCGTGCTCTGTTTTGATATGTTATAAATAATTTATTCCTAGCTAAGGATCTTCTCTGCCTACTAAAACATAGACTAAGAAATGACGTCATAAACTGATATGATAATGCTGATGCTGCATCACACTGTGTTCATTTAGTAGATTAGTATTGTATGTTCATGCGGTTAGCATACGACTAAGGCTACATGTATTGGTTGTTCGACAAACGCTCCCAGCTGCCGGATTGTGAGACAATGTTCCATTTTAGGAGCAACACCTGCTGACTCTTTGGCTCATGTGACTGTAATTAGTATCAGAACATGTACCTAAATGTTTGGAGTTTATGTAAATCGCCGTCAAAATTTCCTTTACTTCCAAAATTTTCCTTCCAACTGGTTTAGGCGAAACGGCATATCCTATTTCGCCTAAAATGGCGGACAGGTGCTGATAAGCCATTAGGCGAAACGGGATGCTACAGTCCAGTGCAAATTAATCGGAACAAGATATTTTTATGCATGATAGAGTCTCAAACTTGACTATGGTTTCATGATGATGAATCTATGACAAATCGTGTAATACAAAATATATAACAGAAAGAAGAACATATTAGCTATTAATAAATATTACGAATATGTAATTTATTGTTTCTGAATAGTGTAATTGATGAATCAGGGTATAAGTACAAAAAAAACATAAAGTGTGTGGTTATTGTCGCATTTCAATTAATTCGCACGGGACTGTTCGTGTGTGTGAATTAGCCCACTAATAAATGTATGAACGTTGAGAAAATATTTGAAAGAAAGTAGGCCGATCAGAAATGAGGTCTACAGTCCCGTGCGAATTAATTGAAATACGTCAATAACTACACACTTTATGTATTTTTTGTACTTATACAATGATTCATCAATTACACTATTTAGAAACAATAAATTACATATTCGTAATATTTCTTAATAGCTAATATGTTCTTCCTTCTGTTACATAATTTGTATTACACGATTTGTCATAGATTCATCATCATGAAACCATAGTCAAGTTTGAGACTCTATCATGCATAAAAATATCTTGTTCCGATTAATTCGCACGGTACTATCACAAAAACACTACAACTGTCCTTACAGCAACAATGAATAAATAAAGACAACTGTGCTCTATTCTGTAGATAAAAATCTTCTTCGGGGAAAAACTATTGATTGTAGAAAAAAGCTGTTTGATGTGAGGACGAACGTTACATTTCTCTCCCCAGTTTCCATCAAGTTCAAAAAAACAAAGAAGTGGGCGAGAAGCAGTTGACAAGACGCAGGACGGAAGGGTTTTCAGCAAAACCGTCACGTCCATTTCATAAACCACGCTAACCCCCTCCCGCGACCCCCCTAACTCCCCCACATTTCGGGAGGGAAAGCTGCAATACACGCAGCTGGCCCATCTTCGTCGGGAATCGTGACGGAGACTTCAACATCATTAGTGTCTGCCGAGAGTTGAGAAAAAAAGCACCTCTCGAAGGCGGGGGAGGTGGAGTAATGTAAAAGCCAAAGAAACGAAACTAAAAGTAAAGGGAACAAGGCAAAGAGAAGTGAGAGGATTGGCGAGAAGAGAAAGGCAAATATTTGTCTTCGCGTACCAGATGCTTCGTTCTAGATTTTCATGCGCTCCGGGACAGGCTTCCCTCTCTCCCATCCCCCAACCTTTACCAGGCGTTTTTTTTTCCTCTAGTGGCCTTTATATCTGCGTCTGACGGCTGCCATTCATTTGTTTACATGTGTCATTCTCTGCTTTCTTTGTTCTTGTCTACACCAGTAATTTTCCCCTCTCTGTTTCCCTAAAAGACAAAGTAATTTAACCTGTCCAGACTTCGAAGAGGCATTTGATCTATTGTGGTATCGCAAAGAAAAGGCTTGCGGTAACTTTTGCTGTGCAAATCAAAAGAAAAACAAATCTTGCACAACCTGGCAGAAACGTTCCAGGATTGGTATTTTAATTCTCAAACTGCAGCATAGAAACACGCGAATTGGGTGTAATTTAGCCACCTGAGATGTGTCCTGAATATACAGTAAAAACTTCTATAAGAAGGAAACCTGTATATACGTTAAAAAAAATCCCCAGAACGGACAGATTTTATACCTGAAAATGACCTGCTTAAGGCGAAAACCTTAACGCGGAAACGGAATATCATTTAAAGACCAACGAGATGTTTTTATTCTTAGTAAGACGGAAATTTCTTTCTTTATTTCTTTCGCTCGCAAGAAAACAATGCAATACTGTAAGCCTCTGTTGCCACTCGCTTATCGGTAACATTGTCGATATGAAAGAATGCGCTACAATACTCATAGCTGTTACGATTCCGTTTCTTTCTTTCATCTCTTACCCTCTTTCTCCACCTTTCTTTGTCTATTTCTCCTTTGTTCTTTCGTCATCTTTCTATTTTTCTTGTTATCTCTCTTTGTTTCTTTTTCTTCACTTTTATCTCAATCTTTCTTCACCTCTCTTATTCCATCTTTCAATCTTTCTCTTTCTCTTTCTCTTCTATGCACTTCGCGCTACGACGCCAGGGGTCCCGGGTTCGAATCCTGGCATGGGCATGGATGTTTGTGAGTGTCCATTTTACTTCGCTTTCTGTGCCACTTTTGGCTAATTTGCGAAGATGGGGATGAGTGATGACATGATGAAATTGATTAATATATCGCATTTTTATTCATGTACGTACATGCAATAGTACTCTACATTATAAGGAACGCGAAATGTAAATCTGTCTTTCCATTATTCCCTGCAGCGCTCTATACTGTATTTAAAGTCAAGTCTGTATAAGAAGGAAAACTGTTAAGACGGAAAATTTTGCTCGGAACCATCATGTTCCGGGATAGACAGGTTTTACTGTATATGTCCTTGGAAGTGGTTCCGCGTAACCACCACCAGGTGGCAGGGTTGCGCCTAGCAACTCTTCGTCGCTTTGGCTCATTTAGTTGGAAGTTATACAAGTGACGTGGTGGACGCAGTTGTTGGAGCAGAGAATTGACATTAAGCTCTGCGTTAAGCTAGGGACACATGGAACATGACGCGGAAAGCCTATGTGGCCAGTCATTATAGAGAGGCCGTGTGTTGAATAGCACAAGAGGTTTGGACAGGGCAGGGTTTCAGTGGAAGACGATACACGATCAGGCCTACCTTCAACAGCACATACCGTAAAATGTGGAACGTGTGAGGAATTTCGAGAAGACCGTCGTGTTACTGTTCCATAGCATCAAATGCACTGGAATTGAATAGGGACGTGTGTTTCTCTTGCATGATTATGCAAGGTCCCATATTGATGTATCTTCCACATCCTCCATATTCGCCCAGTAGGTCGCTGTCCGATTTATTTGTTTTTTCCGTGTGAAAATGCCGCTGAAAGGGAAGCGACATCGAGATATTCCTGCAATCCAAAAGGCTGTGACAGATGTTCTGAGAAGCATCCCAGAAGAGGCTTTCTCTGCTTGCTTGCAAGACCTCCAGAAACTCTGGCAGCTGTATACTTAGCGGACAGGACTACTTTCACAGGACGAAGGACCGTTAGACATCAGTCCTGATTTTTTTTCTGATAAAGTTTACATAGATGCTTGCCGGCTGCTACGACAGAGACTGTCGTTCAATTCGGTATGTGAGGAACTTCCAGTAAGACAGGGGAGATGATTGCAGTAACAACACTTGATGCATCGGGATATTAAATTATATATACACAGTTCATTCCCCAAGTACCAGAAATTAACAACCATAACGGGGGACGCCATAACTAGTAGGGGAAATCCCTCCTCACCCCTTGATGATGCAAGATGCTCCAATGTAACTCTTTCTTGAACGAAGATAAAGAACCAACCAACAATTCCTGGCTTCGCGACGAGTTACTGTAACGGTATTTCAAAAATGGTTACCTCGTTACGAATATATCACAATGTCTCGCTAAGAGACCACAACACTTTGAAAAAGCCAAAATTACATCATCTTACGTTTCTGCATCAATGCTGAGCTGCAACCGACGCTAAGATTCCCGCCATGACTCACCGATATCTCGGAACATTGAATTTCTTCCTCAACTTGGAAGATAAAAAAGTTCACTACATATGTATCCTTACATGTGCAACAAATGTTTACAAGAATCTCGTAGTAATTACCGGCTGTTAGCCCATGAGGAAAACAAGGAAAAAATATACGTCTTTTATCAAGAAAGAAGTGTGAAAACCATTTTCACAACACTTCTGCTTACATGAGCAATTCTACAGATAAATGTACTTCCCTCACTTTACGACAAAATACTGTTTGTTAACATGTGATTTCAATACAAAATTACTCTTTTTATCTTCAATGATCACAATTAGTTAATAAAATTAAATATAATAAACAAATAGTTTATAATGAAGCGGTTGACGTTTTCTTTAGGGAGTTACATTGTGTAATTGCTCATACCAGAGTGCCACAAAGATACATTTTGCCCTAATAACTATCCGTACAACACATTCTATGTTACAGTCTGATTGACTAATTTCACTAAACTCAAACAACTGTTTATACAATGCTAAGGCAAGGATTTAAAAGTATTGCCGTACGTAAATGAAATGTTAAGTTATATAATGTAAACAATATAACGGATAATTTATACTACGTTAATCAAAACACACGGCAACCAGATTCACATTGTAAGTCAGAATGAATGACGACCAAATATATCACAGCAAGTGTGCTTCTACAATAAGAACTTGGAGTATCTAGACCTAGTGTCTATAGGATGGAAGGAGGACATGTCTGTGTAATGAAAAGCACGAGAATCGGACAAATAGAAAGTACATACATAAATAGTTACTTCTACCTATTTATCTCACAAAACAAAGGAAACCAGATGGCCAAAATATTGATAAAAAGGCATCTAAATATGTCTCAGGGGAATAAACCTAATCAGATGACCAGACGGTATGTATATGTATAAATCTTTCTATCTCACACAAAACACTATGGGAATCAAATGACCAAACTATACATAGATAGGTAGCTTAATCTCTCTCTCTCACACGGTATCTAAGTACAGTCTAGGATCAAGTGACCAGGAGGTGCATAGATATGTAGCAAAACCTATGTCTCTCACAAACATTGTAGGAATCAAAAGACCAGACGGCACATAGACAGGTTGCAAAATGACCAGACGGCACATAGACAGGTAGCAAAACCTGTCTCTCACAAACATTGTAGGAATCAAATGACCAGACGGCACATAGAGAGGTTCCAAAATGACCAGACGGCGCATAGACAGGTAGCAAAATCTATGTCTGTCACAAACATTGTAGGAATCAAAAGACCAGACGACACATAGACAGGTTGCAAAATGACCAGACGGCACATAGACAGGTAGCAAAACCTGTCTCTCACAAACATTGTAGGAATCAAATGACCAGACGGCACATAGACAGGTTGCAAAATGACCAGACGGCACATAGACAGGTAGCAAAACCTATGTCTCTCACAAACATTGTAGGAATCAAAAGATCAGACGGCACATAGACAGGTTGCAAAATGACCAGACGGCACATAGCAAAATCTATGTCTCTCACAAACATTTTGGGTCAGATGACCAGAGTGGAGAGATAGAGAGGCAGATAAATGTATTATTTTCTCTAAAGCGGGAATGTCAGCAAGCCTCCCGCATGAAGTTCGTAGTGATAATAGTAGGACCTAGAATAACTGGCACTGAAAGGTACCCAGGACATGCAAGGCTTATTTCTGCCGGAAAGCCACAAAAGCGCAGCTCAAGTTGGACTAAAAAAAGACAACCACGTTTTGATAGCCCCATCTTCAGGCAGGGACAAAAATAATAAGACCATTGTTCCAGAAGTCAGGAAATAATGAAGATTCCGTTGTCTGCAGGGGCTCATCAACGATCCCGAATGGTTCCTAGGTGGGGAAGGAGTCTAGGTTCGTGGCGCCCTTTGTCTCCATGTTCTGAGAGACAGACAGGGCATTCAGCGAGGATGACAATGAGGTCCGCTGGAAATGTCGTAAAGAGACGGTGCTAAAAAAATAAAAAAAATCTCTGCACATAAGCGATACCTGCAGCTGTCCGACAGCCATTATGTCCGTGTCCAGTCTGATGCTGGGCGCACACCTTACATGGAGATACGTCTGGTTGCCATGGTAACGGAAGAGGCTGGGATCCTCTCGCCCTCCCCACGTCGTCGATCCGCAAAGAACAAAACAATCAATAGGTCTCTTACAAGTGCTCGTTTGCTCTCTGTGCGTTCGGGAGATAGGATTTAACTTTTGTGTTTCTTTCCGAGACAGATGGACGTGTTCCCGTTTCGATACAAGGGTTCACTCGCTCCTTAAAAAAAATTCTGATCCTCGGGAACAAAACGTCAGAAGCCTCTTTTGTTCCCTTGCCGACGAATTTACTTTTATTCCGCTCTTTCAGGGGGCGGACCTTTATGTAGCTTCCTTGTTTTATTCCCCGCCGATTCTCAGGGTATTACCGAATTCGTATCGATTTCAGCGGTCTCTTGGGGGGAGGGGGGACCGTCGCTTTGACTCTAAAGATTTGAAACTGGTACAAACGGTTGAAAGGTTTTCAATAATGCAAGGTTGCTTTTAGTTTTACGTATGTTCGCTTTGTTGTCTTCATTTTATGTAACGCACGCCCTGATCGAACGGGCAGTCACAAGAAAGTGAGCCAATCTGAAGGATATATTTACTTTTCTGTCCAAAATGAAAGCTACGGCAGTAAAAGGAGTGAATGGCGAATGTATAGGAAAAACTGAGAAAATGTAAAACGCTTTACGAAAACCTAGGCATGCCTCTAAACAGTATGTGTAAGACATTTCGTACAAAAGGCACTGTGTGAATTAAGCTATGTCCACTCAGCGGCGTACTTGTAACTTCATTTTGGGAGCTAAGATTTTCAGAGTATCTAAATGTACGTGGCCTGTCTAAAAAGTATCCGACCTTTTCTTTTCCCGCGGAAAATATCTATGGAAAGTTGGCTACACTCTGCACAGAGGTGCAGGGAACCTTCATGCATGTACCTGCATGTTGGTGGGCGTGTCAGACCTGTAAGTCGAGGAGGGGGAGCTGGAGAGTGAGCTGGTGTTTCTATGTAATGTCGCATATCATTGTTTGCTAGGATGACTGATGGAGCATAGATACGGCATCAAGTTTTGCCAGAAGCGAAAACCGAAACAATTCGCAAGGCGTTCGGCGATGATGCCATGGAAGTTATCCAAATAAAGGACTCGTACAACTGCTTCAAAAATAGTCGCACATCGGCGGAGAGTGATCAACGTTTTGGAAGGCCACCAACAAACCAGAATGCAGAAAACGTTGACAAAGTGAGGTCCTTGATAATGGAAAATTGTCGTTTGACAGTCATGGCAATTGCTGTTGACCTTGGTATTAGCAAAGATTCTGTGCATTCAATTTTACGGGAGGATTTAGGCATGCACGAGGTAGCAGCAAAATTTGTGCCCAAGCTGCTCTCGCAAGAACTTCGACGTGACGTCGCACAAGGCATGCTGTAGAAGGTCAGCAGGGATGCAGAGCTTCTCAAACACCATGATAACTGGAGATGATAATGATGGACATGGCTCTGGTCGTTCCCGAAGCTAAAATCTCCACTGAAAGGCCGCCGCCGTTTTGACGGCCGAGTGGACATTATGCACAACGCGAGGCGGTGTTGAGAGACATTCCAAAAGAGGCATTCCGGGAGTGCTTCCAGCAATGGCAGTCTCGTTGGGATAAGCGTGAGAAATCACAAAGGGCTACTTCGAAGGGGATTAGGACGTGAACCATACCATACCAGGCAAGTGATTTTCTTTTCCTGGAATAAAGTCGGATACTTTTTAGACAGGCCACGTATACATATGTTACTTTGCTGTTAACTAAACTATCGCTTTGAGGTTTTAAGTAACTTAGACCATTGGTTCTAACCTAGACCATTATATCTTATAAATAGAACTCGGAAGTTGAGGAAAAATCCTTTCTTCCCCCCCCCCCTAGTGTCCGAAGACGAGACCCAACATAATATATGTTCGTTTTGGGTCATTGTAGGCCAGAAAATGGTGGGTTTCATTTGTCCTTTTTTGGCTTATTGGTCCTTTTTTAGCATTTTTTTTAGGTCTTAACGGCTTCTTTTTGCAACTTCAGCTTCTTTCAACTACGTTTTTACTGCCCATTCTCAATTCGAATCATCATCAGTTCATCACCTCTTAAACATCCTTTCTGTAGCAAAGAAATAAATAAATATATTTGAACCATCCCTGAAACGAGAGAAAAACATTTTTGGACTGAAATAAGATGCATTTCATTCATATAGTTTCTTCGCACTGTCTGTTCCATACCACCAGAATTTTGTATTTTTTTTATTCATTAAATATGTAATTAAAACTGAAGTTATTAATTAATTTGGATAACATTTATAGGTCCTTTTTTATATTTGTCGGTCCTTTTTTTATATTTTTAGGTCTTTTTATAGGTCTTTTTTTGGCAATTTATAGGTCCTCAACGTCCGAGCCCTACGTATAACATTTACACGTAGTTAGAAACACTGACGATATTTACATTGTAAGAAAACCCAAACTTATGCACATAAAGAACTATTGGTATCCAACTAATAACAATGAAAACGTGACCAAACTTCTATTGCCAAGTTCAAACTTAACGTCCATCTAACCTGCCTACAAGTTTCTTGTAAAATATCAGCTCTTATGCCATGAAAAATTAAGTGGAAAACAGTCTGCTGTTCTCTCGGTGAGGTTGGTCAGTTCAGAATGGTGCTAATCTTTAATCCACAAGGCAGCATACTTTACGCCACGGAAATCTTTGGAACATTAATGGACACGAATGATTTTTCAATTGTGTTTGTTCCACCGTTAAGAAATGGTATACTATATGTCAGGCCCGTACCCAGGAATTTTTGAGGGGGGGGGGGGCAAGCCCGAAACCTCGGTTATATATATAAAAATTGTCAAGAAATTAGAAGATAGGTGAAATTAATAAGAGAAATGGAGGAGAAATAACAGGTCGTTCTAATTTCTATGTTCCAGGGGCCTAGGGAGACAATGACAACCATCTTCGCAGCTACGGCTCCATTTCTTACTAGTCCAATTTTATATAATTTTAAAATTTTATCTATGACTGTAGAAGTGCGTTTTTACCCCATGCTGTTACCAGTCATAAAGAGAGAGAGAGAGAGAGAGAGAGAGAGAGAGAGAGAGAGAGAGAGAGAGAGAGAGAGATGTATTCAACATTCACACACAGGCTGACATAATTTTTTGTTATTCCTTCTTTGTATGTGCTTATGATGTTATTCTTAGTAAAATATGTTTCCAAACTAATTGCTTATCTTGGTTGTTATAACACAAACTCTTACCCTCGGAAAATTTAAATAGAACATGATCGTTTGTGGGAAGGTGGGAGATCCCCCTTCCGCCATGGGTAAATTCGTACCCTGAATGTGACCACCAAAGCTATGGAATTATCCTTATAATGAAGAACATGTCTGAAAGTGAATTAACCACAAAAAGAGGACATTTTCATCAAGACTGCAGTTCGAACATCTAGTAGCTTCGCTTAAATGGTTATAAAACTAAAATTACTAAGAAACAAAAATTACTAAATAGTAGACTGTAGACTTCTGGAGTCTGCCTCTCTCCAGAGATAACCTATTCATTTATACAAGAAGAAAATCTAAATTCTTGCAAAATCTTAAAAAAAAAATATCCATGTTATTTTTGTAGGTTTGCATCAAAATATTTCATGGATGGAGGGGGACACTTTGTTGTCTGACTTATTGACAACAACTTGGTATTTCATACACTTAAACTGACGATAAAATGATAAATAAGTTATATGGCGATTTTCCCGGCATGTGGCGGGAATTTCGCCACTTTTTCTCATTTTAGTATTAATATTACGTCATAAGTATAAGTAACACAGTATTTATGTTATATTCCTCATAATACACAATGACTACTTTTTGTATCGTATAAATTTTGTCATTCTCCCCAATTCGTTTAGAAGGAAAAAAATGAAAAGCATTTTGGTGGCGAACTTCCCCTCCCTTACCCTATCATACTTGGACTTGGTAATATTCTCTTCATAATCAGAACAGGAATTGATTATTCTCCGTGCGCTGTGAGGACAAAGTCATTGGAAACAAATGCATGTCGATTCTACGATATCTTATTGGTCGTGCGAATGACAGCTGCGCAGGAATCTTGCGCGTAAGAATATAGTGCATGTGATAAAACCATATTACTCAACGTGGCTGCTATAGTGAAGTTATGGGGCCTTAAATTATGACGTGTACAGCTACGACAATTATGTTCATGGACAAAATAATGCATAATTAACTATGGGAAAGGAACTGCTTTACGAAAGTCACGTGGTTTTGTTTACAAAACTTTGTTATTACAGTGGATGGAGATTGGAACTACATCACTAGTTACCCTAAACAACTGAATGTCTGTTTAAAGACGTCCGTAAACTTCGTCTTGTCTTTGGAAGCTTTTTTTCCAATGTTTGTACCTTTGTCATTTTCATTAACTAAGTAAGTAACTCTCTAGCCTTCTTAAACCCGACGGTTCATGGCTGCAGCAGCACAGGCCATGCATCTGTCCCTATCTTGAACAAGATCTATATACTCTTTTTCATCCCTCCCGATTTCCTTTAGGTCCATCTCAACGTTGTCCCTCCATCTTCGTCTTGGCCTTCCTACAGGTCTCTTACCATCAGGTTTCCCAACAAGAATCCCGCAAACTCTTCTTTCCTCTCCCATTCGTGCCACATGACCTGCCCACCTATGTCTTCTTGATTTAATCATTCTAATAATATCTGGACATGAATACAAATTATGTATTTCTAAATTATGTAACCTTCTCCACTCACCTGTCTCCTCATCCCTTATAGGCCCAAATATTTTTGTAAGGATCTTATTTTCAAATACTCTCAATTTATGTTCCTCTTTCTTTTATGGTTGCCATTTTTATTGATTTCCAATATCAAATGGAATGTTCTCCGTGTTATTGCATCAAATCTTAGTAGCTAACTTTCTCTTGAAAACTCGGAAAAATTTAAGTACATTTCTATGCACTGGAAAAGTTTAGGATTTTATGGAAATATTCATTTGAACAAAAGGACGAGGAAAACTTATAACAGAACACGTTACCTTAACCAGTGCCTTTCGAGTTGTTGACCTCACCATGATTGACTCAAGAAGACGGTCTGCAAGTAAAGACAAAAGTAATATTAACACATTGAAAAAACCTATTAAATTTGCACAATTCCATCAAAGAAGATATGTAGATTGATTGATATTATTTTACTTCGCGTTTTGTGCCTCTTGGCTAATTTGCGAAGATGGGGATGAGTGATGAAATGATTAAATTGATGAATAGACATTCACTAACAACCAAGTTCGAGCGGTATTCGAACCCGGGACCCTTGGCGTCGCAGCGCGATGGGTTAACCACTCGGCAACATATGTAAAGTTAGGGAACAACACATTCTCTACATTTGCTGAGGTGGAATGGGGGTGTAGGACATTTTGGTGCCGGACATTTTGGTGCTAGGACATTTTGGTGACAGGACTTTCTGGTGCCAGGATGTTTTGGTGCTAGGACATTTTGATGTCAGGACATTTTGGTGCTAGGACATTTTGATGCCAGGACTTTTTGGTGTTAGGACATTTTGATGTCAGGACATTTTGGTGCTAGGACATTTTGATGCCAGGACATTTTGATGCCAGGACATTTTGGAGCTAGAACATTTTGATGTCAGGACATTTTGGTGCTAGGACATTTTGATGCCAGGACATTTTGGTGCTAGGACATTTTGATGCCAAAACATTTTGGTGCTAGGACATTTTGATGCCAGGACATTTTGGTGCTAGGACATTTTGATGCCAGGACATTTTGGTGCTAGGACATTTTGATGCCAGGACATTTTGGTGCTAAGACATTTTGATGCCAGGATATTTTGGTGCTAGGACATTTTGATGCCATGACATTTTGGTGCTAGGACATTTTGATGCCGGGACATTTTGGTGCTAGGACATTTTGATGCCAGTACATTTTGGTGCTAGGACATTTTGATGCCAGGACATTTTGGTGCTAGGACATTTTGATGCCATGACATTTTGGTGCTAGGACATTTTGATGCCAGGACATTTTGGTGCTAGGACATTTTAGTGCTAGGACATTTTGATGTCAGGACATTTTGGTGCTAGGACATTTTGATGCCAGGACATTTTGGTGCTAGCACATTTTGGTGCAAGGACATTTTGATGCCAGCACATTTTGGTGTTAGGACATTTTGATGTCTGGACATTTTGGTGCTAGGACATTTTAGTGCTAGGACATTTTGATGTCAGGACATTTTGGTGCTAGGACATTTTGATGCCGGGACATTTTGGTGCTAGGACATTTTGGTGCAAGAACATTTTGATGCCAGCACATTTTGCTGCTAGGACATTTTGATGTCAGGACATTTTGGTGCTAGGACATTTTGATGTCAGGACATTTTGGTGCTAGGACATTTTGATGCCAGGACATTTTGGTGCTAGCACATTTTGGTGCAAGGACATTTTGATGCCAGCACATTTTGGTGTTAGGACATTTTGATGTCAGGACATTTTGGTGCTAGGACATTTTGATGCCAGGACATTTTGGTGCTAGGACATTTTGATGCCAGGACATTTTGGTGCTAGGACATTTTGATGCCAGCACATTTTGGTGCTAGGACATTTTGATGTCAGGACATTTTGGTGCTAGGACATTTTGATGCCAGGACATTTTGATGCCAGGACATTTTGGAGCTAGAACATTTTGATGTCAGGACATTTTGGTGCTAGGACATTTTGATGCCAGGACATTTTGGTGCTAGGACATTTTGATGCCAGGACATTTTGGTGCTAGGACATTTTGATGCCAAAACATTTTGGTGCTAGGACATTTTGATGCCAGGACATTTTGGTGCTAGGACATTTTGATGCCAGGACATTTTGGTGCTAGGACATTTTGATGCCAGGACATTTTGGTGCTAAGACATTTTGATGCCAGGATATTTTGGTGCTAGGACATTTTGATGCCATGACATTTTGGTGCTAGGACATTTTGATGCCGGGACATTTTGGTGCTAGGACATTTTGATGCCAGTACATTTTGGTGCTAGGACATTTTGATGCCAGGACATTTTGGTGCTAGGACATTTTGATGCCATGACATTTTGGTGCTAGGACATTTTGATGCCAGGACATTTTGGTGCTAGGACATTTTAGTGCTAGGACATTTTGATGTCAGGACATTTTGGTGCTAGGACATTTTGATGCCAGGACATTTTGGTGCTAGCACATTTTGGTGCAAGGACATTTTGATGCCAGCACATTTTGGTGTTAGGACATTTTGATGTCTGGACATTTTGGTGCTAGGACATTTTAGTGCTAGGACATTTTGATGTCAGGACATTTTGGTGCTAGGACATTTTGATGCCGGGACATTTTGGTGCTAGGACATTTTGGTGCAAGAACATTTTGATGCCAGCACATTTTGCTGCTAGGACATTTTGATGTCAGGACATTTTGGTGCTAGGACATTTTGATGTCAGGACATTTTGGTGCTAGGACATTTTGATGCCAGGACATTTTGGTGCTAGCACATTTTGGTGCAAGGACATTTTGATGCCAGCACATTTTGGTGTTAGGACATTTTGATGTCAGGACATTTTGGTGCTAGGACATTTTGATGCCAGGACATTTTGGTGCTAGGACATTTTGATGCCAGGACATTTTGGTGCTAGGACATTTTGATGCCAGCACATTTTGGTGCTAGGACATTTTGATGTCAGGACATTTTGGTGCTAGGACATTTTGATGCCAGGACATTTTGGTGCTAGGACATTTTGATGTCAGAACATTTTGGTGCTAGGACATTTTGATGCCAGCACCTTTTGGTGTTAGGACATTTTGATGTCAGGACATTTTGGTGCTTGGACTTTTTGGTGCCAGGACTTTTTGGTACCAGGGCTTTTTGGTGCCAGGACTTTTTGGTACCAGGGCTTTTTGGTGCCAGGACAGTTTGGTGCCAGGACTTTTTGGTGCCAGGACTTTTTGGTACCAGGGCTTTTTGGTGCCAGGACTTTTTGCTGCAACATATAACTGGTGCATATAACTGAAAAGTGACAGTGAATGACAGAGGTCAGAGGTGAAATCCTATAAGGAGAATGGCACCAAAATGCCCGCACAAAAATGTACGGCTCCCGTGAAAGTGATGTAAGCAGCACCACGCTCCGGCCTCCTTTACCCCTCCCCAAGATGCCTCACTGATTAAAGTCCGAGTGAGTCCGAGAGCTCATTCTTGTCCGAAACATTCCCACCTGAGATAACCAATTCCGGGAATCGAACTCGGATCTCCCGAATGGTAGTCAGGAACCCACAGAATGTCACGTGCCAGTTTCGATGACACAATGAAGGTTGCAAGGAGGAATGGTTTCTCGGAATCGACGATAGATGGCAGCACGCCATATAAAGAAGAGCAGAGCTCATTGTACAAACTAGGAGCGGAGAAGAGGGATTATATATATTATAGTAAATTGAGAAATATATAAAAGAAGAGTTCAAATACTATAATAGAAGTAAATAGAATGATGTATATAGTAATTTAAAAGAATTAAGAATATAGCCGCATATGAGACGCTTAGGAAATTTATTAAGCGAGCAAATGAATTCAGAAATGTATCTCAATTTCTTTTTGATTCTCTGACGAGGAGAACATCGTCAGCTTTTGCATTTGTCCGTTCCCCGGTGGCGCTGTGGTCAATTAGACGCCCCGAAGCACTTTACGGTTGCGCTTCTTTTTTAGTCGCACTGGGCCATTGGCAGCGCTTGTTATTAGCGATCCTGGTTATTCCCCCTTGGTCGTTACATAGGAGGTGGCGCTAGTGTCAGTTTAGTCGACCCTACTCCTTTATATAAGTATAGCTTGTATCGTTTGCCAAAGAAACGGGGAAAGGGAAAGAAAACATATATAGGGCATAAAGAAAAGGAAGCGAGACGACGCAACTAGATTTCTTATATATAGAAGAAATAATAAAAGAAGTCTTTTCCATAATCAAAAGAAGAGGAAGCCTATTCGATAATCAAAAGGAAAAGAAGAAGAAGCTTTTCCATAATCAAAGAAGAAAAGAAGAAGAAGCCTTTTCCATAATCAAAGAAGAAAAGAAGAAGAAGCCTTTTCCATAATTAAAGAAGAAGAAGCCTATTTCCATAATCAAAAGAAGAAAAGAAGAAGAAGCCTTTTCCATAATCAAAGAAGAAGAAGCCTATTCTATAATCAAGAGAGAGAAGAAGAAGAAGCCTTTCCATAATTACGAAGAGAAAGAAGAAGATTTCCTTTCAAGGAGAATGTAACCGATGTAAATTTTCGATATATTTCAATGTCGCTATATATTTTTCTCTGTATTTTGTATAGTTCTCAGAATATAGATCCGCATTTAACTATATCCTCTTGGCTATAAAACGCTTTCTTATTTGGAATTCTCAAACAAAGAACCTATCCCCTGAGATTAAGATATCTGTAGCCGTGGTAAATAACATTTAAGTACGTACCCACAAGGGGCGTAGCATTAGTGGCGACCAACGTTGCGGCTAGCAGAATTGTGACTGAAAAAGCAAGGAGAGAGAAAGCCAAGATGGAGAAAGCAAATAAAGTCGAGGACGAGGACAGAGAAACTATAATGGAGGAGATGGAAGAAAGAAAGGAAATATTAAACTGCTGTGGAAAAGAGGGAAATAAGGAAGAAACTATCCTATGCAGCTCATGCAAAGAAATGAAACATTGGCTATGTGAGAAGATAAGAAGAGAAAAATACATAGGAATAAGTGAAAGAGGAGATTACGTATGCAAAAATTGCAAGGAAGAAAGGATAAATGAAAAAGAAGAGAAGAAAAGGGAAAAGGAAGAAGAGAAAATGAAGGAAAAACCAAAGAAGACAGAAGAGGTGAACATGATAGAAATGTTCCAGAAGTTATCGATGCAGATAGAAGAAAGTAATAAAAAGAATAGCAGAGAAGTAAAAGAGAATAATAGAGAATTAAAAACACAGATGGAAGAAAATAGCAGAATATTAGAAAGAGAATTAAAAACACAGATGGAAGATAATAATAGAAGACTCGAAGAAAAGATAGATGAAAGTAATAAAAAGATGGAAGAAAGGCTCGAGGAAAACAGCAGGAAATTGGAAGCATCGAGATACGAAATCCATGAGATGTTCTTGAGATTGAATGAAACGTGTGAAGGAAATAGAAAGTCGTTGGAAAGCAAGATAGAAGAAACAACGTTGTTAATCGAGAGTACAAGTTTAGATACAAATAGAAGAATAGAAGAGGAGGTTTCGAATCTCAGAGAGGAAAATAAACAAAGAAACGAATATTTGGAGAGAAAGCTGGTCGAAAGTAAATCTCAAATAGAATTAGCCGTTTCAAGAATAAAAGAAAACGAAAGCAAGATAGAGGAAGCTAAGCTCCTGATAGAAGATAGAAGTTTGGAAGTGAATAATAGAATCGAAAGGGAAGTTCTAAAACTCAGAGAAGAAAACTCGCATGGATTTCAAGAAGCTCAAGAAAAAACTCTGAGAATAGAAAAGGAGATTGTGGAAAATCGAACCAAAATGAATGCAGCAGATAAGAGAGGAAAGGAAATGGATAGAAAAATAAACGGAACAGTATTCAGGATGGATAAGACAGAGAAGAGAATGGAAGAAGTGGAAAGAAGATTAGGGAATATATCAGTAAAAGAAAGGAACGCTAGATCCAGTTTTCGATGCAGCGAGGAAGAGACTTATATCAAGAAAGAGATAAAAGAAGAAAGCTCTAGCGATGAGTCTACAACAGAAGAAGAAAGGAAAAAGGATTATGGGAACAGATCTCATCAAAGGAGAAAGAGAAAGTGGAAGAGTAGCGAAGAAGGTAGCAACAATGAACATTTTTTTGATACGCTAGAAGAAGAATACAAAGGCTGTGAAAGATATAAATCAAGGATACCTAGAGACGTTATGATGACGAAGACAATAGCAACAGGCAAAAGTTCCGAAGACAAGAGCTCGAGGTTAGAAATCTGGATTTGAGAGGTCAGGACCAGGATAGAGGAAGAGGTACCAACCTGAGAAATAGGAACGATTACGTCAGGAATCAAGAGTTTGCTGGAGATGGAAGGTACCAGGAATATGATAGGACATATAGAGGCCGAAATAGGTTTCAGAGATATGGTAGAAGGGGAAGTCCGAAATGGAGAGAGGAAAGAGAAGAAAGACAGCAGAATGAACGAGAATCCAATAATGAAACTGAGAGGAGAAATATATCCCAGGACGAAGAGAGAAACGAGGCAATGGAGTTAACAAGAAGCTACTGTACTGATGGAAGAAGGTTCCAAGAAAGATCGCACGGAGGAGAACATTTGGAGAACGCCCAAAGTAATCGAGCGTCAAACATGTAATGCTCTTGCAGCAATCCCCAGGTGTGAGAGCTAGTGAAAAGGAACATGAAATGAGGGGAGAAGCAATAGGGAAACCCAGCGACAGTTTAGAATTATGTTTAGTAGGAGAACCAGACTTTGGAAGACTAAAACCTGGAAGAACGTTTTATGTTAACGCTAAAATAATAGAACTGGAAGTTAAATGCTTGGTAGATTGTGGAAGCGTAGTGGAAGTCATGAGCTACGAATGCTGGAAGAAAATAAGAGAGAAGTACCCTCAAGCTAGATTGGATACATGCGAAAAACACAGGATTAGATTGGTCATGGCAGCTGGCAAGGATGAATACAAGATACAGGGATCAATAAAAATCATGATGAATATTCAAGGTGAAAATTTCTCAGTAAATTTCTTAGTGGTGAAAGTATTACGGTGTGAGATTATTTTAGGAGTGTCTTTCCTAGAAAAGTATGATGGGCACATTCATGTCAAAGAGAGAAGGCTAAATGTGGAATTGGAAGAGTCGTGTAGACTTGATATTCCTATGGAGACAATATGTGACGAGTCGGCAAAAGAAATGTGTGTTCGAAAACAAGGTCTTGTGGTTGACAAAAGGGACGTTATGTATAAAGAAGGTGAATACGACGAAGATAAACATAGAGAAATAAAGGAAAAAGAAAATGAATATGTGGCGTTCGTTAAAGAATTACAAGATAAAGTGAGCGAATGCATAGAAATCTCTGAAAAGGAGAGAAGAGAATTGAGAGATGTACTTGTCAAGCATAGGAATTTATTTAGCCAGCAACCTGGACTTACGAATGTGTATTCATATGAAATAGAGGTCGACACAAATCAGCCCATAGTATCTAGGCAATATTCTATACCGTTTACCAAGAGGAAAGCTGTTGAAGAAGAGCTACAGAAATGGCTGGACTGGGATATCATAGAAGATTCAAATAGTATTCACATAAGCCCCATGCACGTAGTGGAGTAGTGGGATTGGCTATAGGATGAGCACCACTTATAAGTGTAGAAAAGGAGAGGCTATTTGATTGAACAATCCGATTTGCCTACACTTAAAACAATGGCAAGAGGGGCTTATACCCCAATTCTTCAGGTGTGATATTCCCTGATTTTTTAAGAATTTTGAATTCTAGTGTAGAAAAGGTGAAGCCTCTCAGACAGATTTGCCCATACTTAAAACAATGACAAGAGGGGCTTATACCCCAATTCTTCAGGTGTGATATGCTCTGAATTTTAAGAATTTTGAATTCAAGTGTAGAAAAGGTGAAGCCTCTCAGACAGATTTGCCTACACTTAAAATTAAGTCAAGTACCCATATCATCTTATTGTTTATAGTGTGTTTTTTCTGTCAAAATCCCAGGAGACCCAGTAGAGTGTGGTGCATAGCCCCATGGTTTTTATTGCCTTGTAATCAGGAGGTTCGGGTTTGAGTTCTGATAAAATGTGAAGCCTTCCCTGATTGCAAAATGTTAATATTGTTGCCTTGTAAACAAGAGGCTCGGGTTTGAGTCCTGACAAAATATGAGATTGAAATACATGTGGCAAAATAATATCTCCACACGTGAGATTTTGAGAATAATTATTGTTAGTTGATATACAATTGATAGCTCCCAGATCTGAAAACCTGGTACAAAGTGTTTTACAACAGCATAAAAAGAGCAAAATTATTTTATATTGGGGATCACCAGGGCCAAGTTACTGCTGTTGGGTATAAAAACACTAGCTCAGCCAAATACTATATATTCTCATTGCAAAACATCCCCGATCAATACAATAAGACATGTGCATGTGCCTGCATGTTCTTCTAATCTTTTGATCAGTCACATGCCCCGGCCAGGGCAATTAATTGCACGCCTGGGAGATTATATCTGCTGACATATAATTTTCCCCCGAAAGGACACAGTGTAGATTATATCTCTTGCATGCCCATCCATCAGTGTCATTAACTCCAAGGTGAATTCTTAGTTGCCCGCTTCCATGTTTGCCTGAAAGAATTCAGTTGTGTTAATATGTACGTGAGAGGGGCTCTGAATATTTACTGCACATTTCAAAATCCCATTTTGAATTGTATTTTAGTTTTTCTGCAGAATAGGCAGAAGTACTGTGTTATTTGAGCTTCTCTGCAATATGCAGATGTGGTGTAGACATAATTCCTTGGCCTATATGTTCTATAATCAAAAGGCCACAGGTTCGAAACCTGGCAGAGTGTCTGAGCCTCCCTGACAGCAAAATGTTGGTATTATTGCTTTGTAACCAAGGGGATTCTGTGTTTGAATCGGCCCTCTAGAATTGCTCTGTGACTCTCTCATTTCTTACATCATAAACATATGATTTTTCCCCTATGAGAATAACACTACATATGGTGTCATCAGGTAATGCCTCATGGAATTCACAGATAATTTTAATGTTTGTCCTGTCATTAACCACAACTTGTTTTCTTTTTGAAGTGTTGATTACAAACATGGGTCTCTGTGCTTTGAATTCATCTGGTGTGTAATACATGTCAGTATTGCCTGTAGTGACCCTTTTGTATGCTGTAAATGCTTCATATAATTTAAGGAAATCATCCTTGGACATGTCTAAATTATAATTTTCTCTAGGAAATACCTCATTTCTGCCATTTTTAAGATATATGTTCTTGATGTTGCAGTTATCAAATCTACTTGAATTTTTTTCCTGATTATTGTGTCTTCCAGTCTGAAACAATACCACCACAAAATCCGGCATGTCATATTGTATACTGGAGAATGAATTTGTAGCATCAAACTCATAATAAGTACCAGTTGCGGGCTTCTGTACACATTGATATGTATAAAATTGTAGAGGAATCTGTGGATTTTTATATTATATCTGCTTTGTATTTAAGAGCATAACTGGCTTCATATTCAACAACTGGGATTCTTAGCTCCATAGTCTGAATAATGCATTTGCCTTCATCAGGTAGGGTATTGGGCAGAGCTTCCCCTGTAGAGTTTAATGTGCTGTACCTCATCAAAGCATTATTATCATTGGCAGCTCTTCTAAATGTGATTCTTAAAACACCCTTCCACATAATATCTTTGTAATCTGAGAAGAATCCTGGCAACAGGCGCATAGGGAACAGCACTGTGTGGCTCTTAGATATAATTTTATCACCAGCCTCAAATCCACCTATTTTGTAGTAAGAAGCCTCGGTTTTGGAAAATTTTAGTGTGGCCAAAGCTGTGGAGGTAATGCCGGGATAATCTATTCTGTTTATAACAACACCATGCTTTCTGATCTCAATTTCAGAGAATAGATGTGGCACAAAATTGTCCACCAATCTTATATTTGAATTTGCCGGATAATCTGTTCCATCGAGCTTTACAACATCAAATTTGATGTATAGATCTGCTCCGTGGGGGTGTATAAAGCCATCCCCTACATCAAGATCAACATCAATTTCTGTGTTGGGTTGATTTAAATTTGCAAATGTCCTCCTGTTTGGCGGGAATGATTGTAGCTCATAACTCTCAATATTTTCCATTTTTTTGTATGTATTTTTATTTAAATATTAATCTCTATGATTGCAGTTGTTGTGGCTCCAGCAAAATCAACTAATTCTTCTTTTTCATTAGTGACCATCAATTCAATATTATCTATTCTGTTATGACACACAGGATAATATAATGTTGGGGATGGAGTGTAGATGATTGGCTCCATAAATTCAGAATTAGGTTTGAATGTTGCAATGATGCCAGTTTGTTTGTGAGTGCCTATACCATTTGATTTGGTGATCATACCCTCAGCCACATTACAGTGAATATTCAGAGTCTCTATGGCTAAGAATTTAGGTATATTAATAGCAGTGTGTTTGATGGCCGGTTCAAGTTTTGTGTTGTTCTCAAAGCCTAACAGCTCTCCTATAGTACCCAGATCCACTGTTTCTGTAGCAGATACAATCTCTACTCTGTGAGTGACAGAATTTTGAATTAACACTACACCTCTGGGTAATTGAGCATTTAGAGTGGACAGATTATACTGCCCTGGAGTGATGACAATATTTTGATCCCCTACTGCAATTTTGTTGTTGTGGTGTGTAATATTAGGGATCAAGTACATGCCATAAAATGCTCTGAGAGCTATTGTTTTGGGATACACTATATCATCATGCAATTTGAGTTTCAATATTGAATTTTGGCTGGTGAGATGGAATACCCCCATGATGTTTCAAATACCACAGGGCCTTTTGAAAATTTTCAATTGATGGTTTATTTATTTGAGACATATATCTAAGAACAGATAAACTCAAATGTCCACAATTAACATCTTTGAAGTTTTGAACACGGGCATTATTGTAATAAAGATTAGCTGATTTTAGATATTTTATTAAATTTTCAGGTGGAACACCTCCAAATGAATCAAACACAAATGCCTCATTGTTTAAATATTTAAGATAACAAATCCAGTGAGTGCCCTGATTTTTGTACTTATCCAAATTAACAATGCCACACTCTTTGTTGAGTGGTTGTTCTGGTAAAGAATCAGACATGTACACACCTCTAAAATTTTTGATGCCCAGTGGTTTGATTAAAGCTTCAATATCTTGGTTTGTAAGCGGCTCTTGTTTTTTTTAAACTTATTCATGGCTCTCTTAACACCTTTGCCTTTTTTCTCCATGGCCAGGTTATGGCGCTTCAATTCATCTAATTCTGCCCTATTTTTCTTGGCATCTATTACTGTTTTTGCTATGGCAGCTGATCCCCCAGCCAAGCTCCCAACAGCCCCGAGAGCAGCTAAGATGGGAGGGATAGTAAATATGAAACCCCCCACATGTGATTTTTTTCTTGATTGCTGTAATTTTTTTAATTGGGGGGTACTAAGCAACAATTTCATACCATGTCCCTTTGCAATACAAGAATTTTTTTCTTGCGCTGCTTTTTGGTCAAAAGGCTATCAATAGGCCCAAGAGATTTGAGACCTGCATAAGGTATTTGATACATAACACCCTTGGCCTTCATTGTAGGTTTATTATATATATATTCACAAACCCCACCCCAGTTTTTGTTTGGTGTTCATAGCTATGGTGGTTCCCAATGCTGCTATTTTTTCACTTAAAGAAGCATCTTTGCTTACAAATCTACCAAATGCAGCCTCTTCTAATTTTTTGTCTGCAACATGTCTCTTGTCAAGATCAGTATGTGTGTTGTATGCTAAGTCATGGTCTCTACAAGCAGCATCTAGGGTATTTACACCAGGATCACCTCTGTTTAATCTATGATCCAATTTTGTGCCTGGACCACAATACTGATAGCCTGGAATGTGTAGTTCAAATGGCAGCTTGTTTATAATGTCATTAACCAGGCCCCGACCCTCAGAAATATTCCAAAATTTAGGTGGTAGAGTATTAATAATTTTAATAAGATATCCAATCCCCTTAGTGTCTTTCACTATAAAATTAGATAATTTGGTGCTTATCATGTCCATAATTCCAACCTTTTCATTGTAAAAATTGTTGTTGCCAGCATTTTCCTCCCCAGCTATCACCAATAACCTATCTACAAGTTTCCTGACATCATCAACCCACACAAATTCTTTAGGCAGGGTGTTGTATTGTTTGATTCCACTGCCAGTCTTGATCTGTGACCATATGGGCTTGATTAAATTATTGTATTTTGCCCCACTGCTAGACTTGACTCTTTTTTGTGTGGGATCATTGTTCTGGTATAGAGCATCTGATTTTATTAATATTTCTTTGTAATATTCATAATCTTGATCTGTATAGCTGCCAGGCCTTTTCCTAGTCATCAGTTCCCACAACCCAGGTGTGCCGGGATATTTAACAAAACCACCTCTTTGTCCAAGATGAGATTCTGAATAAACAATTATATCATCTCCCATAAATGTTACTCTGAAATTGCCAATTCTATGTATGATGCTACCATCACGCTCTGTATCAGCATATAAGCCAAAGACCTCATCTTCGTTGTCTTTAGGTGTGCTTAAATATTTTTGAGCAAGAAGACCCAATTCAATAGGATCCTGAGTAGCTTCAATTCTTCGAGGAGCAACAGGACTAGGTGTATGAATACTGGAAAGTGGGGTGATTGGATAATCTAATATGTTCCTTGCAGCTACAGGTACAAGCTCTGTGATCAAATTTTGATTTTGCTCTGTAACAGTTTTGATATTTTTACCTAATTCACTAATAGCATCAATGATAGGCTGTTCTGTTTGTTTGTGTTGTTCATAAATTCCTCGGTTCTGTGATTTCCATCCCTTAAATCTTTTTACAAGATAATCTCTTAATTTAAGATCATCAATGATTGGCCTTTTCATGGTTATTTATATATGTTTCAATGTCTAGAAAATTGTTGATTTTATTTCTGTATTTGCCACTATTGGGTTTTCTTGTCATATCAATTGTGACAAACCCATAACTGTCCTGGTTCCAGCACCTACTGCAAAACTTGGAAAAATCATTGTAGCTCAAGTCCCCACCTACATATTCATCATGTATGTGTTTCAGGTTGGTATGATCTTGATGAAACACACATATAAAATTGCTGTTGTCTCGGATCAGCTGCTTCGGTATTTTTGAAAAATTCTGTGCCAGGTAGAAACAATCAATGTTTTTGTGCCGCCCCTGTGTAAAGAAATTTCTAACCTTGTTTTGATTATCCAATATAATGTCATCAAACACAACAACAGAATTATCGAGACATTCATGGAGTGGCTTAACATCTGGTTCAAAAGTGGCTATATCCAATCCATCATATAGCTTCATCAGCTGCTGATATTTTAATTGTTCAAAGCTCTTAGAGAAAACATACAAGTGCCTGTTTTTCCAGTCTAACCAGTTGGGTGCCAATAAAAAATTATCAATCATTAGTGTAGTTTTACCACAAGCAGATGGCCCAACAGTAAGACACCTAATATTTTCAGGCAGCAACTTGCAATTTCTCTTAATCTGCTGTTCAGATTCTGGCAGCCTTTTTATAACATCCCAGTTGCTCATATTATTATTTTGTTTGCATCGATCCAGCTGTGTTCTGGAAGTCCTAGCCATTTGACAAATAACTTGTTGCCTTTTCTGCGGATGATTTTTTCTATGAGATATGTGTCAGGCTGTTTAGTTTTGCTGAGCTCTTCTTCATAGAATCTGCCTTTGAGAATTTCTCCTCGATGATCTTTTATTATATATGTGTTAAGGGTCCCGGGTTTAACTTGAACCACTGTAAATAATTCAGTGCTCCAGTTTCTTGTAAAGCCTCTTTTGAATAAGTGCTTATATTTGCTGATTCTTACTTGATCACCCACCCTGTATTTGGCCTTTCTTGTTGTTGGCTGGTATTTAGGATAATAAACAGTGCTGATCAATTTTTGCTCATCAGATGAAGTTACTTCAGAGGGTTTCATGTTGATTGTGGAATGAACCGAGTTGTTATATTTATGTAGAAGTTCTGGAAGAATATTAATCCATTTATAATTACCTTGGAGGGTAAATTGTTTATACATAACATTTTTTAGAGTTTTGTTGAATCTCTCTACAATTGAGGCTTTGAGATCACTGTAACTCGAATAATGTTGTATTGCCTGGCTTTTAATAAATTGTTGAAACACTGAATTATAAAATTCTTTGCCATTATCTGTTTGCAAATAGCGCGGTGATCTTCCACTCTGATTGATGATTGTTCTGATGACTTCTGTAACACATGTTCCAGTCTTGGATTTGAGTGGCACAGCCCAGGCAAATTTTGAAAATGTATCTATTACAGTGAGTAGATACTTGTAGCCCTTGTTGATTTTGTCTAAGTTTTTCAACTGTCCACTTGCCATTTCAATCAAGTCCCCTTGCCATAAATCATCTATGCCCTTTGTGACTACTGGGAGTCTCTTAAAATTATGTCTGGCCTGTCTGTGTAATTCATCAACAATAATTTTTCTAGACATAATATATAAACAAGAATATTGCAACTATGGGGTGTTCAGCAGCTGATACTGCAGGATTTTCTAAATATAATTTGTCTCCTATTTGTATTTTAAATTCCAGAGATCCATCATCTTCAACATATGCTGTTTCTAATGTATTGGGATCTGTAAAATCCTCTAACTCTACACTGGTGATTTTCACTTTGTTGTCAGCATTTGTTATTGATAAGGTGGGGTAGTGGTGTGCCTGTGGTTTTAGCCAATATTTGATCTTGATTGGTCTCAATGTGCCCCCAACAAAAAATTGATAATAAAATTGTGCAGGGGATAGCATATATATTTTGCCACCTGGTGTAAATGGTGAATCATATTCTTTGTTGGGGATGCTGTACAATTCAAGAATTACTGTATGTTTTGGATTCTCGATTATGCCTGTTATTTCTTTTTCTGCTGTGAGCAATCTGCTTGTTACAGATTCAAGGTGCTCATTGATGGTCCTAACAACATCATCATGGCCTGGCTTGATTTTTATGTCCACAATAAGTTTCTTGTATTGTTGCACAATCTCTTGAAGCTGGGTGGCAAAAACAGACAGAGCAGTTGCTTGATTGGATTCCATGGTTCCTAGCTGTTGCTTGATATTAGCTACAATTTGTTGCAAATTTTCAACAACTGCCAATTTTGAATTTTGAGCAGTAAGATCATGGACCTGTCTTCTGATATCCTCAAACAGGGCATGCAGTTCATTAATATGTTGATTGGTTGGTAGAGTGGCCACTGTCTGAGTGAGATGTTTGATCTCTGCTTGGATATTCTTGATATCTTCTGATTTCAATATCCTATTCACTGCCCTCTTAATATTTTTAAGTTCCTGTGATGTAGGAAGATTTGATACTGTATTTTGCAAAGATTCAAGTGCCAATTTCACATTATTTAATTCAGAAGCATCAGCCACATTTTGCATAGCATTTTGGAGCAGGGCTATATCTGCCTGAGTGGGTGTGGATTGTTGTAAAATTTCAAGTTTTGTTTGAATATCATCAATCAAATGATGAAAATGAGATAGTTCAGATTCAGTGTTGAGGTTTTCAAGCTTTGTGATTTGGTGCTGGACACTAACAAGAGTATCTACAATACCGGGCAGGCGAGATTCTAGAGTTTCTTGTACATTTGCCAAATCACTTTGCACTGCTGCTATTGTACCTTCAATATGGGTTATGGTACTTTGAATTTTTCCAAAATCTTCATATGTTTCAAGTTGCAGCTTAATATTTGCTACACTCCGAGTTATTGCACTCAAAGCATCAGAAGATGGCAAATTGTTCATAAAATTTTCAAGTGTCTCAATTTTTTCTTTAACCTCGGCTATGGCATTGTGCAGAGGATCCAGATTAGGTATTTGGAGTGATTGAATCTGTTCTTTTAGAGTGGAAATCACTAGATCAAAATCTTCTTGTGATTTTATGCTTTTGACAATTGTTTGGAGCTGTGCCTGGACATTATTTATTTGCTCTTCCAATTGTTGTTTCAATTGCTCAGAATTGGTGGCCTGGGTCTTAAATTTTGCTTGAAGAGCTGCTACAGCTTCTTCTAAACTTTGAAAATTATCTAATGTTGCCAGATCAGTATATTTTTGAAGCAACAATTTGAGTTCAGAATCAATTTTAAGAAGAGGGTCCATGCATTGTGATTGCAAATTTGTAATTTCTAATTGAAGACTGGCATTGAGTGTGGTTTGTAAAGCTTGTAAATCACTTCTTAATTTCTTGACTCTGACATCAAGCATCAGAATCTCATCACTGTGATCTTCATGTCTTGTATGGCCAAATATATCATTAGGCATTTTTGATTTAGTGGTTATTTATTATAGAGTATCTGATTCTTAATTCTATAAAAAAGGGTATAAGCTTGTCATATGATCCAGGGACCTCAATATATAAGCAGTCACCAGCAGAAACAGTATATACAGTGCCAGAAATCATGTTTGAGTGCTTAATTCTATAAATATTTCTCCCTACTGAAATCTTGACATCACCCTCAGGGGTTGTAATAAATTGTAATTGCCCACCTACAGGTAATTGGTAATGATTTAAATTATTGTTAAATATGTACAATATTTTACCTGTTTCATCATCAACATCTGTAAGTATGCTGTTCAGATGAATAATTAACAAGCCACTCAGTTTAGATATTATATCAGAAGAGGGTTGCGGTGTTGGCAGCTCCATAATAGCCTGTTTTTTGAACCCAAATAAGTTCATAGGCATGTTTATTTATTTCAAATCATGCTCTGTAATTGGGCATTGATTTCCATTTTTCAAATCACAATGCCCCCAAGGTAAAGTATGTATGCCACATGATCAAATGCATATCTTATCATCATGTGGGTCCAGAGCCACTTTTCTTACAATATTTGTAGTCAATAAGTGATTCACACTCTGAATTCTATTTTCTGATGTTCTGATTGTGCTACATGATTTGAGGCAATTTTTGTAATCTTCAAATTGGAGCTCTTTTTCCACAATCACTCTGCCAATGCCCTTGGCTTTTTTGGCAACAACACCACTACATGTTTCAAAACTGTACATCTTGGCCCTTAACCCAGCAAATGCCACAATAACATCACCAAGTGTCTCATCTTTTAACTTGCCAGGCACCTTTTTGTTGTGGTGCTGAATCTTTGTATGTTCACTGGTATCAAAGTATTGAAACAATTCAGGCTGTGCCATATCTTGATAAACATCTTCTGTTTGAATATCAAGAACAAAACTATCAGTGTCCATGTACATCAATTTTACACAATCACCATAAAAAGGTTTTAACACATCATAATACAATTTTAACATGTGTAATTTGGCCAATTCCAATATCACAGCCCCTACATAAATAGGCTTATCAAATTTAATATTTGTTTTTTTCATGTTGAAAAGTGCCATATTTTCATCATAAATTCTTCTATAATTGAAATTAGGCTTTGCAATCAATTTTTTGCTCAGGCTGGGGTCAGTAATTATTTTAACATCGGTATGTTTTCTGACATTTTCAATTGTTTTGCCATACACTGAATTGACCATCAATTTAAACAAGGTCTTATCAAATTGGCTCATTGCAGATGTTCGAAGCTCTGTGTTTGTATCAATATATGACTTCAACCATTTTGAGTGCCTGAACCTCAAAACTTTTCCAACTTTGGTCACTTGAACACCATGTTTCATGAGGAACTGGAGGTTTTTGTAATATATGACATAATCCTGTTTTGGCTCCAGTGTCATCATGAGCTTCTTCTGTTTAGAGCCAGGTTAACACTTAACCTCAGGAATTAGGGGCAGATCAGAAAATGTGTTGTGTAAATCATCAGGAATTGTCAGATCAACCTCTAAGAAGAGGCCATAGTCACTGTCATCAAAATTCTTAAGATTCTCTATATTGAAATCTTCAACCCATTCAAGCCCTGAATATGGCAGTTTATCCATCATAGCATAACCATACAGGCTGTTTGCATCTACATACAGTATATAATTTGATGGCAGTGCTGGATCATAATCAGAAATATATTTGTTATTTGCTCTGGCATATCTCTGAGAACATTGCACCATGCCTCCTCTTATACATTGTTCCATAAACAGATACATATCTTGATCCTGGATCAGATCCAATTGCATTTTAGTGTTTAAAAACATTGCAGACCATGCTAGGCCCGGAGCACTGTAAAAATACATTGGATCCAGCTTATAATTTTGCATGGAAGATTTTCTGAATGCCTGCAATATATCAGCTAAGAGGGTCACATCAAGTTTTAAATATGCCCTGTGATAATCACCAAATGTCTTGCATTTTAAATTGTTCCACATCAATTGGGCATGGTGATAATCATCATCAGTGATTCCAGATGCTCTGATTTTGCTGTAAAACTCTTGTTGTGGTGGCAGAGAACACTCATCAAATTTAGAAAAATCTGTAACATAATCATATGGATATACACCCTTCCGCCTAATTAATTTCGGTCCTGATTTGGAAACAAAGCACATGTGATTTTGAATTGATCATCAGATAATTGAGTGGCCAGTGTAGCCAGGATAGCTGATAAAATTCTGTAGGAATCAAGAAATCTTAAGTGAATAGGAACACCATTAACTTTAATTATTTTGCTAATAGATATATATTTTTCATCATTTTCTGCTAAAATATTTAAATTCTCCTTGTCAAACCCCTCGTACCTGATCAAATGATGAAAATCATAATTGGATGCTCCATGGCAAAATATGGGGATAAATTTTGGTCTCTTGATCTTAATATTACAGCTATTACACAGGGCCATTAAGAATTTACCATCTGTATGAGAATGGTGTTTCACCTTGATATTTATATCTGAAAATTCAGAATCACATACCGGGCATTTTTCTGCATTGTTGAAATCTTCAATCTGTTTCTCTGTTAAAGGCAACATGGGTTTTGGTTTTAATAAAATATTAGATGCTATGTCATGGCACTCATTTTCTATTCTAAGTGAAAATTCTTTGATGGCATCTGCTCCCATGTATAAATTTTCTTTACTAACAACACCATCCTGTACAACCACATAATAAAAGCTGGAAGGTTCATGTAGCTGGTATGGTGTAATTGAAGATTCTTCAGGATCTGGATTGCAGAATGCAAGAGGTTTGAGGTTTGATTCAAAATCACAGACAATATGTGCTGGGTGTTCCAACAAGGCTTCAAACTTTTTGAATTTTGCTTTTTCACTTGGATTAGGCATCACCATATGAACAGGTTTATAATTGCCACAGTATTTCAGATGCTCAATTAACTTGTTTTTAGCAATTTCTGCATTCACTTCCCGGACCCCATTCACCATTTTTCTACCATCAAATACACTTAAACATCTTCTGCACAACTTGAATATTGTATTGGATTTGTCTAGTTGTGTTCTCACTAAAGCTTCAAGATTATGTATCAGAGTGTAATGGTGTGTGCCTTCCCCTTCAATTAAGAGCAGATCAATCGGAACAGCAGAATCATCATCAAATGTACTGATTCTGAGAGGTTCTATCAAGCAATTGCCACGGCCAGTGGAACAAATAAATACATTAATAGATAATTGCTTACCATTAATATCCCGGGCCTTTTTTTCAAATTTATCAATATTCTGAACAGACATTGGATATTCTAAACCCTCCATTGCCTCATCAAAATCATGCTCATGTTGTTTGTAATAACTTATTCTCTGAGGATTCCTTGAAACTGGAAACAAAGCAGCTAAAATACACCACAAAAAGCATTTCTCATCATTATTTTCTATATTAACCACGGCTCTTTTGTTTTTAATATTGGCAGGTAATGGCAGATATGTAGATCCTTGTAATGGGCTGAATTCAGAAATATTAACATATAGCTTGTGTGGAGATCCGCATAGGCTCCATCCAGACTCTTTTGCTGCAAATTCAGAGTGTTTAATATTCAATTGTTCTATCAAACTGCTTATTATTTTGTCTGAATTTGCATTTAGGTACACAGGTACAGTTTCTGTTATGTGGGGCTGTGTAAATTTTGTGCCATTTGGCTTCTTATATTGTGCAAACAATTTGAGGGACAGCTTATAAGAGCCATTTTGTGTATTTAGAAATGCCTGCACATCAGGATTTACACTGTTCAAAAAATTCTTAATGCCACATCTTGGCTCTGATTGAAACCGGTAATCCCTTAATTGGCCATTAAAACTGCTACGGATGGGTTCATAGCGTGGCTGCTTTGCCGGTCCAGCATTAACAGGTGCTTCATGCTTTCTTTTCAGACCAGATGTAGATGGTTGTGGGGGCAATGTTGATGACTGTACATAAGAATTACACTTATGCCATTTGTAATATGCCTTGCTTAATATTTTATGGCATCTTGGACACATTTTTGTGGCCTTTCTGCATTTCTTACGATCACAATTATGCCGGTGCCTGGCCCAATGAGAACTAGATATATTTTTATTACACTGATTGCAATATTTTTGTTTTGGCATTTTTGTTGTTTATTTATATAAAATTTCTTGGTCCCAAAAAAAAAACAGAACTATGCCAAAACAATAACTAGGCTCTGGTGATCCCCAATATAAAATATTTTTTTTTTTTATGCTGTTGTAAAACACTTTTTACCAGGTTTCAGATCTGGGGGCTATCAATTGTATATCAACTAACAATAATTATTCTCAAAATCTCACGTGTGGAGATATTATTTTGCCACATGTATTTCAATCTCATATTTTGTCAGGACTCAAACCCGAGCCTCTTGTTTACAAGGCAACAATATTAACATTTTGCAATCAGGGGAGGCTTCACATTTTATCAGAACTCAAACCCGAACCTCCTGATTACAAGGCAATAAAAACCATGGGGCTATGCACCACACTCTACTGGGTCTCCTGGGATTTTGACAGAAAAAACACACTATAAACAATAAGATGATATGGGTACTTGACTTAATTTTAAGTGTAGGCAAATCTGTCTGAGAGGCTTCACCTTTTCTACACTTGAATTCAAAATTCTTAAAATTCAGAGCATATCACACCTGAAGAATTGGGGTATAAGCCCCTCTTGCCATTGTTTTAAGTATGGGCAAATCTGTCTGAGAGGCTTCACCTTTTCTACACTAGAATTCAAAATTCTTAAAAAATCAGGGAATATCACACCTGAAGAATTGGGGTATAAGCCCCTCTTGCCATTGTTTTAAGTGTAGGCAAATCGGATTGTTCAATCAAATAGCCTCTCCTTTTCTACACTTATAAGTGGTGCTCATCCTATAGCCAATCCCACTACTTAGTGGATAAGCCAAACGGAGGCGTGAGACCTGTTTTGGACCTGAGAGAGCTAAATAAGCATGTATTACTACCACGAAATCAAGTAGAAAAAATTAATGAGCTGTTGCATTCATTTGCGGGAAGTAAGTACTTCACATCTTTTGATTTAACGCTAGGATACTTCCAGGTGGAGATTGAAGAAAGATCTAGAAAATACACAGCATTTAGGTATGGGTCCAGGTTATTCCAATTTAGGAGACTACCTTACGGACTAAATTCATCGGTGTCTGCGTTTACAACGGCGCTAAACAGAATATTTGGTCTGGAAACAAAGTCATGGTTAGCAATATACGTAGATGATATGTGTATACATTCAAAGAACTGGATGGATCATATAAGCAAAATAGACTGGGTTTTATGTAAATTGAAAGAAGCAGGACTTACAGTCAAGTTAGAGAAATGTTCTTTTGCAAATAAATAAATCACGTTCCTAGGGCATATAGTATCTGGAGGAAACGTAACACTTTGCAGCGATAAAAATGAGGCTATAAAATGTTTTCCAAAGCCTACAACCAGGAAGCAATTGCAAAGATTCCTAGGGATATGCAATTGGAGGAGCAAATTTATTAGGAATTTCGCTTCAAAAGCCAAGCCTTTATACGATCTTTTGAGAAAGGATATGAAATGGAAATGGGCACAAGAGGAGGAAACGGCTTTTAATGTGCTAAAGGAAGACCTGACATCTAGTCCAGCTATAGGCCAGCCAAATTTTGAAAAACTTTTCATCATAGGAACAGACGCATCGAATATAGGTCTAGGGGCCTATCTCTTCCAGAAAACCGAGGATGGAGAAGATGTTGTAATTCAATATGCGAGTCGTGCACTGAAAGCGTTTGAAAGGGCGTATACGATTAGCGAACTGGAATGTTTGGCTATCATATTCGGCATTGAAAAGTTTGCAGTTTACTTAAAAGGAAGGAAATTTAAAATTCTTTGCGACCATAAGAGCCTTATATGGTTAAACTCTGCAAGGCAATGGAATCCTCGTTTGACAAGATGGGCATTACTTCTCCAGGAATACAGTTTCGAAATAGTGGATATTAAAGGAAAGGACAATAAAATTGCAGATGCCCTAAGTAGATCCCCTCTACATATGACGCAGGAACCAGAGGAAGTGCTGAAGTTATCCATAAACGCCATCATGGATGAAGAACTCGGGAACATATCCAGACAAGAATGGATAGAAAGCATGAAGAAAGACGAAGAATTAAGCGGCATCTTAAATGTCTTGAATGGAGATAGAAATGAAAACGAAAAGAAAATGAGAAGAGCGAAGATAGAAGGAAAATATGTAATTAAGGAAGGAATGATTTTTAGAGTAAGCATAGAGAAATCTAATGAAGTGCAACTCTGCGTACCTGGAGCACTAATTAAAAAAGTACTCGCAGAAGTGCATGAGAAGTCTGGACATTTCGGGATTGATAAAACATTGAGGCTTGCCCGGAGGTTTTTCTTCTGGAAATGTATGAAGAGAGGCGTGGTGGATCATGTAAGAAATTGTATGTTATGTATAAAAACTAAACCTTCAAAATTAAAAATGGAAAGAGAAGAGTTACACGTAACTGCAAAAAATCCTCTAGATATGATATCTATTGATCTGATTGGACCTCTCCCAAGATCGCGAGGATTTACATATATTCTTACATGCGTCGACGTGTGCAGTAAGTTTGTAATATGTTATAATTTCAAGAAGGCTACAGCAAAGGAGATAGTAAAATATTTAGAAGAAGGATTTGTCAAACACTATGGAGTTCCATTAAAAATTCTAACGGATAATGGTACACAATTTGTATCGGAATACTTTAAAGATTACTTGAAGTTTAAAGGAATTAAGATGATAAACGTTACTAGGTATCATCCAAGTTCGAACCCGATAGAGAGATATAACGGGGAAATAGTAAGAATTCTAAGAATGTTATGTCATGACAATCATACGAAGTGGTCTACAGCAGTTAACAGAGCCATAAGATGGATAAATAACTCTATATCTGAGGAGACAAAGAAGAGTGCGGCTGAATTGTTTCTGGGATATATGGAAGAACCCGGAATATTCAAGGAATTTGATTGGCCGAGGGAAGTAATATCCAAAGAAGAAACTAAGGAAGTATTACTAGACATATACATTAAGAGAATGAAGAAAATGAACAAGAAAGCAGAGAATAGTACGAAGATAAAATTAAAAAGGGGAGTCTTAGTATTTTGCAAAACACACCCAATGAGCAAAGCATCAGAGAAAGCAATCAAGAAATTGTTCTTCATATATGAAGGTCCATACGAAGTCCTGAATTTGTTTCGGAACACAGCAGTAGTAAAACATACAGAAACAAATATGGAGAGAAGGGAGAACCTGGAAAATATCAGGAGGTACAACTGCACGGAGGAAGTAAAAAAGAGCTTAGTTAATGAATAAAAGAAACAGTAAGAGAAGTCACATAGAACGAGGGAAAAATTTATAAATTTACAAATGAACTTTCCAATATATAAATTTTTCATCCTCAAGGAGGGGGATATTGTGTCACGTGCCAGTTTCGATGACACAATGAAGGTTGCAAGGAGGAATGGTTTCTCGGAATCGACGATCGATGGCAGCACGCCATATAAAGAAGAGCAGAGCTCATTGTACAAACTAGGAGCGGAGAAGAGGGATTATATATATTATAGTAAATTGAGAAATATATAAAAGAAGAGTTCAAATACTATAATAGAAGTAAATAGAATGATGTATATAGTAATTTAAAAGAATTAAGAATATAGCCGCATATGAAACGCTTAGGAAATTTATTAAGCGAGCAAATGAATTCAGAAATGTATCTCAATTTCTTTTTGATTCTCTGACGAGGAGAACATCGTCAGCTTTTGCATTTGTCCGTTCCCCGGTGGCGCTGTGGTCAATTAGACGCCCCGAAGCACTTTACGGTTGCGCTTCTTTTTTAGTCGCACTGGGCCATTGGCAGCGCTTGTTATTAGCGATCCTGGTTATTCCCCCTTGGTCGTTACATAGGAGGTGGCGCTAGTGTCAGTTTAGTCGACCCTACTCCTTTATATAAGTATAGCTTGTATCGTTTGCCAAAGAAACGGGGAAAGGGAAAGAAAACATATATAGGGCATAAAGAAAAGGAAGCGAGACGACGCAACTAGATTTCTTATATATAGAAGAAATAATAAAAGAAGTCTTTTCCATAATCAAAAGAAGAGGAAGCCTATTCGATAATAAAAAGGAAAAGAAGAAGAAGCTTTTCCATAATCAAAGAAGAAAAGAAGAAGAAGCCTTTTCCATAATCAAAGAAGAAAAGAAGAAGAAGCCTTTTCCATAATTTATTTATTTATTTGAGAAAATTTCAGATACAGCACAGGTGGCCATTTTACACTGAAATTGTCAACAATGAGAAAGCAATAATTATAATAAGCATAAAAATAAAAAATAAAATAAAATAAAATAAATAATTAAAAATAAATAAGAAATAATTAAGAGTAACAAATCAACATAAAAGTGAATAGCAAATGAACAAAAAAATAAGTAAGAGATGGCACTATGTGATATTAATTACAAGTATTTCTTCTGATAGAAGACCGAAAGGAAAACTCGGAGGAAAATATATCAATACTTGAGGGGAGATCATTGTATTGTGCTGCAAGTCTATAAAAGAGAGATCTTTTTTGAATTTCTAGTCTAGGTTTTTTAGTATAAAATAACCTTGTATTGCGAGTTGTGCGCATAGGTACTCTAAAGTGGAATTCCTCAAGGAGTGTGTTGCAGCGGATTTTGAAATTCACAATTTTGTATAAGTAACTGAAATCATTCTGCAAACGTCGCTGATAAGCAGTTTGTAAGTTTAGAAAAGACAAGAGATGCGGAGATGAAAAATTGCGTAATGAGGGAACCCTGTGACGGACTATAGCTAGGAAGAAGTGAAAGACTGAATCGAATCTGGAGAGGTGAGTGGGACATGCCATGGACCAGACGGGAGAGCAGTATTCTATTATTGGGGAGATGAATGATGTGAAGTACAAAGTGAGGGCTGAGATGTCACTAATTTCAGTGAAACGGTAGAGTAAACCTAAGAGACGCATGGCCTTTTTTGTGGTGCATAAAATATGTTCCTCAAATGTGAGCTTTTGGTCGAAAACAATGCCTAGGTCTTTGTGAGAGGATACTGCTTTGATGTTATTGCCAGAGATGGAGTAAGATGACTTTAACAGATTCTTCTTGAGAGAGATAGTGAGAGTAGTACACTTGTCAGGATGTAATGTAAGGTCCCATGTCAGGCACCAGGAAGTAAATGTTGCTATGTCATTCTGAAGAAGATGAGTATCGTCGGAAGTGGAGATTTCCCTGAAAATTTTACAGTCATCTGCGAAAAGAAGGTAATTGCTAGAGGGAGCTGTGAGATGGTCGGCAAGGTCATCGACGAATAATATAAACAAGAGAGGTCCTAGAACACTACCCTGTGGAACTCCAGAGAGGACAGGAAGAAAGTTAGAAACAGTTCCAGGAAGAACAACACGTTGTTGGCGATCGCTAAGGTAGTCTGTGAGAAGGGTGAGAAATTTGCCATGAATGTTGAATCTATTGCATAATTTGTGAATCAGAAGACGATGACTAACAGTATCAAAGGTTTTGGCCAGATCAAAGTATATTACATCTAATTGTGAATTATTTGAAATGCATTCCATAGCATGTGAGAGTAAAACAGACAGGTTTGTAAGACAGGAGCTACCAGGAAGAAAACCATGTTGCTTAGAGCTTAAGTACGGAGAAACAAATTTGTACAGTCTGTCTTTGATTACTTTTTCACAGATGATGGACAGAGGAGAGAGTAAGGAGATTGGTCTGTAAGATGAAACAAAATTTTTGTTACCACTTTTGTGAATCGGTGTGATGTTAGCTTGTTTCCAAGCGTGAGGAAAGATGCCTTCCGAAAAACATCTGTTCAAGAGAATGGAGAGGGGATAGCACAGGGATTGCACAGTTTTCCTGAGGAACATGGTGTTGATATCGTCCGGTCCTAGGGCACGGTGAACTGAAAGAGACGACAATAGATCCTTCACCTCATCGGGTGTAGTGACAAGCGTTGTTAGGGAGGAGGAACAGACTGGTCTTACGTTTGGCAACGCTGCAAGGGAAGACGGGGGGCAGAAGTTACCATGAAAATAAGCGTTGAAGAGTTCTGCCCTTCGGTCCCCTATCGCACTTTCACTATCATGCATAATTTCAGCTGGAATCCTACTGTTATTTTTCCTTGAGTTTATTAGATTAAAAAAGTTTTTTGGGTTTTCCGGGATTGTTGCAGTGATATTGTCTATATGTTCCTTATATTTTTTTCGAAGCAGATACTTTGAGTGTCGTCGCAGAGCCGCAAAGGTATTGTGCGTGTGTTCACTCGGGAAGCCCTTCCAAAGTTGCCATGCTCGTGTCTTGTTGGCCAGTACATCCCGCACTTCGGAGTCGAACCAACACGGAAATCTCCGAGAAGATATTTTCCCTGTAGGCACGTGGTCCGTCACTGCTGCTTGAATGACACCTGTAAATAGGTCAGCTGCCTCGTCGACCGTCCCGTCTTCCAAGATGCTCCAGGGGAAGAAGTCGAGGGAAAGTCTTATCTCCTCCCACGGCGCTCGGTTCCACAGGTAGCGTTTGTTCTGGATGGAGGGGCGATGACCTCTTCTAGGGGGTGGGGGGATGAGAATAGAAACATCCAAACTGTCGTGGTCGGAGATCAGGAGGTTCTTACGTGGCGTGATACTAATATCGTTTAGGGTGGATAGAACATAATCCAGGTTGCTGTCCTTCCTGGTGTTGAACAAATTATGTTGTTTCAGGTTTAAACCACAGATGAAAGTTTCAATAAACCATGCGTCGTTCGTACACTTCGCTGTTCCATTCACAGGGTCTTGCCAGTCAAATGAGAGGTTGAAGTCGCCGAAAAGCGCAACGTCTCCCAGGGCAACTGCCGCAAGCAAAGAATCTCGACATTCTTCGAGGAGGAACAAAGGACTGTTTTTATGTGGCCTATAGTAAGAGCCAAGGAGAAGCTTCTTGGCACCGGTCACCGAAACTTCCACCCACAGTATTTCACAGTTCCGTTTTAAGTCGTGGCGTACTTTGCTTGGCCATTTTGAGTTAACACAGATCATAACGCCCCCACCACGAGTCGCACGATCGTTCCGATATATGGTGAAATGGCTTGCGAATGGCAGCTCACTGTCACAAACGTTTTTTGTCAACCACGTTTCAGTAAAAATTAGGCAGTCATATGCCATGAGTTCACACGCAAAAATTGCACAGTCGCCAAGCTTATTCTTAATGCTCTGTGTATTTTGGTAATACACAGAGAAATTTGCCACCGTTTTCACAGGCCCCGGATTCACATGTATGTCCCCGCAGATCAAGGCCATGCACAGGAGGTGAAAGTACCGGACCGGGGTCCCCTTACCTGCCGAGCGTTGTTCCCTGCTGCTGGGCGAAGCCATGGCGGAGACACGCACACGTGTCGCCGCGAGTGCCGGAAAAGAAAATCTCCTCTGAGCACATCTCCACCGCAATAGTTCATCAGAATCCTTTGACACAGCGGAAGGAATGCTACACTGAAGCCACGAGTACACTATGATTAAACACAGGCCGAGAAAAACCACTGAAAACTCTCGAAACACAGGACGACGATCAGCACCACTATTACAACTTGCCGCCATCTTAAAGAAGAAGAAGCCTATTTCCATAATCAAAAGAAGAAAAGAAGAAGAAGCCTTTTTCATAATCAAAGAAGAAGAAGCCTATTCTATAATCAAGAGAGAGAAGAAGAAGAAGCCTTTCCATAATTACGAAGAGAAAGAAGAAGATTTCCTTTCAAGGAGAATGTAACCGATGTAAATTTTCGATATATTTCAATGTCGCTATATATTTTTCTCTGTATTTTGTATAGTTCTCAGAATATAGATCCGCATTTAACTATATCCTCTTGGCTATAAAACGCTTTCTTATTTGGAATTCTCAAACAAAGAACCTATCCCCTGAGATTAAGATATCTGTAGCCGTGGTAAATAACATGTAAGTACGTACCCACAAGGGGCGTAGACCACTATGAGGCCTCATGATCAATTAAGTCGATAGGATTATACACTCCTCACAAGAAGTTTTCAATATTATTATATTAGGCAATAGGTGATAGGGACTGTGGGATATGTCAGCGAACAGACTAGAACGCCCACAAGACAGACGCCATGTGTTGTTGTATTCCAAGGCCGTGTCTGTCACCTATTGTCTAACGTAACAATATTCCACACTTTTTGTGAGGAGTTGATTTCAGGTGGCCTTGGCTTCGTAGGTTGTGGGTGAAAATATGATTTTCCTACCCTTCTTCCTCCTTTAACCATCTCTTCCTTTGTTTCTACCTTTTTATATTTCTTTCCCCTTTCTCTGCTTCTTTTTTATTTTTCTTACTATATTTTCCTCTACTCCTTTTTCTTATTGCTTCTCTTTCTTCCTTTTTCCTTCTTTCATTCTCTGTTTCATTTTTCGTCCTGTTACTCTCTTTGTTTCTCCCTTTTCCTTCCTTTGCTTCACTATTTCCTTCTTCCTTTATTTCAAACTTTCTTTCTGCCTTTGTTTATCTTCCTCTGTTTCACTATTCCATTCTTTCTTTATCAATCTTTCCTTCTTTATTATTGCCTGAATTAGTTGTTAGTAAATACAAAAATATTATTATTATTATGGTATTACCTGGCATTTTTATTTACCGACCTCCGTGGGGAACTGGTTAGCACAGCGCGCTACGACACGAATCACTGCCTGGGCGTGTGAGAGTTCTATATGCATGTCCCTTCATCATATCATCACTCATCCTTATCTTTGCGATTAGCCAAAACTCGCAGAAGAGCGAAGTAAAAAAAATCGTGTAATATTTTGAAAAGATAAGTAACACAGATGTACAAAATAAAACTTATTAAACACCTTCATATAAACGCAACTTCCCTTTTCATCTATGAGGATCATTGATAATTAGGGGAGAGTTGCCGAAATTGGACCGTTGCCTAAGTTGGACCGCATTTGTTTTTGCCTATAGACGAGTATTTGAAACAGATGAGTTGGCACAACTGGTTGGCGTCAGTGCCATGTACAAATGACTGAATGGTCAGTCAACTAGAGACGTTCGACGAAGTAGGAGTGCTGTTATTGTGTTTCCATTGTTCGTGTTGCAATTATTGTGCTTCGGATCTTAAGCTCTTGCGTAGACTAGGGATAAGTAATCAAATGTCCTGTAGTATATTATAAAAGTGCCATTCATTAACCACTAACTACATGTGGTAAAACTATGCTTTAGTTGCCTATGTTCGTGTAGCGTCATATTTTTTATTAACGGGGTATAATTGCCTAATTTGGACCACCACGTGTTTCCCAAATTGGACCGGGGTGGACAGAGATGGAATTGCAAATGGCTATAACAGCATACAATAATGGGGACTATGGCTTGAACGAGTGTACTAGAAGGAATGGTTTGTTTGGTTTTACAGCTGACCGAATATTCAACGTGGATGAAACAGGTTTCACCACAGTCCAGAAACGTCCACAAAAAAATGTAGCAAAGAAAGGAAAATCACAGGTAGGTGCTGTTAGAAGCGGCGAACGTGGAGTAAATACCAGAATGGTGTGTTCAGTGATTGCTGCAGGTGTCTAGATACCGTAGACATACATACGTGCATGCCTTTTGTAAGTGGTCCAACCTAAGCAACCTGTGGTCCAAGTTAGGAAACCAGTTGCCTATAATGGACCGATGTCACTACTTTCGTTCATGTACCGTATTATAATGGTTCCTGCATTTTTTGTTGAAATACATATATGTAGTGAAAGCTAATAATCTGTGCTTCTCATACCTACAATTTCGTTCTTTTTCTGTGTCTTGTTTTTGATGCAGAAGCAAAATAGTACCAACTGGTCCAATTTAGGCAACCCTCCCCTATATTTCCAAAATTTTCATCGCGTTACAATTTCGTATAACAGTGATAAGATGTAGATATTTAAATAATAAAATTAATTGTAAAAAAACACACATGGAGATAAATGAGACTCATTTTACATTTCAGTTCCCAAAAATCTATAAACTACAAACGGGAAAATTACAACAATTTTTTATGGTTATCTTGTGCTTTTTCCTGGCAGTACGAGGAACGTGCAACTTTTTTTCATAGCTGAGAGTGAAATTAACGATGATGTTAACGAAAGATATATACATATACGTATGTACAAACGTGCGATCTTGTACGAATATACCCTAGAATATATACTGACAGCTCAAAGCTCAACTTTTTTTCCCAATATTATATATACATGAAAGTTGCTAGGTATAAAAGGCTTAGTTTTTGGTGTAAAACCAAAGCACTGAAACAGAGGGAGGCAGAGAATTAAAACAGCAACCGCAAAAATTCATTGATCTGGAAAGTTTGAAACTAGAAGTGCGCATGCGCGTTCTTTTGTTTCTACGCGCTGGAAATTTTGGAAACTGCCGAAGGAGGTTCGGAACCTAACTTCGATTGCCGTGCCACATGCCACATGAACTTAACTTTAAATACACATTTGAAATGTTATAGACAATCAACTTTGGGGGGCTGAGACCGCTAAACCATCAACTTTGGGCTGGGGGGGGGGTATCTATGACCAGAGACAACAAAACACATGACATTACTATATATATATCGTCCTGTTTTGTACCTTGTTACATTTGCACTTGGTGCAGAGTCTGAAGAAGACCTTGCTAGAAGGTTGAAACGTTACGTTTAGTTCATGTTTTATAATAAAATAAATTTCTGCCTTGGTCAGCATATTGAGTTTATATACTAAGTATATAATTATGAGTATTGTTAACATTTTTACTAAAAGGTGTTTCAAAATAAGATGTGCATGAACTAGGAGAGTGGATGGGACGTTCGGGCTACAAATGGCTCTCACATGACATTCAGAACGAGCTCATTGCTATATTAGGGAGATCTGTTTTGCGCTCCGTGGTAGCAGATATTAAAAGTCGGGAATATTTTGCTATTATGGTTGACGAAACTTGTGACATATCCATCCGTGAACAATTGCCATTTTGAACTGTGAATGAAAATTTTGATATTTTTGAGGAATTCATTAGCTTTTACGAGATTCCGAACACTGAGGCCAAAACTTAAAAAGGGAGAGAGTGAGTCATTCATTAATTTATTTCAGTGATCAGAGCCCCCCCCCCCCTTAATTTTGACAAGTCGGCGCCCCTGCCCCCCAGTAGCTTGCTAGAAAACCGGAAGTTCAGCGAGCCAGTAACTAGTAGGAACTACTGGAATTGTTCAAATTGTAAACATCCCGTGAATAGCTTCTTTATAGCACGCTCCAGATGCTCCAATTTAAGGCGCTTGCCACATCCGAGAGAAGGGGCTCAAAATATCCTACAGCATCCGCTAAGATTTTTACCCAACGCATCAGATAATCCCTAAAATTGCATCCCAGTTGATCTCCCTGAACCCTTGCCCTCACGGCAGGGGGATAAATGTTGATGGCTACGAGCATCGCGAGCTTCAGAATGGTTGCTTAGCAACGCTGACGGGTGACAAATGACAGTTTTCTTCTTTCGGCGTGGAATGATAATATAAGCTCTTAATTTTATCATCCATCCTGAGGTTAGTTTCATTTTTTCGTGGTGCCGTCGGAATACGAACACTTGCTCGTATTTTTAATAAATTATCATTCTCCATAGGGCAGCTTTTGCGGTTGGCCTAAATGACAATCGTGGATAAAAGCGTCGTGTGACGTCACTCGGAAAATCTCGAATATATACGAAGATAGACGAAGATAGTACGGAAACACCCGAGTGAATACGAGGGTGTGACGATAGATAGCAGCACTAATTGAATAGCTAAGACAATGTTTGAGATGGGTAAGTGTATCATGAGTACATGGTTTCATGAAACTCTGTTCTTTGTCTAACAAAAGTAAAGGTTGGATATCACCAAGCATATGGTGGTTCAGGGTGTAAAGCGTGATCCTTTGTGAAGACAACCAAATTTCAGCCTCTCCTCCACTTAGTATATCCTAGTCTGCCTTTTGCAGACTAACGAGGCTCTGGCGTTTCTACCCACGACTAGTATAATCGACTGTGGAGCTCCTGCTGTCGATTTTAACTTCTTTTGATCGACTTAATTGCTTTATTTTACTTCGCTTTTCTGACACTTGTTGCTAACCGCGAAGATGGGATAAATTGAGTCATGATATGACATGGATTGTCAAATCAATCACTATAGTTCCAGTTCCAATTAGCCTATTACTGAATAATGTGAACTTACATTAAACTTCTATCAAATTAAGAGATGAGCTGGAAAGGGTTTTGGACTGAACGTACCATTTAAAATGAATCTGTGTACATGGATGTATAAACCTATCTATTGACTTCCATAGACTGTCAATACCATTTGAATAGAGAGTAGGCTATGGGAAACATTCAGTCAACCTCTAATGCTAATATAATCTCTCTCAAACTTCTACAATGTTCCACAAACTAATTGTTCATTTACAAAAATAACATTTTCATATAATAAAAGTACACTACATCGCTCTCCATTATTTTTATAACTTGTAATACCGTGCTACAATCACCAAAATTGTAAACATTACATTTTTCTGTATTATCAACAAAACAACTAATTATCATAATGAATTAATGTGGTTCTCCAACATCAATGTACCCTAATTTTTCGCTCAGACACAGATATCGAGTTATAGATCGGAAAAAATATGTGCAAAGCTGTAATATATTTAGAATAGATCCAAAGATGGCGGCAATGAGAATTCTTAATCTGTAGACACGTTCACTTGACAGATATTTTCGTATCATTAAAACTGTTTTACTATCGTACATTGTATTACAGTATATAAAAACATACGAAAACTCTGATATGAGGCTTTATGGAACTGTGCTGCTATGCTACGACTTCAAGAAGTACAATATTGAAAGATACTATTATCCGGCCTGGTACTAGATTTCTATGCCCTAACTATAATGCAATGTTTGATATCCCAATTGAAAATAGTTTTTGATTTAGAATGAACAATCATAAAAGGATATTATAATACTTGCAGTAATTGAAAATTTCACATGAATTGCATTGAATTGGGAATATACCCATTCTAAGTGCAATATGCATTGAGGTCGAATCTATTTCACAGAGACTCTTCAACAAATTAAGCAATTTTTAAGTTTTATTATGCCGTAACGATACGTTTAATGAAATAGAATGACACCACGTTAGTATCTGGATAGAACAATGAAAGAATGGACGTTGGGCTTATAAAATGACGAACAAAACCTGGAAATTGTAATTAGGTTGAAATACGACGAATGGGTTGGTGACAAAAAGAAAGCAGTGAATGGAAAAGAAAGATGAAAATTTTCCAAAACACAAAAGGGACCAGAACTATAGAAAAGGAACAATGCAACAATGGGGACAGAAGAGACAAAGGAACAAGTGAAGGATTGGAATATAAATTACAATGTTCAGTATGCAACGTGTGCCATAACCTGTTGGCCATTGCTAGAATTGCAATATGCTTTCACTCTAGAGGACAACATGGAGGAATGTAGCTTCTAATAAAATTGCGGATGTAATTAGAATAATGATGGCCATAATAGCAATTAGAGAATCGAAGATAATTGTATTAGTTTTTTTGCCGGGAGTGGATTTGTAAAGTTTCATCGATTTTGAGTCCTACAAAGCTCCCTCCTCACTCATATATTCTGGGCAAAATTACATTTCTAACGCTGGAAAATCAAAAACAATGTTACATTTTAATAGTAATAAATGGTTAGCTGGATGCCCCAGATCTTCCTCTCATGAATATATTCTGTGTTGTACTAAATTATAGCTGCAGAAAATACAAATTTGTATCAGTCTTATCTGAACGTAAGAAAAACATGTTTTGGAAAGACTAACTTGGGTAGTGACTATGTAGAGAAGACGAAATCTTTCTGGAAACTTTTTGAACTCCCCTCGTATGTGTCAGTATAAAGTATTCAACCATAACAATCGCAGTGTCGAAAACAAATGGGGGTACGAACACTTTGTGACCACTCTGTATATTGCACACATTTGATTTTCATTGATTCTGATGATATGAGCACAAATGCTATTTTTTCTCCGTCACAAAATAAGCCCCTTAACTAAAACAAAATAGATAACAGGCCCCTAATTAGACGAACTTTAACCTTATACAGTGCCAAAAAGTAACTATACACCTATACAGACACGATTATATGTTGAGGGATTGTATTCCGTGCGCTGGGAGTAATGTTGTCTGCAAAGGTTGGTAATCTTGCGTTGTGTGCAGTTTGCTTCCGCAGTTTGCACCAGCCAGACAGGCTGGTGCTTTGAGACGAGAAGGTGTGTCTGGTTCATTGTGTGTTCGTCGCATGACAGGTGTATAGTTACTTTTCGAACGCACTGTATTACATGTGAAATGCATATTTCTATCTCTCGTATGTTTGTATGTATGTATGATGTAAATATATGTATGTGGATGAGCGGATGTGTGTCCAGTAACATTTGTATGAAATTATTCATTATTGTTACTATCCTATTATGGATATATTTATTCTGAACAAATCTAATCTGCATATGTATTCATGAGAAATGTGTTTTTTATACTATATTCTCTAATAATAATATTGGTTGTGGATTTATGGATAATTTATATACATATGTATGTGTATATATGTATGTGTTGTATGTGTATACTGTATCATTACTCTGCATTATGTAAGAATACTTATGTTATATTTATATCTATGTGATATGTATGCATGCTATTTAATCTCACTTATATTCATATTTACTTTATTTATAATTTTGTTAACGCGTCTATAATTGGAGATATCCTTTCCCTGTAGATGGCAAATAAATAAATATATAAACATCCTCTGGTGGCCATTAGGGTGAAACATGAAACTGGTTGGGACAAGCACAATACAGGGTCTGTCCTCAAAGTAGTAGGACTGATTTTTTTCTTTTCTTTTTGCAGACTGACGGCGGTTACTCTACCAGTTGTTGGTTGAGGTGGGTCTAAGGAAAGGCAGGAAGCAGTGCCAGTCGGCTGCCAGCCATAGCAGAGTGAAGATTGCTCGTCATCGTAACCTCTGCGAGTGCCCCTCGTCACGCTGCGTCATGGCCAAACTTTTGGAACAGCGTTACGCCATCAAATTTTGCGTGAAGCTCGGTAAAACTGGTAAAGAGACCCATGAAATGATCAAGACGGCTTACGGTGATAACGCCATTGGAAGATCGAGTATTTTTGAGTGGCACAAGCTGTTTAGGGAGGGGAGAGAGGAAGTTGAAGACGCCGCACGGTCAGGACGACCTTCGAGCTCCAAAACTGAGGAAAATGTTGCAAGAGTGAAGAATTTGCTGGACAGTGACCGAAGATTAACTGTTCGCATGATTGCCGATGAACTTGGCATTGCTAAAACCCAAGTTCATGAAATTGTGCACGAAAATTTGCAAATGACGAAAATTTGCGCAAAGTTGGTGCCGCGAGTGCTGACAGGCGAGCAAAGGACGTTCGCAAACGGATCTGCCAGGACCTTCTCGAAGAAGTGAGTGAAAATCCAAACTTTTTAGACAATGTAGTAACTGGGGACGAGACGTGGACGTTTGAGTATGACCCTGCGACCAAACGTCGAAGCGCGGAATGGCACACCCGAAATTCCTCACGCCCCAAAAAGGCGCGCATGACGAAGTCAAAAGTGAAAAGCATGCTCATTTGCTTTTTCGATTCACAAGGAGTGATCCACAGGGAATTTGTTCCCCACGGACAGACTGTCAATGCAGATTTTTATCTCGAGGTCCTGGAACGGCTGAGGAAACGCATCGTCCGCGTCCGCCCAGCCATCGCCAACTCCTGGCGACTGCATCATGACAATGCGCCGAGCCACACAGCCTTCCGAGTGGCGGCGTATCTGGCCCAACACAACGTTGCAACCTTGCCTCAGCCACCCTACAGTCCCGACATTGCCCCACCAGACTTTTTCCTCTTCCCCCGCCTCAAAACCACCCTGAAAGGACATCATCACGGCTCGGTGGAAGCATTACAACAGGCCGTGACGAGGGAGCTGAACAGCATTCCAGTTTCCGCCTTCCATAAAGCGTATACAAACTGGAAATCCCGCTGGCAGCGGTGTGTTGATGCAGGAGGATCATATTTCGAAGAATATTAAGCGTATGTATTATTTCTGTCAATATATTTATTTTAATTCACTCAGTCCTACTACTTTAAGGACAGACCCTGTATGTCCATGATTGACCATGGTTCGAAACTGACAATTCTGGGACAACGAAACGCCCTCTTATCTGCACCTTTCATAATTTTCCATATTCACCAGTTCGTTCTGGATGGTTCGTCGCGTCTGATCTATATATTTGCTCTTGCACAAGGATCATGCCTCTCACACCATGATGGTAGGGCAGCGCCTCCCAGAACTGACTCGAAAGCCACAGTGAAACAATCCCACCTCGGATATAACCAGAATTAACACTACGTCCGTTCTACTTTATAAAACTTTCAGTTCAATGTTTTCCCCGTGCCAGTTTGTTCTGGTTTGGGAAACATTCTCCGCGAATGAAAATGAGTTACCATTCCCCGCGCTCAGAAGTTAAACATTCAAAAGGGGGGAGGGTGCGTAACGGAAAAAAACAGCCAAGTATCATGAGTAATGGGACAAGGTTTATTTCGCTACTTTCCACGGTATGTGCTCGATGCCTACCCCCGGTGCTCTGCACATGAATGTTTCCTTAAAAGGGTGGGCGATATTTTTTTTCGCGTAGGTAATGCACACTCGAGAGCAGTGCAAGCGGAAGGAAGCATGTCGTGACGGATGAAAATGGGAGGAAAGGGGGAGGGAGCGATCGTAAAAACAGCCAAAGGACGATGTGGGAAAACAACTGGTTACATTACACATGTAGAAAATGGGCTTCCATTTGCTGCAACCGTGTGCGTTTGGTTGCGGTAACGTGCCATGTAGCGTGGCTTCTTCAGAACTGCTGAACACAAAGCATAACAGACTCTAAAGGAGAGTTTATTGGGCGCTACTTAATTAGTTCTTGAAGCCAGTAGCGTATTTACCATTTCGTTAGGGTACTTCTTTCCATTTGATGCATCAGACCTGTCTGCATGGTTGCCAAGACACCCAAAAGTCAAACTCACTTCCCCGTAGCGCACTCTTGTAACTGCCCCTTGCAGACCAACGAGTACCTGGTGCCTGGACCTACGGCCAGGATAATCCTTAGTGGGGTTATATTGCCCTGTGTTCGTCCTTGTGTGTGCTGAGTGGCCCTTTACAGCCTCAGCTTTTAATATGTAAGGAGTTTTTAGTCCCCAGAAACAGCACAGTTTCAGTTCTTCTTAAGTAATGAATGAGTTTCAAAAATTGAGTGAATAAGTTTCTAAACGTTACAATATCGAATGGCTAAGCAGTTATATCTTCTAAGGGATATATACTTATATTGAAAATCGTGTGACGTCATGTGTAAGGTAGATAGTATTGTAGACATGTTTAATTGAAAACACACACACACACATATACACACTAGTGTCGAAAATTAAAGCAACAAACAGAAATCCTTTTTGTTGATAAATTTGCCAAGTTTAACCTCTTGCTATCGTGATTTTTTGTTTATAAATCCTGGCAGGGGTTCCCACAGGGGTGTTTTATGGCGCAGGTTGCGCCATCAAGATTTTTTGGGGGGGATTTTTCCCTTGAACAATATAAAATTTAATATTTATATCTTTTCCAAAATATATGTAAAGATTTTACACCTTAAATGCACCATATTTAATCCATTAGATGAAGAAATAAAAGTGCTTAGGGCATTATCAAAGGGTGGGGGTATCGAACTCCTATATATTAGGCCTTAACTGACATGTGGGTTCTGAGGGGGATTCTGAATTAAACTTTAAGGGGGACAGTATCCAACTCTAGGTCTTAGATTGTGACGAGTACTTTAGTTAGAGGGGGTTTGAGCATTAAATTGATGGAATATCCAATTCTTGTGTATTACTATTGTCTTAGACTGTTGCGGAAATTCTGGTGCGGAGACTGCGAATTATTCTTTTGGAGGAGGCAATATCCACTCTTCAATATTAACAGTAAGTCTAAAATTGGCATGGAAATTTTGGTGGTAGGATTGAGTATGAAATTTAAAGGGGAGATAGAAAGCTCTTGATAAAGTGTTAAATCTTAGATTGTCAAGGGATTTCTGTAGTGGAGAGAGAGTTCGAACATTACATTTTGGAGACTGTATTTAGCGATAAGGCATCCACACGTTTTCGACCCCAAATGTGCCAAAGGAAAAGCTGGAAAAGGAAAAGACTAAATATCTCGGGATCTTAAGAAAGTATTGACGCCCCATTCAATTAATATTCTTCAAAGCCTGCAAACAAATAGATGTAAAAATATTCTTGCTCGCTTCGCTCGCAACAATTTGTTGCTACGGTGTGTGTTTCGCGCTTTAATGAGATGAATATGAAGTTTTTATACTAAAGGTGCATTGTAAGACAAGCGATATTCTCGATTCATTGATTTGGTTTTTAAGTCTACTTTATGCACTCTGAGGCTAATTGGGACTGAATCTATAGTTTAAAGTGGGATCCACGCGATATTCTAGATTATGATGAACGATTTTAGGGGTGGTCTTGAGTGATGGCACCCCTGTTTAGGGAGGAGGGGCAGATCACGTATAATGTTCAGTAAAGCTAAGGAAAAAGTTACTTTCGGTAGACACGCTGTCGAAATTAAATATTTTGTAGGGGTTACAATATAGTTTAAGGGCGCGAATGATACCTATGATTTGGGGGAAACGCATGACATGATTTTGGGGAAGATGCGCCAATGGCCTTGGGGAGGATGGGCAACCCTGAATCCTGGCACATTAACGTTAGTTTATTTTCTATATTAAACCAGTTGTCTTTGACATCAAAAATATTACTATCACCTGATCGTATTATGTGGTCAAATGGACACACCGTTTGTTGCTCTAAATTTGGACATTAATATATATATATATTGTTGTAACCCCGTTTTCCTGGGGTTAGAGAGGTACAGGGAAGTTTCATTTAAACATTTAGGTAGAGCTTAATAATGTTTGATGGCTGAACCTGCTCCGTAGGAGGGTAGAGATATGGAAAGTTGGTGTAAGGTTATTCACGCTTGTTCATACCTGGTAGATGTGTGTGTTGTCTTGTCCTAATGCTTCTCGCAGACCGAATCGTGACAGTTCCAAGGTTCTATCCAGCGACCCTCAGTTCACCAAGCCAAGCGATCCCTTGCGCCTTGTAGCATGCTAGGCAGCGGTAACTCCGTGTTCCATCGTCGTAGTTAGCAGTGTAACGTGTTGTAGTCGGACTAGTTATCCATGTAGCGTCGATGAGTGTCAGAATCAAAAGAGAGCGAGCTCCGGGTAGGAGCTTGCTTTTATCATTCTAGGCGTCGAAAGGTTGTTAAACCTTTCAAACGTGGTAGATCCTGTTTAGATCCACGCGTTTGCCTTTCCAGTTCATTGTTTTACGAAAGTTACAAGTTAGCGCATTCTTGGGATCGCTCGCTGGTCGGACAAGTCCAGGAAATAAGCAAGTGTGAATATTAACATGACGAGGTTTTCTCGGTTTAATAATCTCCATATCTCTACATTCCCCTTGTTGAAATAATCGAACCACTCTGTGATGGTCGACTACCTCGGCCGGAGTAGGTTATATTTAAAAATTAGGATTTATTAACAAATCAAACTCGTAGAAAACCATTACAGGAAATCACTAGAAGAGTCGCATCACCATAAAAAAAAATTGTAATCACCAGAATAGTCATATCATCAAAAATATTGCAGCTCCAAACACCGTGGAGAAAAAAAATATAAAAACACGTAGAATAATAAAAAAAATGAAAACTGTAGGTTATAGCCTCATATAAACTCAAAAAGTACGAGCACAATTAACTAAGTCTTGAGGCATGGATAAAAATAATTACATAAGTGTGACACTGAACTAGTTTTGATTGAGTGATGACACCACAATAATAAAAAAAAAACACATGTCAGCACAGTGTGAAGAAACGCCGGGAACCGCAAGCGGTTGTAGTTACTGTTTGCTGAGTTCAAAGTACACTCGGCGGAACATACACGATGCTGGGCGGAGCCTTGAGGTATGTTACCTATGGCAACTCTGTAAACTGCATGCCGCCATAGGCTGGACGTGCTGTGCAGCTGACGATAATAAAAAAAACACAAAAGAAAGAGACGTATCTCTAATCCAATATGGGTAGCACCCATGGGCACTAACTTTGGCACTGTAAATGACATATGTTTGTATTAATTGCGTGTGCCTGACGGTACTTGAAGTAGCTGAGCACCGGAACACTTGTAGCCGATGTAAGATAACAATAAGTATCATGTGTCGTCAGTAAACAAGTGCAGGAAGTTGCACGGAGTGGGCGTGGCCTGTCGATGAAGATCGCCGTGACGTCAGCGAAGTTGAGTCTGGAAGTCAAATTTGCGATGGCGCTTTGGGTCTAGAGACGTCCTGGGTAAAGCGCTCCACGTCTGGGTCGCGGCCTAGGAGATGGAAAAATCAGCCATGGGTCCAGACGGGAACGGGTCCTTGTTGGTGCTGGAACTCCACAAGATCGTTGTTGGTCTCTGCGATGAGCCTAGGTCTGTCGCTCGATGGTACAAGCCGGTGGTCGTCATGGGTCCAGGAACATCCGTGGCGATGAGATAATGAAACAAGCGTAAAGGGAAAAATTAGGAAAAAGCAAAAGGTAGTGGAGCAGATTTACAATAAGTGATGACGGGTTATAAAATCGATTGAAAAGGGACTTTCAGTTAAAACTGGTGAATTATTTTGGGGGGGAGGGGAGGTAATATCTGATTTGAATGACGGCGAAGGGGCGTTGTTACTTATAGGATGTAGAGTTTTTAAGGGGACCTGTTTTTGATTAACAGGTTTACCATGTTGTCGGGAAAGTTCGCCGGGGGGGAATGGGGGGGGAATAGGTGAAATAATTCCATGTTGTAAGGAAAGTTCGCCTTGGCGCAACGGGGGGGGGGGGGGGAGTTATAATATTCGGCTTAGCCGGGAATGAAATGAGAAAAGAAAGGAGAATTCAGCGATGATAGAACGAACTAAGTGATTACGAGACATTTCCTTCTGTAATATGTGTAAATGTCGTTTATAAAAGCAATTGCAAGAATTTTACGTGTCTTGTGGACAAAGGTTTAAGCGCCTTCGATTCGCTGCTAATAAAAAAAATTGAAAAAGAAGTGAGAAAGAGTAAGTAATAGATTTGTGTAAGAGTTCGTTGAAAAATACAGTAGATTGTAATTTCATGGGATATGGGCTATACCATGTTGTACGCTATCAATATTTGAACTATAAAATTAAAGGAGAGAGTGGGAACATTTGCCTATTTTATTATATGCTTTATTAACATATTTAGTGCATTGCAGCTTTCAAAGAAGCAGTTCGCGTTACACCTGAGCGTAAATAAAAATTGCTATGGCCAAAAAGCCAAAAGTTCAAGCAAGTTCTACGCAGTTCATTTGTTCTTTAGATCATTGATCTTGTTCTATCTTAGTTCATTCGTTCTTTATTTCTTTGTACTTTTTTCTTCATTTGAGCGTATATGTACCAGCAAATGGGGGAAAAAAAAAATATTTGCTAGTTAGGATCATAAACACACTAAGTACTTATTAGTCAAATCAGCTAAGTGATATGTTCTGACTATTACTATGCGTTTAAACGCAAAATATAAAATAACATTAAAATATCTGTAAAAAAAATAATTATTAGGCAAGAGATGTATTATAAATGTTCCGACGATTGAAATAGCATTCTATAATCCTGGTCTTGTTAAAAAATAAAAATAACCATGTTGTATTAAAAATAAAAATGAGTTCGTTCCAACGCAGAAATGCAGTGCGAGCACTGGAAGTGGAAAGAGGGAGGAGGGGAGTCGATGAGCGTGAGAAAATGCTGGATCATGGGACGCTAGCATGTGCAATGTACGGAGCGATGAGGCTAAAGAGAGGTTAACGTAGTGGCGTGTTAATGAATGTTAGTGGGGTTTTTATGGCACTAGTCGTAGCGGGCTTTGAGTCTAGAAATAGTAATAGTGTCAGTCTTTTGTTTACTCCTGCCGTCGATGAAAGTTACTTCGTAGGAATTCTCATTAACTTTGCGAAGAATAGTTCCTTTGTACTTATAAGAGGACGCAAAGGCTTTTGACACGCCTGGAGTTGGAGTGGCATCTAGAATCCATACATGTTGTCCTGGTGAGTACTGTATTTGCCTAGAAGTGCTGTCTGCGTACTTTTTCTGCTGTTCGTAACGCTTGTTCAAGTTGTCATGTGCGGTCTTTCGTATGGAGGTCAGGAGTTCAAGTCTCTGTGCGTTCGTCTGGGAAACATTGTCGGGGTTCGAAGGAAGGACAGCGTCAGCTAAGATCCTTGGGTTGTAGCCAAATAAAGTAAAATACGGGCTCTGGAGGGATCCAGAATGGATTGTAACGTTGTGGCTGAACGCTGCGCTAGCTAAATAGTCACACCATGAAGCTTTCTTTTCTAACACAAAGACTCTCATAACTTTCTTTAAGTAACTAAATGAACTTTCAACTAATCCATTCGTGAAATGGGCACAAGTATCTACATATTTTAGTTGTACACCTGTAAGATTAGCTAACTCTCGTAAGAGTAAACTTGAATTGGGCGTTGAACGATCTAAATAGATCGTTTCCGGGATGCCATGGACTAAAAATACTTTCTCAACTAGGGCTGTTGCTATGTTTTGTGCATCGTGATTAGCCAAAGGAGCTGTAATTACATACCTTGTACAACTATCAACTACCGATAGGAAATATTTGTATTTGTGCGTTTTTGAAGAGACTAAAGGACCACATACGTCAATATGAATTCGTTGGAAAGGGATTTGGGCTGGTTGAAATGTTTGCAGCGTATGCGGTTTAGAACCTTGTGGTTTCTTTGAAATCTGACAAGGGATGCAATGTCTAACCTTATCGTACACAAATTTCTTCATATTAGGGAAGAAGTAGCGCATAAGCATTAAATTATATGTCTTTTGAGCACCTTGGTGACTTCCGTTCATTTTGTGTGCATGAATAAGGTCGAAAACTTGATTTCTTAATGCATGGGGGATACAAAGTCTATCCCTATTACCAGTTTTGATTTTATTAGTCCTGTATAAGACTCCATTTTTGAGTACATAAGAATACGAAAGCTTTTCTAGTTTAGGGTCACTAGCTTTATCTTTGTTTTCTAATACGTCAATAATGTCTCTGAAATAGGGGTCTTTACGTTGTTCTGAACTAACATCAAAATCTGCTGCTTGTGCATGAAATACTTGATGAAAGAATAAGTCATCATCATCATCATCATCTTTCTTGTCAAGATTAGTCTTGTCAAGCGGTAAACTTGCACGGGAGAGTGCATCCGCAAGTTCATTTTTACTAGCGCTGACATGCCTTATTTCGAAATCAAAATTCTGAAAATAAAGGGCTCTTCTTCCTAAAATAGAACTATGGTGTTTAGTTGAACGAAGATAAGATAAGGCTTTGTTGTCTGTGAGAACCACAAAATGTTGATTCATAAGAAAAAATTTGAAAGTTTTCAAAACATAATATGCACCTGCAATTTCGAGTGAAAATGTGTCAGCTCTTTTCTCTGTGTCTGTTAAGGCTCGTGAACAATAGGCACATGGATGTAAATTTCCTTCGTCATCAGGCTGTAACAGCGATCCTCCGATGCCAATTCCGCTCGCGTCAATGTATACATATGAGGGGCGTTTAGGGTCATAAGGGCGGAGGATAGGGGCGGACGTGATCATTTCTTTCAGTGTTTCGAAGCTTTTGTGGTGTTGTATATATATAACCGGTTTAATAATCTCCATATCTCTACAATATATATATATATATATATATATATATATATAAGCATGATAAATAGAATTAGAAAAATAATCAAAGAGACACAGAGAGAGAGAGAGAGAGAGAGAGAGAGAGAGAGAGAGAGAGAGAGAGAGAGAGAGAAAGGAAGAAAGAAAATACGCCGACACGAGAAAGAGAATTAAATAAATGGGAAGAGTGTGATAAAAGAAACTCAAGAAAAAGAAACAGGCAATGAAAGAAGTAATCAATAAAAGTAATAAACCAGACATAATACAGAAGAGAAAAGGTAGTAAGAGAATACACAAAAGAGAAAATAAACTAGAAGAATTAGATACTCAGAAAGAAAGGGAGGAGAAAAACTAGATAATGAATGTCAGGAAAACAGGAAGGTGTGGAAAAGGAATCCAAAATATAAAAAAAATAATAATAAGTAATTTTTCCATATTTGAAGTGGGTATCAAGTGACACCCCTGTCCTTTCCTAGAGAAGACCATGGGTATATCTTCATGTTTCTTAAGCATTAATAAGATGTTCTATAGGAAAGACTGCATTTAGATTAGACAAGACGGAACAACTGAATTGAATTGCGCCTTTTCCAAACACCGGCTCCGTGGCGAGGTGGTTAGCATACTGCGCTACGACACCAGGTGTCGCGGGTTCGATTTGATTTACTTTATTTTACGTCCCATTTCTGCCACTTTGGCTAATCGGGAAGATGATGACTGGTGATACGTTGAGGTGGATGAAGGGAGAATTAAAGCACACGACACGAGCCTCAAGGAGGATTATACTGGCTGAGTATAGGCGCCAGAGCCTAGCTAGTCTGCACTCCAGAGTGTACCATGTGGAAAGGATGTTGCAATTTGGGTGTCTTGGGAAAGAGTCACCCCTGTTCGTATCGTTATAAACGTGTATTTGATAACAATAACTTAAAATGCACCAAGGCAGAATTTAGTTTATTTTAAAACATAAACGTTACGTTTCAACCTTCTAGCAAGGTCTTGTTCAGACTCTGTACCAAATAGAAATGATATAATGTACAAAACAGGAAGATATATATGCACACACAAAAATCACTCCCCCCCAGAGACATGATTATTAGAAACTTGTTTATCTGGAACATTCCTTTCCAGGTGTTCCAGTAGGCGGCCGTCTCCTGTCAACTGTTGTTTCACCTGACAGGCGATTGAGATAAACATTTCGTTTCATCTGGAACGTGGTTGGACTCCTTATCTCATGCTCTTTTTCCTTATCCTTTCTTTCTTCATTCCTCTTCCTTCTTTTCTCCTCCTTCGCTCTTGTCCTTTCCACTCTTTCCAACACCTCTTTGTTTATCTTCAGTCCCCCTACCAGTTCATTGTGTCTTCTTCACCTTTCTTCTCCATTTCCTTGGCCTCCTTCCATTTTCTCACTAGTATTCTCTTCTCCCTTCCTATCTGCTTAGCCTCATCCCACTCTATGTCATGTCCTTTTCCTCTCGTGTGCTTAAAGGTTGAAACGTAACGTTTAGTTTATGTTTTAAAATAAAATAAATTTCTGCTTTGGTCAGCATATTTAGTTATTGTTATCATGGAATCAAGGCTTAATGGTGTTATCATGTGTATTTGATGAAATTTTGTTTTGTCTTGGACTGACGTCCCGGGTTTACTCTACCATTCAAAATCAAAAACCAACCGTGGATTTTATTTTTATATAAAAAATATAATAATATTGACAACTGTGTTATGAAGGTGAGCCTTTAATGTATAATATTTATACACTAAAGATTGTCAGTATCGATATATAATCAAGACCCTGGCACCTGACATCAGCGGTTTACAAACGTCACCGGAATACACTGAGTGGCCAGCTTTCCGGTATTGATTTGTTGAGATATCAGAATATTTCTTAACAATATTTTGCACCTTACACAATTCTTGGTAACCAAAGAAGCCTACAATACTTCTTTGTTGCTCTATACCGGGTGGCCAGAACTAAAGTTACCCAACTCAGAGCCCTCTGTAGCCTGTTTGAGGCATCGTAGTACTCTGAAATTTGTTGAATCCACTATGCAGGCCATGGGGGAAGAGGATGGCGATAAAAAAATAGTTCAATTTTCCGCCACCAGGTTGAAATGTGGCGCTGTAATAATGAATATTGAAAAACATAAGTGATTTAGCTGAGTTATTAAGTAGAAAGACATTTGTTAGTGGCTGGAAGTTGCGTGAAAATAATCTCTCGTTTATTGCAAGATTGCAAGGTAAAGGCAAATCCATAACCAATTGGAGCAGTTTACGTCATTTTTACAACCCATCATGGAAGTACAGCGCCACATTTCAACCTGGTGGCGGAAAATTGAACTATTCTTTTATTATCGCCATCCTCTTCCCCCATGGTCTGCATAGTGGATTCACAAAATTTCAGAGTTCTACGATGCCTCAAACAGGCTACAAAAGGATCTGAGTTGGGTAACTTTAATTCTGATCGCCCGGTAGATTTAATTTTAACACACTGAGTGCTTACTTCTTTGGCGTAATTATTAAATTCACTAAACACGATGTAACACTAAACGTCTTCAATCTTCCAGTAATCCTGTCGTTCGTTCGCATTAAATATGCGGTCACTTTTCTTTAGAAATATTTTTTATGTTCTGGCAGGGATCATGAACAGGCCGTTAGTTCACACACACACTTCGCGATAGCCCGAAAACTAAGATCCATGATCACACGGATGTTACTTGTATCAGCGTTCGACCCGAACTGTCTAACAAGCAACTTCAACCGTTCGCCCGAAAAAACGTTAAGCGCTCTTCCCGCCATTTTCCCAGCGAGGGCGAGTTAACTTTTGTAGGGGTGCGTGTTCAAGATCGGTTACATGTACCGGGTTCGAATCCCAGCCTGGGTGTTCTTTGTAAGCGTTCCTTCATCAACTTCATCATTCATTAGCCAAAAGTGTCAGAATAGCGATGTAAAACAATCAAGCTTTTCCAAACCTGGGGGAGATCAACTTTGCTCATCACCTCTAATGCCTCCTACCGGCTCGGAATTCCAGAAATTTTTCAGAACCTCCGGTTCGTTATGAGAATTACACGCATCATGATGTCACTCGCCAGGAGATGCCCTTTCTCCTCTCTGTTATTGATTGTCAACACATTTTATCCAGCATCCGATCACCTAATGGATACCCAAATAAATCCTGAAACGCTATCCTATTTGCGAAACCAAGCGATTGAAACGCTGCGGGAATCTGGAAAATGTAAACCAATTAGAGCACGAGAAGAGAACTCTCTCTTTCATTTTTTTTGGGGGGGGGGCTAAAACGCTCTTGCTTTTTTTTGTGCAAAAAAAAGAAGACAGTAATTCCATTTCATGATTCCCTGCACTGGCATTGGTGTCCAGCTCTCGGGAAACTAGACGTATCCATCGTCCCTTTTTTAATTTAATTCCCGATGTTTACCTATCTCGAACGCCGACATATGATTTCCCTTCCACGGGATTTTCTTTCGCATGTATGCACGATCGCGGATACAAGCAATTGCTAATGGGGGCTGTATCAATTACTCTCGCGTTTCATTAAGGCGATTAGGCGCTCACGCAGCGATTAATTTCATTTGTAAAAATAATGAGGGGGTGATTTGTAACGTTATGGAGGGGACAAATCAGCTGTTGGTACACATTCAAGGAAAGGTGGAAATAATTGGATTTTGATAACTGAGAAAAAGATTCTTCCGCAAGTATTTTGCCCCTTTTACTGTATTTTGAGGAAAGGAGACGGCTGGTGATTACTTTTGTACAGCAGTTATCAAAAAAATTCCGAGGTAGAGTTTGGTGTGTGTAAACCAGTTTTCAAATTGAAGCGGTGAGTGACGTTCCTTTTGGTATGAGCCACAGGATTACCACGTCACGGTAGTTGCCCAATCCCCGTGCGTGGCAGAGTTATGGGACTCTACTCCTACAAGATATATACTACAAAAGCAATGGAATGACTGGTGCAAAAAAGAACTACAAAATACTACAACATATAAGTGGTATGCTCAAGTCAGTAAGGAAAGACCTTGGTATCAAAACATGAATCTGCCTCTGCAGTGGTTGTTTTTATATTAATAATTCGTACAGGTCTTATTTAGGTTAATAAGCATTTAGCACGTTTATAAATTGTGTCCTCAACTTCCTGTCAGTAGATAAAAATTGTGACTCCCACCACAACTTTGATTTCTTGACCAAACGACTACAAAAAGTTGAAAAACTTACTTTCTCTCCCCGTTCCGCGCCTCATTTAGTGCGCTGACGATGTTTCACGGGGGCAAAAAGGCAGTGATGAGTGAAAGATGAGCTCTCATTCTCTCATCCTTCTCATCTTTCTCATCTTTCTTATTGTTCTCTCATTCTCTTTTTATTCTCCTGTTAATCCTCTCATCTTTTTTTTATTCTCTCATTTTTTTATTCTCTTATTTTCTTATTTTTTGAAAGATGAGTGCACCTTATCGTAATTTTCCAAGTCTGGGACCAAATGTTTATATATCGTGACCTACGTAAACCTCTCCTCTCATTCTCTCATTCTCTTATTTTTTGAAAGATGAGTGCACTTTATCGTAATTTTCCAAGTTTGGGACCAAATGTTTATATATTGTGACCTACGTAAACCTCTTCTCTTATCCTCTTATTCTCTCAATCTCTCAATCTCTCAATCTCTCATTCTCTTTTTACCTTTAGAATATTGTCGTCAACATTAGAGATGAAGTTGGAGTGCTGGAATCAACGGGGCCAAATGTTTATATATATCGTGATCTTCGTAAACCTCTCCTCCCACCTTCTCATCCTCTTATTCTCTTATTTTCTAATCTTTTGAAAGATGAGTGCATCTTATCGTAATTTTCCAAGTCCGGGACCCAAATGTTTATATATATCGTGACCTTCGTAAACCTCTTCTCTCGGGGAGGGAACGATGTACCATACACACATACACATATACACACACACACACACACACACACACACACACACACACACACACACATACACACACACGCGCGCGCGCGTATGTATTGTGACGCAAACAAACAAACAAACAAAATAATAATTGTTGTTTTTTAGAATACCTGGCCCCTAACCCGCCAGGGTGCGTGGTGCCCAACCCAAAAAGGTTCTAACGGCGAAATCATCACGAGTTTAGATTTGTACTGCGAATGTTGTCAAAAATTTAATCAATGTTGTTTATTCTCAATGCTAGAATCTTACATAGATTATTCTCTAAAACAAAAAATCGATAATCCTATGCCAAGCCCCCCAAGCTATTCAGGCAATTTCTAATGTTCGCGTGGATAGCGACGCTCGGTAGAATTTTTCCTGTCCCTGTGGAGAAATTGTGTTTCATCGCTCAATGTAACATTTTCATCACGGACCAAACTATCCACAGCAACCCCTCCCCGAACCCATTCACCTTACATCCTTTTTCGCCCGAAGAGATTTTATTTTTTTTCAGCTTTCCCACGGTTCTGAATGAAGAATCCATCACATCCCCGATAACAATAGAATCAGAGGGGGATGTGGCGGAAGCAAACACAGCAGCATCTTCCGCTTTTTGAGTTTTATACTGGGAATCGTTTGTTTCACACACCACACCCTGACGGGGCGTGGAATAGAGGCCGAGGGGAAATAATCGACAATACATACATGGGTGGAACTATCAACGTCTCGTTTATTGTTATTTGTCCCCCCACAGGATATTGTGCATATCACAAAAGTTTTTGTTGAAAAAACATAGCATGAATAAATCAGTCAACAAGGGTTTTATTTGCTAGGATATTGACCATAGCTCTTATTGTGTTTTCACCAAAGAGAGTCGCGTGGAGTAGGGAGGAGAGAAGGAGAAAAAAAAGAGGAGTTCCTATATAACGTACTAGTTTCTTTTTTGTACATCATTATCATAGTGAACGTCAATCGTGGCAGTTTAGTATTTTTTAATTTGTTTATCTGGCAGTATACATATATATCATCGTGGAAGTTTTAGTGAGCTACAAGTTTTATTTTGAAGTCTCTCTATCTCTCTTGAAAGGTGAACGTCAATCGTGGCAGTTCAGTATTCTTAATTGTTTGTCTGGCAGTATATACATATATATCATCGTGGAAGTTTTAGTGAGCTACAAGTTTTTATTTTGAAGTTTCTCTCCATCTCTGTTGAAAGGTAAGTTTTTATTTTCATGATATATTAATATTTTTGTTTTGCGTCTGACACACACATATTCAGAGGAGCCATAAAAAATTGACACACACTTACATGTCCCATATTTTTTAACCTCCTACAACAGTGCACACACACACACACACACACACACACATACATACATACATACATACATACATACATACATACTGTTTGCGTCTAATATATATGTGGAAGGAAAAAATATCTAGCATTTTTTAACTTTTTTTCCTTCTGTTTCAGTGCGCTTTCCACTACCATCACCACAACCCCCCAAAAAAAAAAATTTCTCTGTGTATATATATATAAATAACAGAAGGAAAAAATGGAACCGCAACCAGGTCCCTCCGGTCTTGTGGCATGTCGCAACTGTCGAAAGTTGATTTCTAAACCTAATATTGCTAGGCATTTGAAAAAATGTCGTCTACCAGATCATGATGTCGTAGCCCCGCCGGCAAAGAAATCTCGCACTGATGGGCATGAGGAGGGTGCTTTGAATAAAAGTGCACGCATCATGACTTATAAATCTGGAAGCGATGAAAAGTGTGACTCGAGCATCTTCCTCAACAATGTGAAATCTCTGGTAGTCGATAAATTACGTGATTGCCTCGTCAATGTTGCAATTAAAATTCATCTCGTCTTGACCCTGCTGTATGAGAAAGTTGTCTCGTCCGAGTCAAGCACTTTCAGCTTTTACGTAGGGTGTGAAAGCTTACACGATGACAATAACGAGAATCTTGACGAGATAGTGACACGGCTATTTGAGCACTTGACACAAAAACAAGAAGAGTTTGAAGGTAGAGGAAGTGGATGGAGTCTTTGCGGTCACAACCACATGTTAGAACTTCGAGTCTGCAATTTCAAACCATTACGCAGCACTCAAAAAAAACAACAAAAAAACAAAAAAAGCAAAATGCAGTGTTGAACATACAAAGTAATGATCAGAAGAGTTTCCTATGGTCTGTCATCGCCGCATTACACCCGGCTAATAATAATAACCCCCAACGTCTGTCCAATTACAGAGGATACGAGGGAAGATACGAGAATATGATGAGAGGAATTTCCTATCCTGTGCTCCTGAATAAGATCAATCAATTTGAAAAAAACTATAGAGAGGAAAAAGGAAAAGATATCAATATTTCTGTGTTTGGGGTTGACGATTGCGACAACATTCGTGTGTTAAGACCTGCGAGAAGCCAGAATAATGTAATTCGACTCTTGCTTGTAGATGGCCGTTACAGTTTGATACGGAATTTCTCACGATTAGTAGGAAGACAGATCACCAAGAATCGCGATAAGATGGAAATTTGCGATCGGTGTTTGAGAATTTTTCGCGGGGGTAAGAAGATGAGAGAACAGCACAAGTGTTTTGGCTCCGTGAATGCAGAACCCGAAGATGTCATGCCGGAACCCGGAACCAAGATGAAATTTCAGAAACACCAGGCTCTTCTCCACCATCCCGTTGTCCTTTATGCCGACTTTGAAAGCTTCCAAGTTCCCATGACGTCTTGCGACCCTGATCCCTCTACCTCAAGCACGACCCAAATTTTTCACCACGAGCCTTGCAGTTTCTCCATCTACGGAGAAAAATTGAATGATGTCATCTTGTATTGCGGACCCGATGCGGCAAAACATTTTGTTGAGAAGATAGCGGAATGCGCGAGAGAACTTGCACCCAGCCTGAAAGGCTCTTACGTTTCTCCACCTGCTCTCACAACAGAACAACAACAAAGACATGACGCGGCGACAAGATGCGAGGAGTGTAACCAGGCTTTCACCGCCGAAAATTACAAGGTCGTCCACCATAACCACCAGAATGGATTATTTCTAAGCACCATCTGTAATTCGTGCAATCTCAAAATTAAGGAGTCGCATTTTGTTGCCGTGTTTCTGCACTACACGGAGAAGTACGACACACATCTCTTCGTCAAAGAGCTCCACAACATAACTTCTCGAATCAGCATCATCCCGAGAACGAGCGAGAAATATATTGTGGTGAGAGTGTGGATCCCTCTCCAAGAAGGAGGAAGTGTGGAAGTGCGAATCCTGGACTCTTACAATTTCCTGTCCTCCAGCCTCGCAAGCCTTGCATCTCAACTTGGCGACGAAGATCTTGTGGCCACCAAGCAAAAATGTTTTTCGGGGAGAGATGAGAATTTGAATCTGTTGCGTCGCAAGGGTGTCTACCCCTACGAGTACGTCAACAATTTCGACAAATTTGACGAGACGGAACTTCCACCCCGGGGGGTATTTTATTCTTCTCTCACGGAGGACGTCTGTTCCGAAGAGGACTACGAACACGCTCGTAGTGTGTGGACGGCATTCAATTGCCAAACTTTTCGCGATTATCACGATCTTTATCTGAAATTGGACGTGACACTTCTGATGGATATTTTCGAATCGTTTCGTAAGAGATGCATCGCGATATACAAGTTGGATCCTGCGTATTTCTTCACCACGCCGGGATTGACTTGGGAATCGATGATGAAATACACCAACGTGGAACTGGGCCTCATCGCAGAGAAGGAACAGTATGCTTTCATGGAGAGTGCGATACGGGGTGGCATCGTCCAATGTCCCCGACGCCATGCTCAAGCAAACAATCCTCATACGCCTGGTTACGATGCATCGAAGCCCAACACCTATATTGTCTACTGGGATGTCAACAACCTGTACGGCCACTCCATGTCCCAGTGTCTTCCCATCAGCGACTACGGGTGGATGACCGAAGAGGAACTCTCCTGCGAAGATTTTCTCAACTGGAGCGAAGATAATGAATGGGGCTGTTTCTTGGAAGTGGATCTCGATTATCCCGAAACGCTTCACGAGAAACATCACGGATTGGCCCTGGCCCCCACCAAGGAGAAGCCACCTGGAGGATCGGAGCCAAAACTCATACTAAGCATGGAGAACAAGCGGAATTACGTTCTGCACTACCGACTCCTCCAATTTTACATAAGTCACGGCTTGCAGTTGAAGAAAGTTCATAGAGGATTGAAGTTCCGACAGAGCAAGTGGCTCGAACCGTACATAGCCGAGAACACGCGCCGCAGAGCGCAATCAACATCGCCTGCAGACAAGGATCTGTACAAACTGTTCAATAACGCCATCTACGGCAAGACGATGGAGAACGTGCGTAATTACATCGACGCAACGTTGGTCACGGACGAAAAGAAATTTGAGAAGATCGTCGCGTCACCCTACTTCAAAAACTTCACTATTTTCGACGAGAATCTAGTATTTGTTGAGAGGAACAAGAAGCAAGTGATGCTCAACAAGCCGATTGCCATAGGTGCCACCGTCCTTGAACTATCAAAATTGCACATGTACCAATCGTACTACGATCAGTTTCAACCTTTTTATGGAGATAACATCCAAATATGTTACATTGACACGGATAGCTTTATTTTTCTAATCCAAACACCAAGCCTCGAACATGATCTGACTAAGATGAAGCATCTGTTTGATTTTAGCAACTTACCATCAGGCCATCACTTACATTCGACAGAAAACAAAATGACGATTGGAAAGTTAAAAGATGAAGCGGCTGGTAATTACAGCAGGGAATTTGCGGGGCTTCGTGCCAAAATGTACTGTGTAAAGATTACAGAAGAAAAAGAGATCAAGAAGGCGAAGGGGGTAGGAAAAATAAGTACCAGCAAATTTAGCATGCGAGACTACAAAGAATGCCTTTTTCATGGTAAAAGGCAACTTAGCACCGATCATCGCATTGCAAGTAAATTGCATGATTTGTACACGACGCGCGTAACCAAGGTCGCATTGGATGGCAGAGACAACAAGTTACGCGTTCTCGATTGTCAAATCCACACGCGAGAGTGGGGGCACTACAATAAAAGCGATAAATGTGACGTGTGTTAACCGTAACCCCATAGTCATGAAGTCCGCTGTGTTTTTGAAGAAGAATGGCAGACGGAGGAAAAGAATAAAAGAGGGAGCCCTCGGGCGATGAAAAATAAGAGTTGAATTTAATGAGCCTCGATTTGGAGCGGGCTTAACAACATAATAACAGGTTGCAACTTTTCATCGCCCGAGGGCTCTCCCTTTCATTCTTTTCCTTTGTATGTTTTGAAGAATAGCAAAAAGCACGATGTGTTAAATAACTAACAAGAACAATGAATCTCTTTGGTTTTCGCAAACAAAGCAACATGGACACTGCATCACCAAATTTCAATAACCTCTTACCTTCCGTGTTATCTAAACTCAACGGTTTGTTAATCATTCACCTCAACAGCATTTGGACGGAAATAAATAACGATGTGGGCAAGATGTTTTATGTTTTTAATAACAATTTACATTTCTATGAAATTCCGATCGACGGGAAACTTCAAATCACCGTGAATCCGGAGAACGCAGGCGAAATCAAAATTTCTACCGGCAAGAACATTTTTCGAATCAAGCACGACAAGATACTTTCTAACATGTCGTACGATGTGTCTGCAGGAGATTATCTTTACGTGGAACTCCTCGGAGACTACGACAAACTTATTCCTCTCTTCGTAGAATTACGAATCGTCTATCCTATTATAAATAACCGTTAACCAAAATGCCTAACGACATTTTCGGCAACACTAAGCGTGTAGACCATGCAGAAGAGATTCTCATGCTGGACGTTCGAGTTAAGAAGTTGAGGACCGATTTGATCGCTTTGCAGGAGACCTTAAACAAAAGTTTAGAGTCTGAGATCGCTACGCTCCAAACGCAATGTCTCGATCCCATTCTGAAAATCGATTCCGAACTGAAAACACTGATAAAAAATTATGTTGACGTACCTTCTTACGACAACATTCAAAATATACAGTTGAGCATGGATTCGCTTCAAAATGATTTGGCCAAATTACAGCAATTTCAATCGAAAAATGAAGATTTGGAAAAATTGAAACTCGAAATCGAAGAGCGAACTTCCGCAATAGAAAAGAATTTCTCTGAACTTCAAACCGTCGTGAATGATATTGATATAGAACGCTTGCAGGTCGTTGTTTCTAAATTACAAGAAGAATTCACTGGCACGTTGGAAGAAATCAAATCCAAGTTGCAGACTTTGGAAGATACAATGACGAACCTACCATCGTCGGACGAACTGCAGGTCATCGGTAAAAGCGTCGCGAACATAAAAATTCAACTGGAGGCTTATCAAGATTTCGAACACATTCAAACCACCATCGCTACGCTTCAGGCGTCCTTGGAATTGATCAACGAGGAAATTAAAAATATTCACGCTGAAGCAAGTGTGTTGACGAGCATTCAAGACACGTTGAGCACGGTTCAGCAGAAGATCGAATATTTAGAAAATTTGAACGTCGAAACGAATCTCGCTCATTTTCATCACGTACTCGACAACATACAGGGTGACTTGGAATCGTTACGAACGAGCGTGCCTTCAAGTGAAGATTTGGAAAAATTGAAAACGGCGGTGACGGCACTATCCGATTCGAGTGACATCAAAAATTCATTGAGCGATCTCGAGAGTAAAGTGGCCAATCTCCCCACCTCCAAAGAATTACACGCCTTGAAAAGGAACATATCACGTATGCTGAAACGACTGGAAACGGAAACAGCGAACGTGGAACAGATTCGAGACGAACTTGCTTCGCTGGTGTCGACGCTGCCCACTTCGCAGAGCGTCGCCGACCTTCACACGCAGTTTACAGAGATGCGAATCATCGTGAACGATCTTACCGAGAAGAGCTCGAAATTGAATCAAATCGAGAACCTTCAGAACATTGTCGTCAACATCAGAGATCAAGTTGGAGTGCTGGAATCAACGCAGGAATCGACGCTGGCCTCTTTCGGTGCCAAGTTGCAAGAACTCAACGAAAGCTACAAGCAGTTGAACGTGGAAGTGAAAATCAAACCGTCATTTTCTACCGTAACGGATACCATAGTCGAGCATTTGGTGCCCGTACAAAACACACTGGGTCAGCTTCACAGCAACCTCGTTAGCATCGATACTAAATTCGCTAAACTGCATTCTCTGCAAGCCATCGAAATCAACAGCGTTCCCAATCAACAGAGAATCTCCACCTTCGTCGAAGGTAACAAACTGTACATGCTACATCCTTATCATCCGTACTACAAGTTTCTCCTCGATGGCACGATTCAGATAAACGAATTTTCGTACTGGTCTCACGGCAGAAAAGCTAGCGTTCCCACCATGACTTTGATATCGAATCGTGGTGTCCAGAAAGCAGGAAACATTCCTCTGGCGCGTTGGAACGAAACGCGCAACATATATGAAATACACGAAGACGAAGATCTTACTGTTTTCGACGTGAGTGCCGGCGATAAGCTGATCATTCAAAACACGAGCGAAGTGCCACCCTCTTTGAATCCCATCACGCTTGTGCTTCTTTTGAAACGTAATCTCTAAAAATAATAAAAAATGTCTAGGCAAGCCATCGTCCAAGAATTGCATAAACCTGCACGCCGCAACTACGAACGTTTGGCTGTGGTAACCAAGGGAATCGACGACCTCTGGGAAAGCGACCTCGTCGAAATGAGTAGCGGCAAGTTAAAAAACCTACATAAATTGAACAAGGGCAACAAGTACCTCCTCACCGTCATAGACACATTTTCGAAATTCGCATGGGCTCTACCTTTGAAGGCGAAAACGGGAACGTGCGTCACGGAAGCATTCAAGACAATTTTTCGCGAAAGCGGCGGCAGACGACCTCGGTTTCTGCACACGGACAAAGGGAAGGAATTTTACAATGCCGTATTCCAAAAGTTTATTCGGAAACACAACGTTCAACATTACTCGACCTTCAGTGACGTCAAGGCCAGCATCGTGGAAAGATTCAATCGCACTCTGAAATCGCGCATGTGGTCACGCTTCACGCTTCAGGGAAGCTACAAGTGGGTCACTATTCTCCCGGAACTTGTTAACGACTATAATCACACACGGCACGCAACGATAGGCATGAAGCCAGCTGACGTTACCAGGTCTGACGAGCAACGTTTAATTTCTAGCGTTTACTGTCCAAAGTACATGCCCACGACAAAAAAAGCTAAATACAAAATTGGAGAACAGGTGAGGGTTAGTAAATTGAAGCGAACGTTTGACAGGGGTTTCACACGAAACTGGAGCACTGAACTTTTTACCGTGGTTCGAGTTCTACCCGGGAACCGTCACACGTATATAATAAAAGACAGTGGCGGTGAAATTTTATTGGGGCGCTTCTACGAGGAGGAACTCTCTAAAACTAAATACCCCGACACGTACCTTATCGAAAAAGTTTTGCGCAAGAGAGGCAACAAACTTTTGGTGAAATGGCTGGGACTTCCGGAAACAAGTTGGATCGATTCAAACGAAGTGATTCTATGAGTACGTGGAACGTGGTAAAGCGTCTACCTGATTCGGAAAGTGGAAGGAAGAAAAAAAACGGTGAATTGCTCCCCGACAGCATCCGCTGTCTGATCGTAGGACCTTCGGGGTGTGGAAAAACGACACTGCTCGTGGACAATTTTCTCCTCGCACCAAATTGGTTAGATTGGAAGAACAGGCACCTGTACGTGTTCTCGAAAAGTTTAGAGCAATCCAAATACCAGCAACTGATGAAACTGTACGATGGTCTGGACATTGCAACGTTCGCCTCGGAAATAAAACCACTCGACGATTGTCGTGAAAATTCAGTTGTTGTGTTCGACGATGCCATCCTGGAAAATCAAAATGAAATTCGCAACTTTTTCACGCAAGGTCGTCACAAAGGAATGGATTGCTTCTACCTAGCTCAAACGTTTTCCAAAATTCCAAAACAGTTAGTACGCGACAACGCTAATTTCATATGTTTGTTTCGTCAAGATCACACCAACCTCAAGCATGCATACGATGACTACGTAGGCGGAGACATGAACTACAATCAATTTTCGGAAGGCTGCTGCTCTACTTGCTGGAACGGTGACGATTTCGGATTCGCTACGATCGACATGACGAGGAAACCCAACGACGGAAAATACAGAAACAAAATCAACGACTTTCTAAACGTTGCAACGTTGTGAGAAACGACATATATAAATAACGTCATGACGAAACGAAAAATCGAAGACGAAAATCTTAAGCTTCGCGATTACCTTGCAAAACGCTTCAAAGGTTGGAAATCCGAAAATCGCGGATTCTACGAAGAGAAGAAACGTCAGGATCAACCTGTGATCGATGCCATCAGCGGTCTAGGTAAAGAAATTAAAAATGTCACGGAACAAAATAAAAATTTGATCAACGAACTCGTACCGCTCGCAGCTAAAAGTTACGCTGTACCCACGCCTATTTCAAGCATTCCTTCGACGCCGTTCGAACTGAAGGATGCACCGGCACGACGTCGAGCTATTGGTAGCACGTCCTCGTCTTCGGATAAAATTGAGTTGGGGCCTTTGGCACGAGACTACCTGAGTACGGGGAAATTCGACAAGGATGAAGTGTTCGGATTGTATCCCAGTATGGAAACCAGCGAAGGCGGCGGTGTGGTGTGGAAGATTGGGAAATCGAAGGTGACCTTCGAAGGCAACGACATTAAAGTCAATTTAGGCGACAAGGATAGTTGGAACAGGTATCCGGGTACGGTGGGACTGTGGGAACTCGTTGCCAAAAAGCAGCCGAAAGATTACACCGACGAAGATTACCAGAGTTACAAGGAAATTCTAATCATGACGGATGCCTTGTACCAAAACAACGACGCCTCGCAGAATAGGGTGAAATCGAGCAGCGGCGAGAAGTACAGGAATCTCATCAAACCGATTTGGAACCAGGTCAAAACAGGCAGCGGGGTCAAACGCTACAATACGTTACCCAAAGAATTCGTTTGGGTGGACGACGTGAGGAAACTCGTGGACCGATTGTTGGTGATAGCCGGCGAAGAGAATGCAGGCAACCGTAATTTCTGCAACGAGAAGGTTGGCATCGTGGACATGATCAGCACGAAACTTTCCAACTTCATCGTGAACGACGACAAGGGCATAGGTTACCTGATCAAAATCATCAACACGCTGCCTCCGAAATTCTGGAACGTTGCCGAAGGAAAGGGACTCGTGAACGACATCATCAACAAGTTACCTTTCGAGATGCATTTACCTGGCTACCAGTACTGCGGACCGGGTACCAAACTCGAGAAAAGATTGGAGAGAGGAGACAAGGGTGTGAATCCGTTGGACGCCGCATGCAAAGATCACGACATTGCTTACAACACCACGCAGACGGATCTGGACGCTCGTCACGAAGCAGACAGAAAGTTAGAGCACGCAGCTTTCGAAAGATTCGTGAGCAGAGACGCATCGTTGGGTGAACGGGTCGCCGCACTGGGTACCACCATCGCCATGAACACGAAACAAAAATTGGGGTGGGGTATATAAATAACATACAGTAAAAAAACAACATGGATTGCATAACTAATTTGCCACCCGAGCTACTATCTAAAATATTCAAAAAGGTAGTTAACGGAGATGTTAATAAACTTGTAAACATAGCAAGATCAATGCCGGAATTTCGCATCCCTTGTGAAATGGTTCTCAAGGACCTTCTTCGGGAGATCAGCGACCTGAGGTGCGGTGATCTCAACATTCTGCTTTTGGCTGCAGGGCAAAAATTGGACGATAGGTCGGAGGAACTGTACGAGGCGATGCAGGGAAGAAGACAGTATACTGATGATTGGTACAAGTCTATGCAGGAGAGGAAAGATATCACTACGCACATCCTCGCGTTTTCCGAAGCACGAACTTTCTTCCTCTGTTAAAAAATAATAATATATATACGTGTCAAAAAAAACTTGATATATAAATAACACACATCGTGAAAAATATAATCTTCGGTATATATAAATAACACACATCGTGAAAAACAATTAAATTTCTCTCTAACACTTTGAAATTTTTCTTTGATATGACGACCGAAAAAATAAGTGAGCTCCAAGCATTAAAACAAATGCTAAATTTGTCATTTGAGTATGTAAAAATTCGGGAATTGGAAGTCGACAAATCTTACACGATAACTTCCGGTTCAATCGTTTCTACCCAGTATGGTCCCAAGGTACGCCTGTTGCTCAACGCACAATACAGTTTATTTTTACCAGATCGATACGCTAACATGTTATCGGACGAGAAGCTATCTATTTTAATCGAGAACAAAACAAAAATCGTGTACAAGGGGACAAAGGAACTTCTTGGCAAGAAAACAAAGCACGTAATAGAATTTGTGTAGCGACTGCGAGGCCTTGAAAATATATAAATAACATACCGTAAAAAACTACACAAGAAAAAATCTCAGAATATATATAAATAACATACTGCGAAAATAACGCATAGAGCATCAACATGAGGCCCAAGGGTGTCGTGTACCAGATACCATACTCCAATCTTAAAAATCTAGGTGCCCTCGATGGGTTACTCACCAAGAAACAACGCGAGAAGAAACGTTCTTGCTTGTCGAAAGGACATGGAATGAAATTGCTGCTCAGCACACCTCAATTGAAAAGATTGCAGCGTTCGCGGAAACAGCAAAAGATCGGAGGTTTCATATTCAGCATCCCGGCCATCCTAGCAGCATTGGGGGCCGTTGGAAGTTTGGCTGGCGGAAGTGCCGCCATCGCGAAAACCGTCATCGACTCGAAGAAGAACAAAGCCGAGTTGGAAGAACAGAAACGTCACAACCTGGCCATGGAGAAGAAGGGGAAGGGCGTGATGAAGAAGTTTAAAAAAAAGAAACAGAAGCACTCACCAACCGAGACATTGAATCTCTGATCGAACCGTTACGAATCAAATACTTCAGAGGAGTTTTCATGTCCGACTCGTTACCTTCAAGCGTTAAAAGAAGAGAATGCGGAGTAGTCAACTTGGACGGTCAAGAAAATCCAGGCACGCATTGGATATGTTACCACAAAAACGACAATGATAAAGCATTCGTTTTCGATTCTTTCGGAGGTGTTCCACCTACAAATTTAGTTCATTATCTGAAAACAAACAAAACCTCTATATACTACAACGACGAACGCATTCAAGATTTCGGAGACGTGAACTGCGGTCATCTCTGCCTCTCCGTGCTCGCGTTTCTCTCTAAAATAAATAACCCTATGATCGAGGATTTCCAGAAAGCATTGTGGAACCTCAAACAGCATCACTAGGATGGGCGTGTTCCATCTCACGAGTGAATCTTCAATCTTGAAACTCACGCTGCACGACGACATTGTCTATCCTAAATCCGTGGCTCTGCGTGCATTCTACAGCATGTACCTCATACCTAATGTTACGCAGCACAACAACAAAATTAGCGTCGGAAGCGAACACATCGTCGTCACGCCAGGACAATACAATCTTTCCACTTTGCAAGCTCAATTACCCAAAGGCACGTACCTTTCTCAAAATTCGGTCACGCACAGAGTGGAAATCCTATCCGCGACGGAGACCGTGGACCTGGGCACCATAGGAGAACTTTTAGGTTTCGAGAACAACACAAAACTCGAAGCTGGCATCAAGCACGTGGCAACAAACATTCCTAAATTTTTGGCCATAGAGACTCTGAACGTACACTGCAACGTGGCGGAAGGTATGATCACGAAATCTTCGGACGGATTGTTAGGAAGTCACAAGCAGACAGGAATCATAGCCACTTTCAAACCAAGTTCCGAGTTCATGGAACCGATCATCTACACGCCCTCTTCGCCGATCTATTTTCCAGTATGTCGCAACCGCATAGACGACATAGAGTTGGTGGTGACGAACGAGAAAGGAGACGTGGTGGATTTCGCAGGTGCAACAACTACTGCCATCGTGGAGATCAACGTATAATAAATAACCATACATATAAAATGGAGCAAATCGAAAGTTACGAATTGCAATCTTTCCCTCCCAACCGTCGCACGTTTGCCAATCTCAACGAGGCAAACAGGGAGGTCGAATACGACGTTGACGTAGGCGACGGGTTCGTTCATCCTCACAGAGCAGACCTCTACCTTCAATTCGACGTGGTGAAGAAAGAAAGCGGAGACACGTTTCCCGCAGCAGCAAACTTGATACTCGTAGACAACTTCGTGCCTCACCTGTTCTCGCAGGTGGAGGTGAGGAAACACAACACCGTCATTGACAGAATAGATTATCCAGGCATCACGTCGACGGCAGTGGGAACGTTGAAATTATCCAAAACGGACGCAGCATACTATCAGGCGAGAGGATTCGAAGCGGGGACCAAAATATCGACAACAAGTCACACGGTGCTCTTTCCCATGCGTCTGCTGCCTGGTTTCTTCTCCGATTACAAGGAGATCATGTGGAAGGGAGGACTGAGAGTCACGTTTCGAAGAGCGGCCAACGATAACAACGCAATAATGCGATACACCAACTTGAATGCCGACGGCACACCAATAGCCAACACTTTACCCGAAGCAGCCAAGTGCATCATCCGGAGCATGGAATTGAGAATGCCGGTGGTGGAATACGAGACAAACTATGCCCTCAAGTACAAAGCGGAGATCTTGAAAAGTCCGCAGGTACCGATTCACTTTCACGGTTACCAGTGCGTGCAGAAGATGGCGACGGGAAGTCACATGGAATTCGACGTGACGACGCAGTTCAACAACATACAGTTCGACATGCCAGATTTCGTCGTAGTGCTCTTTCAGACCGGGAGGGACAAGAATCAGGAAAAAGATTCCAGCAAATTCGACGACTGCAAGATCAAGAACGTTTATCTCAAAAATGGACGCAACGAAGTGTTCCCGCGCGAGAATTACAACCTCGACATGACCAAAAACGATTATCTCAAACTTTACGAAGCGTTTTCGGCTTACAAACGCGTGACCGAGGGAAGTGTGGACATGTACTACACGCCCAGCGAGTTCAAAACACGGAGACCCATGACCGTCATCAACACATCTAAGAGAAAGAAGGTTGTGGTCAACGATCGAACCAACATCAAGATCGTCTGCGAGTTCCACGATGCCTTGCCCGAGGATACCCTATGCAGTGTCATCCTGATTGCAGAGAAGTCCTTCGCCTACGACGTGAAGAATGAGAGGGTCACAGAGCAGTTTTAACAAGTTTTTATCATCTATTTTCTTGCACAATAAGAAATTTTTAGTGCTAGCACAATCAGTTACAATGGCACAATACGAATTTCACTAGTTCAGATCAGTTACAAATGTCAATTTCATTAGTTATAAGTTACAATATCTTTTTTTTGCACTATAGCACGAGAGACAATCAGAAAATTTGCACAAAAAAAATTTGTTGTTGTTTTTACACGTGAAAATTAACAATAAAATTTCTTTTTTATCGTTTCAGATGCTGTCGAAACATCAAAAACACATACACACACACTAGAAAAAAAAAAGCATGCAACTTTATTTGTAACACGCACATATTCTCCATCTTCATCAAGAAAATATTATAATAAACATAATTATTTTTTATCTATATCTCACAATAAAACTCTATATTCAAAAATATCACAACATCAAATAACACTAGAGTCGTTAGTACACGTTGCATGCATTACGGAGGTCCTCTGTAGGGTTTCATGGAAGTTTGGGGGAAAAAAAAAAAACACGTGAAACCCTACAGAGGTGCGGTTATCTAGAGCCGTAGCCGTTAGAAAACCTTTACTTTTTTGGCTGGGCACCACGCACCCTGGCGAGGTTATAGGGGCCAGGTATCCTAAAAAAAAAAACAACAATTATTATTTTGTTTGTTTGTTTGTGTTACAATACGGAAATAATGAGAGGCATACGCGCACGCGCGCGCGTGTGGCACATCGTTCCCTCCCCGAGAGAGAGGTTTACGAAGGTCACGATATATAAACATTTGGTCCCCGGACTTGGAAAATTACGATAAGGTGCACTCATCCTTCAAAAGATAAGAAGATGAGAAAAGAGGTTTACGTAGGTCACGATATATAAACATTTGGTCCCGGACTTGGAAAATTACAATAAGGTGCACTCATCTTTCAAAAAATGAGAGGATGAGAGGATAAGAGAATAAGAGAATAAGAGAATAAGAGAATAAGAGAATGAGAAGATGAGAAAATAAGAGAAGAGGTTTACGAAGATCACGATATATAAACATTTGGTCCCGGACTTGGAAAATTACAATAAGATGCACTCATCCTTCAAAAATAAGAGAATAAGAGAATGAGAGAATGAGAGGAGAGGTTTACGAAGATCACGATATATAAACATTTGGCCCCAGACTTGGAAAATTACGATAAGATACACTCATCTTTCAAAAATAAGAGAATGAGAAAATAAAAAAATAAGAGGATGAGAAGAAGATGAGAGAATGAGAGGAGGATAAAAAAAGATGAGAGGAGGATGAGAAGATGAGAGGAGGATGAGAAGAGGATGAGAGGATGAGAGGAGAATGAGAGGGATGAGAGGGATGAGAGGGATGAGAAGATGAGAGCTCATCTTTCACTCATCACTGCCTTTTGCGTCCGTGAAACATCGTCAGCGCACTAAATGAGGCGTGGAACAGGAAGAGAAAGTGAGTTTTTCAACTTTTTGTAGTCGTTTGGTCAAGAAATCAGAGTTGGGGTGGGAGTCACAAATTTACTCTACTCCTGTCAGTACGGAGAAGCTATACAATCGCTCAATCATTTATTTTCCAGAGTCACCTAAGACAACAATATCGATACATTTTATGTAAAAATTCATTACGCGTTCAGGTTCCATTTTCGATATCAAAATCTACATTAATCTCTGAGCCTCGTACTGCAGTTATTTGCTTAGTTTATATTTTCGCTCGAAAACATCGCATTAAAATCTAATTCTAAACACTCATGACCATCACAATTATTTAGACGCATACTATCGTAAGACCAGAATGGACAAATGCACTCAGTAGAAGTCAATAGTGTTTCGAAGACGAACGTTAGTAATCATCATGTTGGAGTATGTCATACATAATTGATTGTGATAATAGTACCTGAACTCAGCAACTCTGGCAAGAAATCGCACAAATTACGCGGTGTGAGCCAAACAAATGAAGACGACGACGACTATATGTTATTGCTACACTGAGTATTCTCATTGTTAGAAGAAATGATTAACTTCTTGCAGTTGTTCAAGGTTTATTAAAGCCATATCACTTTAAACATTCACTGCAATCTAATACCACTATACTCGCTTGCACAATCACAATACAATAAGCTGCTCCTTTTCCTTTATAACAGCGTCTCACACTTTTCAAATCACATGTGGTTATAAGCCGCCACTGACTTCATTGTTTGTAAACGTCATCCTAGTTGGTAAAATGCTAATAAAGTGTGCGAAAGTGTGGTTAGAAGCCGTCACTGATTGCATTTTGTAAACACCGAGTGCTTTACTCCTTGCGCGTTCTGAGGTTTGCTCTTTGTTTACAAAACAGAACATTTCCGACAGGTGGCGTTGTAATCAAACAGGATGGATACAATGAGTACAGAGAATTATACATGCTTGTAAGCGATTCCGAAATGAACCTGGGGTGTTCGAAAGAATTCGAAACTCAATGCGGAATCGCGTACAGTATTGCATCCAGATGCAAGAACGACACTTTGAACACCTCCTTTAACAGGTACGAGTGTACAGTAACTGTAACATGTAACCTACTAACGTTTATTAAAGTAAATAGAATGTTCGATAAGAGCAATGAGATCTCCAATGACTTTTCTCACTGTATTATTAGCATTTTACCAACTAGGACGACGTTTACAAACAATGAAGTCAGTGGCGGCTTGTAACCACACATTCGTAATTATCTCAAAAACGGCTCGTTTGCGGACTCATGTTTACTGATTTTTTTATTCTATTATCGTGTACTTTCAACTGTGTCAGTTTGCGCTATTACTTATGATGCACCCTGTATATTAAAAATAAACAAGACGTAGCAGGTGGAAGGCAGTGACATCCCCTTTATCTGAAAATGTACTTCTTGTCTTCTTTTTTACTTTCGACATTCATTTTCAGAACTAGAATTTAATATTGAGAGGGTTATTTGTATTAGAAGAGTATCAAATCTTCGATGAAAACACGTTAACTCTGGGAATATGAGTACACGTAAAACTTCTTCTTAAGGCACTACAACTTCATATATTGAATATTTTGGCCTTCTCAACAATCTCTATTTTTCATGCCTGTATGCTCCAATTTTTTACTTTCATGTCTTTCAAATCTTTTATTATTTCATCTTCTCATCGTTTCTTTGGCCTGTTCCATTTTTAGATAAGTACACATAAGTACATTTTAAAACAATTGATTACGTCTCTATTCTTACGTGGCTTTTAAATAAAGTAGTGGCAACACTGTCAGGAAAAGGTAATAACATGTGCTATCAGGCAGTGAGCAATGTCAGTTTGGAGCCATGTCGATGTGTGGAGTGCCAAAAGTGGTCGGTACAGCGAGTGCTGTGGTGTATGTACGACGTTGAAATGAACACCATTTTCTGTACTGCTCTAAAACATGTTTACAAAGGTAAAACAGTGATTATGGATCAAAATCCAAGTTTGATCATTTCAAAAATGTACAAGAATATGATCAAAACTTGCATGAAGCCTGAAGCAACAATAACTATCCTTACCTGATGGTTTCTCAATGGTGACAATATCGGGAACCCAGCATGATGCAATCTTCCTCATGTTGAGGTTGTTCTCATGGATGCATCGCAACCTCCTAAAGAAATGCACTTGCCCATTATGCAACCATTAGATACAGTTAGGTATTGTTGCTTCAGGCTTCATGCAAGTCGTGTTGACATTGTCGTGCATTTTTTTCCACAGGCAACCTGCATTTTGATCCACGATCATTGTTCTAAACCTGTTTTAGAGCAGTACAGAAAATGGTGTTCATTTCAACGTCGTAAATACACCACAGCACTCGCTGCACCGACCACTTTTGGCACTCCACACATCGATATGGCTCCAAACTGACATTGCTCACTACCTGAGAGCACATGCACGGTGTTATTACCTTTTCCTGACAGTATTGCCACTACTTTATTTACAACCCACGTAAGAATATCCTTAAAATATTACACAGTTTTGCTATTTCTGTTCTAATGAAACAATCTGAATTGATTCATATTCGCTAGGTTATACCATTGAAAATATTTAGGAATATGAAAAGTACCGTAAAATACAGTTTCTTGTAGGAATCAAACCGTTTCATAATACAAATTATTAACCTTCCCACTTCTTTCTTTAAAAATAAACATTGTGTCTATTATCTGTTACAGCACATGTCAATATTTCTTGTTTTCATTGTAAATTTAAAATATGTCATTCATATCTGTTGTAAACTTAAAATGTTAGTTGATGTACAATGTTCAATGATATCTTTCTTCCTATGGTAAGTTGTATAACGTTTATGTTATAATATAACAGTTGGAATATAGCGATATGTTTTTTATATCGAAACGTGATTTACTGCTTTTGGTATTCTCATAAATGTCCAGGTAATTGTAGATTTAATCATAGTATCTATCAACCCGCTGAAGTTAGCTTCACATTCACCAATTCTTGAAAATATTCTCGTGTTTAATATCGGTACACATATAATATATGAAGGAAGTTCACCGCATAGCTTTTGCTACACTAGACGTACGTCGTTTGACATCAACAAGTCACAGAATATCAACCTATTTGTTCAAATCTGGCCTATCGCTTCTTAAAACATTGAGTTGTTTTTAATCCTCACAGGTACAATTTCAAATCACAGATTTTGTCCTATTTTGAAGCAAAATTATTTTGTACTGAAATATTGTGTACATAGGTGTCATATTCTCGATTGCAATTTTTAGACTCCAAGTTTTCAGTCGCAGAAGTTACAATTTTTAACTGCGCAGAAACGACATCAACAAAAATTCTAAAGTTTTATATATAGCGTCTCCAATACTTTGTATTTACATCAATTTCACATATATTTATTCCCATTTCTAAACTTCAAATTCATTATAGTTCATCAAATGCAATAATCTGTACAGAGCGACATCTGACAATCACGTGTAAAATTACACCTTCGTTTATCTATGCTGATTAATAAAGTATACTTTTGAAGTTGTACTTACTTCCAAAAATAAATATTTATGTATGTATATTTCACTCTATATAAACACTCGGGCGCCAACGTTTGAAAAAAAAACATTAGGTGGATTGTTTTAAGTTCAGCAAAAAATATCATAAATTTTCACACCAACAATGCACCTCTAGTTATGTATTTATAAAATTTGCCGATTTCAATGAGTAAAGCATCACGAAAAATATATAATAATGATTAAGATAGTAATAATTGTAATAATCAAACGGAAAATTATTGGGTGGGCTCGGCCTCCACGCGCTCATTAAGTTGACGCCACTAAGTACACAATTTTAACTTTTCCAACTTCGCTCACAGTTTTGTTTTGTTTCTATGTGGCCTCTTCCCAGTTAACTTTTGGCCAGTTTTGTTGTTCTGATCAATTAACGAAAGATTCATTTGATGTTTGGCAATTTCGAGAGCTGTTCTTAATCGCCGCCTAGGAAGAAAGGTGGAATGAGGGATTGACTCTGTAGCTAATGAGAATAGATAGCAAAAATCTTGCAAAAACTCGTTACAGAAGCGAGATCGAAGGATTTGCAGGTGAGCGTGTTTCGCATTTTCACGGGGTGGATTAGGATCATCGTTCTGAATCCAGTGAGTGAATGTAGCGCCACGCATATGCAAACACTGCCGAAGCCTTTTGTTCTTTCCAAGAGTGACATGCACAGTGGCGGTGATCAAGACCCGCATGATTTTCTACTACAGTTATCAATGAGCCTTTATTCTACCCTTTGTGAATTTTTGAACGATGAAGTTGAAAATTATGATTAAAGTTTTCCGTACAATAGAGTACAGTGGAATGCATAAGTATTACCAAGCAAATCGTTCATCATCATGTTTGGTCTCTTTGTTTTACGAAATGAGAGCTTCAAGAACTGAAACAAACGCCAAAACTGATAACTCCTACACCAGCCATGTAATAAACGAACCCCTGTTCCTTAAAAACACGTAATATGCAAGAGAAAAATATTGTGGACAATTTGTCGAGGAATACCCATACAGCACAAATCTCCAAGGGATATCCACAATGTTCAGATCAGATCCATGGATATTACGGATATCCATTGGACATCAATTAGATATACAGTTAGGGATATCTAATTGTGGATATCCATTGGATATCTACGGGATATCCAGAACTGAATATCTAAAACTCACCCAATTCTGGACATCCAATACAAAGCTATACTCATAATACCTACTCCGATCGAGGTAGAGTTCGAAGTCAATGTTGTGGAGTAGAAAATATCTACCTTACTACTTCAATAGTATTTACCACAGTGCAGGTATGATATTATTATTATTATTATTATTAAATATATTTCTGCATCGTAACGATGTCGTAACGTTGAATTCTTGTTGGATCATTTTACGTGTAAAAACTGCACGTGCTGGATTCTAGAGTGAAAACGTAGCTCTGTGACACGGCTAGGTAAATGTCAGTCTCATTGACAGGGTGGTTAGCGTATTGCGCTATAAAATCCCTAGGTTAGATTTCTGCCAAGACATGGACTTGTCATTGTGTTTTCCCCATCATCGACTTCATGAATGGTTGATCAGACCACAGGAAAATTTCATGCTTCATACATTTTAACTTAACAAAGTTTCGAGCGAAACTTCTAAGCAATAGGTCCCGATCACGTCTCGATTTTACAGAATCCACTTGCTATCACTTCTCTACCACCCACCACTTTCCTATTTCCTACTCATCTTTCCATCTCCTTACACAAGTTTCCTCTTCTTTTCACACCTGCCCCTCTCTTTCATCACCTTTTCTCTTCCTCTCATTCATGTCCTCCTTTTTCATTCCAATTTCTGTGCTACTCTTTCACCTACTTCCCTCTTCGCTCCATATCCTCCTCCATCATCCAATTTCCTCTTTTTCCTTTCCTTTCCTGTACCTTCCACTCCTATATTTTTCATTTATCCTCGATACTCTTTTTTCACTCTTTCCTCTTCCTTCAACTCCTTCCCTTTTCAATCCACTCCTCTACTTTCAACCCCTTTCCTCTTCTATCCTTCCACTACTTTCCTCTTAGATCCATTCCTATCACCTTCCGTTCAATTCTCTCCTCTTCTTTAAATATCATTCCACCCATATATCCTCTTCCTTCCACTGCTCCTCTTCTTTCCACTCATTTCCTCTTCATTTCTCTCCTACTCTCTTCTTTTAACTCCTATACTCTTACTTCCACTTCTATCCTCTTCCTTACTTTATACTCTCTTACTTATACTCCAATTCTTATCTTTTCACTCCTATTCTCTTGCATTTACTCCTGCTCTCTTCTTTACACTCATATCATTCCACTGTTCTCATCTTCTTTCCACTCACTGCCTCTTTCTTTGACTTCTATCCACGATACCCAGTGGAGGCTCATAGTGATTCGTATCCCAGTTTACACTATACAGCTAGGGCCAATGGGTCTATATGTGATTAAACTGTGATTAAACTCAAATACTTTCATCTTCTTTCCACACATTTCCTCTTCCTTTCACTCGTCTGAGTACACACTTGTCTCTATTTCCAACCATGCTCTCTACTCAGGGTTTCGTCCTGAGTAAAGAGTAGGCTTGTGGAACGGTGACCGAGGACATTCGATCTGGCCACAGAAGTCCCTGGGTTCGACTCCCGGTCTAGGAATGGGTCTTCACTGTGAGTGCCTCTACATCAGATCCATCTAATCATCAATCAACCATATCGTCGCGATTACTCAAAAGTGGCAGACAATACAATACAAATACACCGGGTTTGCTAAAAAAAAAAAAAATTCTCCTCAAGGAAATTATAACTTCTCGAGCACCGCTGAATATCGGTTAAGATCGAGAAACAGCGTGTTTCATGCCCACTACGCACTTCTCTCCCATGTTGCTATGGAAATCATGGAAGCCGGAGGGAGAGGAAAAGACTCTCCGAGCAATTCGTTGAGAGTCGTTCCTTTTATTGTGTACCGAGAAGACCAGCCGTAACCCAAGCAACCAGATCTCTAAAGCCCAATGAAATATTGATGAGCACGGTCAGAGCGGTCCACCGCCACAAGCTCTGCTACGGGTTTAGTTTCCTGATTGGATACACAAGTGGAAGCAAATGTTGCAAGATATAGGAGAGTTTTGTTACCGCAAGTGGCCGTGCTCCCTCTTATAAAGCCAGGCTGAATTTCATTACGCAGATCATGCAGTATGTGGTATTAAAATCCAGAGTTGAGGTGATTGTTCATGTGAGTTTGTATTTCTAAGTCCACTCAATCAGGACTGGACCTACAGTTCGAAGCGGGACCTAACCACCTAGGCCAGAACTTGAACCCAAAAACTTCGGTGACGGGATCGAAAGTGGACCACTTAACGCTTTCAAACACCGAAAAACTGTCAAGAAGAGGGTTGTAAATAGAGACAAGTGTGCACACAGTGAAGTGGAAGAAAGAGGAAAAAATTGAAGAATGGAAGAAGCAGAAAGGAGTTGAAGGAAGAGAATAGGAGCGTAAGGTAGAGGAAATGAATGGAAGTAAGAGTGTAAGAGAAGAGAACAGAGTAGGAGAGGAAAGAAGTGGAACGAAAATATTAGGAGTGGAAGGAAGAGAATATTAGTGAAAGTGAGAGAATATGAATGGAAAGTAGATAATAGTTGTGGAAGAAAAGGGAGTGGAAATACGAGGCTAGAAATGGAAGTAAGAGGATAGAACTTCAAGGAAGAGGATATGATTGGAAGTAAGATGATAGGAGTGGAAGTAAGAGGATGTGAGTGGAAGGAAGAGAATGGGAGTGGAAGTAACTGTAACGGGCGGGAAAAAATTTAGATTATTTAAGTCCACCTTATGCATAGACAAGCGAATCGGGACTGGATCTACAGTAACAACTACGCGTCTCCAAGGGGTATCGAGCGCGGGACCCCTTCAGACATAAGAACCTTTCAAAAAAGTAGCGTACTGGTAGAGGAAAAGGTCTAAATATGGGCCCCCATTTTTATTTTGTCATTTTCGGAGGGAAAAAAATAATATATCAAGCACCTGCCTTTAAAATGCATATCTATGAAATATATACTTAAATGTAATAGCATGCTAAAGTATAGAATGTCTGCCTTTTTTTAAAAAAAGAGCAATTTCCAAAAAATGGTAAAATTATGTATTTCAAAATTATGGTCTAAATATGGGCTACTAGTGACAATATCACAAAAAGCAATTAAAATTTTAAAAAAAAACAGTCAGTTATCGCTAAAACATTATAACATTCATATTTATGAATAATGTGTTGCTTTGAAAATCACGAATGGGAAAATTAAGAAAAACATCCAAATATTTGTTGAAAATGTGATCTCAGCATTAGACATCATGTTAGAGCACATATTTGGACCATCACGCTATTTTTCTTCTTCAATTTATTTTCGCTCTCTGTGGTACATATTTCACAAACAAATCGTGACATTATAAAAGCCCACATTTGTTTTATGTACCGCTAATATCATAACCTATACAAAGCAGATGAGAATTCAGAAAACGTTGAGTTAAAACATACCTGCAAAAAGTTTTCGGAGGTCGCAATTCTATAACAGCGTCCAAGGCCGAAACTAACCACCACTTTCTCTTGCGAATTGGCGCCGCAACCTTTGTCCTTGACAGATAACCAGTTCCCATAGCCTCTGCCAGGCTGCAGCACCCGGGAGCGCTGATAACTCCAAAACCCATATTTAAACCTTCGCCCATATTTAGACCTTCTCCTCTACATCTCTCACCTAGCAATGAAGGGGTTCTAGGTTTGATACCCAGTGGAGACACATTGTATTGTTGTTACGAAAACGTTTTAAACGGTAGGCCCAGTTCAAATTAGCCTATCAAATCATAAAATTGAGTTAAAATATGCACTTTATTTTTTATTTTTTTAAAAAAAGTGTCACTTAGGTTCACGATTTATAATTATTATTATTAAACTACTGAGATTGGCCACCAAAGTGTCCGGATTCGAATCCCGGCCTGGGCATGGATCTTCTTTGTGAGTTTCATCGTATTTCCACTCATCCTCACCGTCACGACTGGCTAAAAAGTGTCAGAATGCGACGCAAAATCAGAAAAATACAATTGGGAGGAAATTTGAAGGTGCATGCCCCACCCCTTTCTGACACTGGTGGTTTTGATTTAACCAGAAAACATCCCCTGAACACACACGAACACACATTTACACTATTACACCCTCCTGCGCACGAGCCTTGTGCATCCTTTCACCAGCAGCATCCAAATCGTTCATCAAACTTGGTCCGAACATGTTCGCACGTCACTAGTTGCTAATCCGTCCACGGGAGGTCACCACCTCCGTATTCACTCTATGCAAGGCACTGAGCATTCAGCTAGGCTGTTCTCTATCCTACCAGATGAAAGGCTTTTGTTCTCCTCTGCCTCTGATATATGACGTCATCGATACATCGCTTTTCAAATGTTTTTCTTCTTCTTTTCCGGTCCTCTCGCTATTATTCTTCTTCCTTTTTCTCGTTTTTATACACCACGACAAGCCCCTAGTATCGCTCTACGGCAGATATCGGTTTTTACTGCTTTCACAATAAGAAATTCATGTATTTCGGAGTTGTAACTGAAAAGGTTTTTCCGTCCTTTTTTCGTGCTTCTCATGTATTTCCCATCGTTGAACATCTCTTCGTCCATTCTGCCATTATTCACTCGGCATCTGCAATTCATTCAGGTCGGATTTTTTCTTTAAAAAAATAAGTATAGATGGCAGCACATACAAAGGATACATGCATCGAACTAAATTCAGCCAAAGTTTCCCTAAAAATATTTGTAATTCATTCATAACGGAACAAATATTGTGTATCTATACTTGTACAACAGAAAGACAAATAGAGATATTTCTGTAGCTTTCATATTTCACAATACACGTATTCGCTGAGTGATGTCTTAGCGGGTTGACAATAAAATCTGACTAATTTGGTGTTTTGCAGCGTAGCGTACTACCAATGTATTCTAATTTGCCATCGGATTAAACATTATAGATACTTGAGTTTGGATTCCAATTAAAAATTAACCAGTAAACCTACATAAAAACGAGTTACATCAAAATCTAACTTATTCAATTCTGCGTTAATCTATGCTAGCCAATTTATTATTTCGAGAATGCCTTCTATTAATATCGTCGTGAGAAACACAAAAAGGGCAGTTTCTTTTAGTTTTGAAAACGTTCGCTGTCTTTGAAATTCTGTAAATCAAAAACTCGCTGTCCAATCGTTATGAAATTTTGGTAGGGTGCAAACAGAAAGGTTTTAAACACAATTATTAATTTTCTGATTTTCAAAGTTTCTAAGAAAAATTTAAATTTTGTCAAATAACTTTTTATTTTTATTGGGTAGTTATAAATACAATATTAGTGTTGTTTCGAAGCTCTTTGCATCTGTTATTAAAATGCATTATTATTGTCAATTCACATTGCGAAACCGATTTTATACAGATTTTTATTCAGTGGAGTAAAACTGTTCGCGGAACTTGGCAACAAGGCAGTTTCCGCTATTTTTAAATAATATATATATATATATATATTATAATAACTGTTTATTATAAGTTACTAGCTGATTAGCCGGCGTTTCCCGGGTATTTATTTATCCCAATCTTAGGAAAATGTAAAAGAATAAAGCTATTTGGGATTAAATGTAATCGTGAATGTCACCAATTAGCTTAGCGACCCCGAAAACTATGGATTCCACATTAACATCGGTCGTTTTCGATTATTGTTACATTTCACCCCTTCCCACCCCTTCCCTAGGGGTGCGAGGGGTGTCTTATTCCCATAGTATTTCTTTCCAGATTATAAGTAATATGTGCACAAAGTTTGGTTGAAATCGCTCCAGGCGTTCGAGAGTTATGCCGTAACAAACAAACATACATGCACACATACATCCATTTTTATACAATTAAAGTAAGGATACGAAGCTCGTGCTTCCAAGTAAGTAACTAACCGATTTTTTTCTGAATTCAATAATTGTTTTGACATACTTAAAAATATAGAAAATTACTGAAATCATATTCTAAACGAGGTACACTACTAGGTCCTCCGCGATGGTGTAGTAGTAACGTCGTTGCCTTGTACTCAAGGGGTGCCGGGTTCGACGTGCGGTGGAGGCCCATGGCACAAGGTGCATAGAATTGACTTAAAACAATTCAATTCGATTCAATACAATAAACGAAGTAATACATAAAAGTCATGTTCTAAATTTGAATCAAAAATAGTAAATAAGCACTATTTGTGTAATTATAGAATGATATCATGAAGTGAAAATATGTAAAATATAAATTACTACAGCCTCAAAATTCAATGAAAAGTACACCAAATACAATCACTTATTATAGAGAATGATGCTGGATATGATTTTAAAATTGCCACTTTGAAACATGAAAGAATTATTTGATGTTGATTGGTTGAAAAGGTTTGTTTAACTTTCCATTTCTGCCACTTTTGGCTAATCGCAAAGATGAAGATGAGGGATGATATGATAAAGGAATGCTCACAAAGAACTCCCTTGTCAGGGCCGGGATTCGGACCCGGGATCCTTAGTTCTTGTTCTAAGTTCGCACTATGCATTCTACGTAAGGCTAATCGGGACTGGACCTACAGTTTAAGGTGGATTCCGAACCACTATTTGCCTCCACTGGGTATCAAACTTGGGATCTCTTGCTTACAATGGAACGACGTTACCACTACGCTATCGAGGAAGCCCTACATTGTGGAAAACAGACTGAATGAAAGTGCTGATGTATTTCTTTTGCCGCTGGGTGTACAAGAGAAACGGACGAATGCAGTCGTGGACAAATTGTTGCTAAGTACAAGCAGCCGGAACATCACTGTCCACAAATGAAACAGAATTCGTGCAAAGGCTACATGCACGAATCCAAGAATTCCAATTTGAGATTCTGTCCCGTGCACAAAGGCTCCCCGAAAATCTATAACGCTAGAGGTCACCACCGTCGTTCCGAGTACGAAACAATTAATTCAACAATCGTGACCCAATATCAGCTCTAATTTCAAGGAACTGTAAAAACAAAATTGGAATTTCAAATTAATGCCGGGGAGTTGATTGCACAATTCTACATGCAGAAGCTGTGCATAAATACTTAATAGTCCCTTTCACGTGAGTCTACTGCCACTTCCCATTATGTAAATAGGCGCTCCGTAACGATGGCAATCTTCCTAGGAAATTAAAAGGGAGAGATGGAGCTTCGCAGTACGTTTATTCGGGAATTATGCGATCCTGTTTCCTCGCACATACTCGTTTCCATTTTAAGTAATGGTAGCGGTCTTCTATATATATATATTTCTCTCCCTTTTCTAGTTCGTACTGTGCAACATTTTTTTAAACTTTGTTTTCTGCTCCGTCCTTGCTTCTTATCCAAGTTTGCCGACCTTCCGGGTGGAGTTGTTAGCACGTCGCAGGGGTCCTGGGTTTGACTTCCGGCCTAGGTGCTCTTTGTGAGTGTCCCTTCATCACGTTCATCATATCATTACTCATCGTCGAGATTATTCAAAAGTGGAAGAAAAGCGACGTTAAATAACAAAAATCAATCAAGCTTATCCAGCTTTACACGTTACACACACGCATACAGAGAGCGAGAGAGAGATGGAATGAGTGAGGAATTTTCCTTAGGCCCTAGGAGGTTATAAAATAATACTTTTAACTTGTACATTTTCATATACCTCAAACTTTGGGGGGGAGGGCCAAGTACAGCTCACCTCTCACGAGACGATCCCCAAACGAGGGGTGACGGGGAACGGGTGTGAGGGGAAGGACCGGTCCATTTGCAGATTTTAGGGGTAGCAGGAAGCCTTCCGCTGCGGCTTTTCGAAGTGCGTGGGAGTTGATTTGCGTCAATCACGCAGAGCGTGTGCCCGCAGCAACAGTTTGCTGCTTTTCTTTCAGTGGCCAGAATACTTTTGTATTGCTTATCCTGTGCATTATTTAGACTGTATTTCAAAGAATTTTAAAAATAATATACGTCAACGACTTTAGGGTTACCAAATGACAAACTTAAAAAAAGAAGGCATTTTTAGATTGCAAAATGTTGTTAACTTTAGACGAAGACACACGTTTGGTGCTTACTGGTGTTTTGGTGGGTTTATAGATCACACACCCCTGTAAAATAATTTAACACCTTTTGCGTATAACTAATAATAGGTCTCATTGTAGGCAAATATCTTAATATTCTAATATTTATTCACTATGCTCTTAATATTATACGGTTATGAAGCTTGGTCTCTTACTTTAAAAGAATAAAATAAATTGGCATTCTGCCTCGGATCTTTTTTCTTCCAGGCCTAAAGTCAGGAAACCGTTTTTGTAAGTCGTCACTAAACACACATTTGCGTTTCGGCATGATTCAGATCGCTGATCGACAGAATTTCACTTCTCCACTGCCATGTAACAACAAGAGTACGGCAGTTAAAAAATACTGTTTATTTCTGAATTCTGTCATGAAACTCGAATCAAAGTAAGCCGCTGAGAATTGCATATTCTTACCTATTGTCCGAAACTTGCTGCTGACATGTCCTTCCCGGACGTATGAACAGACTGTTGAAGTACACCATCCCGCCTGATAGATATGAATCTTGGCTGGAAGTTACGAGATTAATGGAAGTGCATGAGAGAAAGTTTGTGCTTTTACTGTGATTTTTTTGTGAGTTTTGTTATGATGTATAACTTTGGTTATTTTTAAATTGCATAATTAAGATAAATAGATTCTGAATTCATATGTTAAAACGTAAGTTCTGTGTTTTTGTTTTTATTTACCACAAATCTTAATGTTTTCTCGTGCCCTGGGAGGTATCACGCGTATACCCAAGGTTATTAGAAGTATAGGTTGGGCCAATCCGTTGTTTACTCGTGATGACGAAACGACGGTAAGAAGTGAATGTATCAATGAAATGAATTCCAAATCTATGCGCTAGTGTTGCACTATGCAGATAGGAAAACCATACCAGAAACTGAACACACGAAATCGAGTACACAAATGAGCATTTCCACCCATTTACATTTTGTGGCTTTAGGCAAATTGAAAATAAATATCGAGAGGTACTTATTGTTATGCGGGACAGAATATTATTGATCGGAACGGAATTTTTTTTTTTTAAATCCCGTCATTCGGGACGGGAAATATTCGCAATTTCTGGACTAGTCGGGAAATTTTCCGACGCTCTGGAAATTTCAAATTCTACACGTCATTTTCACCTTAAGTGATTGTCTTTGCATTTCTGGAATGAAAACTAACAATTTCCGATAAGTTCCAGGCACTTGCAATGTAGAAAAGAAAAGAATCAATACCGTTTTGAAATGACCATTCGGAATTTCCCGACTGCTCGGGATCCAGAAAAGTAGGGAAGTCATTTGCTGAAGTCGGGATCGGGACAGAATTTTTCTTTCCGATCCAGGTCCCGACTTTTCTAGATACCGCACACCACTTGTTATTATTATTTATTACAAGATACATCTTCCAAGTACGTTGAACATAATGTATTGTGTATACCAGAAAAGACAAGTTCAAATGAGCATTTATGTACACTATATTTACACTAGGCTATGCACTTGTATTTTTTTCTTCAGTGCACAACATGTTTCCGCGAATATATCAAAGTCTGCCTAACATGAAATGTAATATTGTACAACTTTGCTTTCACGCAAACTTGTCATAAAGTAATATTTCATTCTCACAGGCAGTGGCGTGCCCAAGCGGGAGTTGTTGGGGGTTATAACCCTTCCCGATGGCCCAGTATTCCTAAAAAGAAAGAACGTCAAATGTAGGAAAAGATGGCAAAATGAGGGATGACTACCAAAAATAGTGTACGTAACCCCTCCCTTTCGAAAATCCTGGGAACGCCACTGCAGTCTCAGGTCAACATGCAAGGGCAGATTTTTTCCACCTTTCGATGTGTAGTCTTTAATTTCTGCAGTAGAAACCAAGTGTGGCTTCTTACGGATGTGTAAAATGATTAATACAACTTTCGTGTCGGTATTTTATAAGCACAAAATATACACGAAGTTTTGTTCAAAGCTAAGTTGCGTTACTGCGAAACCGTAATTAGATTTTGATCAGCTGTAGGAGTTTAGCTTAAAGGTTTAATTTTTGCTTTGTAACTTGGCCATAAAGCAGAATTGAGTTGCAGAAGTCTTGTATTTTTTAATATCGCTTATACGTTCTATGAAATAAATGTTAATGTGTCTGTAATGGTCTTACATAGTAGTATACATTTTTTTAAGAATACTTCAGTGAATTGAACACGTTGCCACAAATATTTAAAATACTATTACTAATTTGTATAATACATTTTAAACTTCTGCTCTATAGAATCCTTCAAAATGTCACCAGTATTTTTTTCATATAATCAAAAGAACATCACGTTATGAATCTCATGCATGTGATTGCAGAGTAATCAAACAAACGCCAAATTATCTATTCTTCCATTGCACGTTAAGGAACAAACACAGACACGCCCTTTTTAACAGACTACACAGAGCCAAGATACCATTTCCTGTATCATACACTCCCTGTTATCGTCTCCCACCCCTCGTGGTTTAAAAGATATCATAACAATATGTAAATCTCTTTTGTGACCTACACTGAACTCATGTTAAAGTTTCATTGACATGTGAAAGCGGAAATTTAGAGATCCTTCTTCTTACGATTTCTAAACAACCGAAGAGTGTGGTGAACGTGAAACTACTTATTGTTGGCAACAACGATATTTATTATACAAATTGTCTCTAATCAAAAACCCTATTACATCACAGGAAGTGATTTTAAGGCAATTCAGTAGTCACTTTAAAACCACTGAGTGTCACATGGTGGGAAAGCAGATTCGATGCCTTAACTTTGTTGAGATGTCAAATGGGAGAGGTCTAGGATGCGCTCCTTCAAATAATTGGCGACAATAAAACTGTCCAAATGGTCGCACATGGGGCTCGGTGTATTGCAAACTAGTTGTGTGGCTTCACATTTCTTTGCTCACTAGTTATATGGAACGTATGACTTCTTATTCCACGTTTTGAAAAAAGCAGGAGTGATGAAAATTTCAAAGTTTCTTAGACGCCACTTGGCAGCCTGGTAGGACTTCCCTCCCTCCACTCGTGGAGGCGTCGGGGGGGGGGGGGGGCGACCTTTGAGTCCAGGTTGATGAATTGGCATCGAATTTAGATATAGATGATCCAAAGATAGGCAACACTGTACAGGACCGAAATCGAAAGGAGAAGCAGTTTCAGTATGATGAAACTGTTGAAGATCCACTAAAGCGGTACAAAGTTGATTTTTATTACCAGGCCGTAGACGATTATTTTAGCTCTAAGAGAAAGGTTTTAGCAGCTTAAACATCATAGAGAATTTTCCATTTCTTTTATGATATTAGTAAGCTTAAAGACATGCAATCTTATCTTTGTTTGAAAATTGTAGAAAACTCTCGGAATGTTAACACATGAAAGCTACTGAATTAAAAGATGAACGAAAAGCGTTTTTGGCTATAAGAAAACAATTACACGAAAGGATACCTTAAACTGATAAATAGTCATGATTTTGCACCTAATGTGAGTGTAGAACTTCGGATTTATTAACTTTGTGGGTAAACGTGGCAAGTGGCGAACAAAGTTCTTCTTGGAAATTAAGGCTAATAAAAATACTATCTCCTATCAATCATGTCTGAAACACCCTTGTTTCTATTTTATGCAAGATAGCTTTATACGAAGAAGAATATTAAATGCAAAGGTAAAGTTCCCTGTGCACATAGCACCATGTCATGAAGGCACGTTTAGGGGATGTGGGGGTAGGCCCACACACATTCTCGATCTCAGCCATTTTAGACGTGATATGTTCAGCACCACTCTCCGGCCGCCTTTACCTCCCAGGGTTGCCCCCATGGTACACCCATTCATTTGAGGCTGGGTGAACCACAGAGCCGCTTTATGCGGGGAAAACGCAGGAAAGAATTCAGACCTTAGATCACCCACATTTTAAAAATCCAATCATGTATCACAGACGTACCACGTTAAACATATGAAGTCAAGCCTTCATTTCTTTCCTAATACTTGTTACATTTAAGATACATTTAAGAGAAAGAGAGAGTTTTCATAAAATATAGTAATAAGTCTAATATAAAATTAGTGTTTAACTGTGGTCGAGCGAAATATCCTTTTTTGGTTAATACTATAATAAAATTATTTATTTTATAGTTTGATGTTTTACTTAGGAATATATTAATTTTCAATTTCCCGTTGCTACGTAATGACGGGAAGGGGGGGGGGGCTTTCGAGAGGGAGCGGCATCTGCCGCCACCTGCCAGGGCGCCAAAATTACTAGCGCCGGCCCTGGTGTACACTGTATGTAACACACCTTATTACTGACTTCCTTGGCCCTGGATGTACAGGGTCAAGGAAAACAAAGAAATGAGCATAATTTTCTCTACGGAGAAGATATTGAACCTAAACCAAAAAGAACACAAATAATAAACTCGACAATGTAAATTGATGAGATTTAGTAAATCATTTAATGAAGTGACTAATTGCAAAGGACATAATCAGCTCAGATCCTATTACTTCTTCATGGTATGTGACGTAAAGTTCCCGCCCAATCGTTTGACGGCGTTAGTGGCTATCGCATCTCCTTTCCCACAGCCTGTAGTACACATCCTCATCTAGACATTGTTCTTGTTCTGGTGTTTAATATCTGCATACTGCAACACTGTCGTTTTGTCATTTCACGTGACTTTACATTGAAGTGATGGATTCGCTTGGCCGGTCACACGTCATCGCAAGCAAAAACTTCAACCGTTACCATGGTTTTGGGCCAGGGCTGCGTATACCAATATACAGTATCATGTTGTTCATTCTCAATTTGTATTGAGATAAATATATTATTATAACTATTAATATCCTATGGTTGAACCTGGCACGACCGTGTCACTGCTCACTAAGAGCCGCGGCAGATGTCACAAATGCTTTGGAATCAAAACATCACGCGGCGCGGCGGTCACAACAGAAGAGACGCAAAGGTCCAACAATTTTTCTTTGTTGCAAGAAAAGTTTATTTTCTTTGCTCTTGCAACTGAGAGTGTTGTATTTCTTTACTTTGAAATTGAAAACGGAAATCATAAAAATCCGGCCGGAGCATTTTTAGTACCCGAAAAACAGGATTTGTCCGGGTAAAAGAGAACTTTCGGTAACCGTAAACAACTTGCGTCGCTGCTCCGGTTACAGCGAGCGCACACACATGTGTTTTTTTCACTCAGGGTGCACACCCCCGACCCTAATAGTGGCGTCGCTACGTCACTTCACTTCCGACAGGGACCTTCTCCTGAGCGGTAAGCTGTACCCCATTGCCCCAGGAAAGTTACGCCTATGGAGTGTTTGGGGAAACTGAAGGATGAGAATTATCCTCAAACGTTTCCTTCTCTTTAAAAGAAATCCACGTGGTCTGTAACTTCTATACTCTGTCTATCTCTGGAGCGGGGGAGCGAAAAGAAGTCTCTGCGCAAGTAGTGACTCGAGAGGGCAACCAATGAACGCGTGAGAGGGGAAGTGAGTGCATGGAGGGGAAAACGCGACTTCCGCTTCCCCAGCGTGTACTGCTTCGCTCCGACTACTCGCTTTCTCCCCATCTTTACCGTCATGCGCGGCCTTTCTCTACATATTCCCTGGATAGAGTATATAAAGTTACTCTCCATGAAGTAATCTCAACTATCCACAATTGGACGCAATTGTCCAAGACTGGAGAGAACGGACATTTCCCCCGAGGGAAAATCAGCATAGAAACTCATTCAGGATGTCCGAACACGTAGTTTGAACCTCCGAGTCCACAACATTAACCGCAGTTTAAGGGAAATTGGACAGGGAAGTCTACAAGAGAATTGTCCCAGAGGAGAAACAAACCAATCCGTCCATTCCCTTCATTTCAAAACATCCGTCTTCCGGTCGTGGCTAAGTAGAAGAAAGGCAACAAGGGGGTGGACGTTTCTTAAAAATTCAATTTACCTCCCGGAACAACTTGTGTGTTCGCATGCTGCAACAGTCCGGCCAAGTTTGCTCTGGGCATTCCCAGCGGGCCTTGAGCCAACTTTGCGAGACAACGGTAGGCTGGATTACGGTCGCTGCCAGACGCACAGAGATTTGCCAGAGATTTGCTTAGCCACTTTTCCACGGAGATGAAGCATCTCTTTTTATGCTGTCCGTTGAATTGTATTGATTGAAATAAAATGTTTGCGCGCGTCAACACTTGGTTTACTTTTACGGCTGAGCCGATACCAGTGCTATCAGTATCGGAAAGTATCGGTTAGACTTTATTTGCCGATACTTTCCCGGGATTTTGGATTGTCGCTAAGTTCTATTCTCCTGGAAGTTATGGAAAATTCTAACATTTAATATACTTTACACCAATATTGTGTGGAAAACTTTACTTTGTGATTACCAGGAAAGGATTTATATGTAGCAAAAATATGCTAAATATGTAAATACATATTTAGTTATTTTCACCAAAATATGGAGTTAAATATGGACTTAAAATTGTAAAAAAATCACAGAATGTGTTTTCATTTTCGGTTTCGAAAACAATAAATAACAAAATTTTGCTGTACGTTTTCGAACATGAATTTCCTACTGTCGTCTCTTAAGATTGATTTATGTTGACGAAAACTGCGTTCAGTGTCGCAAGAAGCAAAGGTAGTGTATTTCAAATGTGCCAGTTATTCGCAAGAAATTCATTCAACTCTTTCGGTCACACGGGTACATATAGTTATTGCGCAAATATGGAGTATATGTTGAGAAATATTCTGAAATATGGACATAATACATAAAAATAACTATAATATATAAAATATGAGCCTGTAAATTGCAGAAAGGAGAGAAGTTTGGCCATTAATCTATGAATTCTGACACCGTGCCTTATCTACCTCATTGCCTCCTTCATATAATGTATCTGAAAAAATGTTTATTTTATTCTATTTCTTATATTTCCAATTATATATTTTTATAACATTCCATTTTATGTATAATTATAAAGAAATATCATAACTGTATATTAATTCATGTAGGGCAAAAAGCTGTTTTTGTAGTTCATAATCAAGGTAAAGAAAATTGTAAGCTTAATTGTAACCCTATTTTAATAATAATATGGAAAATAAAAACTGAAGTTTTCGAGTCTATATGCCATGATGGGCAAGGATAATCCAAAAAATAAAAATAGATTTCAGCTTTATACATAAATATGGATTTACATACAAATCCGTTCTATGTTGATTACATAACAGGTAGTATCATATTCTGATATAATATTGGCATATTTTCAATGATGCTTGTAATTGGATTGGAATCCTCACCCGGTAATATTACTCAATATTTTGAACCACTTCTTCCCAGCACCAGTTATTGGTACCCATCACATACGGTGCTCAGCCCCTTAGGACAACATTCGAACTTCAAGAGTAAAAAAAATAGAATTATCCAAAATTCGAATTAATAAAATCAAACATTAATAATGTAAATTAATAACACAAAACTACTGTATTACAATATAAACAGAAATAATGTACATGCAGTGGACCTTACCGTTAAAACTGTCGTAGTATGTGCGTGGTCCTATAGTGCAAACCGAAAGCAACTCATCTCGCAATAAGAATTAAGCTGCAAGTAAATAGAATTCACGTTTAAGTAAGTACACTGTACTAACACACAATATTACATACATATGTAACAACATTAGCTACCTGTTTTCACTTAAAAAAGATCCTGATTCTTGTTTGTTTTTGTTTCTTTAAACATTTAACAAAGTCTTCAATTCTATTGTTGCGTGAAACAAGTCGTCAGTAACGTTTGCTTCAGGTTCAACACGTCACACTTCGACATTGCGAACAATCTACCCTGACTTTTCACATCTGACAACAGAGGGCAGGCCGAATCACACGGAACTGGATTGCCAGTAGTTGGCGCTGAACTGGTTGGAAATCATGGCTGCTTGACTGGTTTTGAGGAATAACCATGTTCTAATTGCAACTGGCTTTCCTCGTCTTGATTCTGTGGAAGAGCCAATCAGAGTGAAGTTTGTCCATGTAAAGATAATCTGTGAGTTTGCCGAAGGACATTTTTTGTCTGTGGTTTCCGAGTGTTGCTTGCTTTTGTTCACTTCTCAATAAAAGATGTGCAACTGTGTTCTGTTCATTAATAGTTAGGTATTTATGCAAAGCGATTAGATTTGTACGTAACAAATATGATTAGCTGATAATGAAAGTCCTTCAAATTGCTCGTCCATCTTTTTAGATTGCTCTGCGCAATGTCTTGTGGGAACAAAAGTCTATCGACAAGTACGTTGATAAGTATCGTGTGAGGCAAATGGGTAGCCAAGCCAGTCCAGCGCAAACTAAAGCCTGCATCACACGGAACTGAATTTCCAGTAGGTATGCCCTAGTTGGCGCTGGACTGGCGCTACCAATTTGCTATTTTTCGCCTCACACGATACTTATCAGCGTACCTGTCGATAGACTTTTGTTCCCATGCGAGGGAAGTTGAAATGGCGGCCGCGTGAGATGTAAACAATGTATCACTTCACATTTTTTAAAGCCGATAACTATTCAACCGAGAGGAATAACGTTTCGTATGAAACGTTATTAGATACAAAGCAATGGCGCTGCTTAAATACATACCTTACAACGTTTACTGTACACGTATGGAAGAATATTTTAGTTGTTTCAAATGTAAACACCGTGCACTCGGCATTGATGGTGTAACTCAACGCGCCTTTCATGCTGTATACGTTATACATTGCTGGAGTAACACTCGGAAACCACAGACAAAAACGCTCCTTTGCACACTCACAGATTATCTTCACATGGCGAAACTTTGCTCTGATTGGCTGTTCCACAGAATCCAGTCGAGGAAAGCAAGAAGCAATTAGAACATGTCCTATTCCTCCAAACCAGTCAAGGAGTCAGGAAGGCTGCCATGATTGCTACCTAGAAAGTTAGTTCAGCGCCAACTAGGGCATTCCTACTAGAAATCCAGTTCCGTGTGATTGGGCTTAAGACATTCCTACTGCAAATCCAGTTCCATTTGATTTGAGCTTAAGAAAACTTTCACAAAAAATTGGCTAGTGGCGTTTCAAGGACGAACCACTGCATTCAAAAGAGGTGGACAATCCCCTGTTATTGAGGAGTGCCAACGAACAGAAACTTTCTCTTCCCTATGTCTGTCTCCGGGAAGCTGCATTCGAATTATCCAAACAAAAGGTTCGACAATTCGAATTACATATGCATTTTTAACATTGGTTTCAATAGGAATTTTAAGGTAAATACATCTCTGTTCGAATTGCCGGATAATTCGAATTCTACAAGTTCGAATTAAAAAGACAAGACAAAACGGATCCTCCTCTACCCAATTTACTTCTGTCTTCGTTTCTGGGGCTTGAACTGGTTTTCGTCTGAATGCGAACGGCTATTGGAACTGGTCGGTGCCTGCGACCGAAATAAGTCGAAGAAGAAAGACGACTTTGGAGGAGAAAGGTGGGGGGGGGGGGGAAACAAAACACAAGAGCAGCGTCGATTGCCTTCGGGTTAGAAGCCTCCTCCCGTGATACAGATGTGCTAGGAGGTGCCGTTCGAATCAGGAATAGACACATGGTGCCTTGTCTCCTGAAAATCAACGAAAGCTTCCAATTGCCTGGCTGCAAATGAGGGGATTGTGATTTTGTCTCTGAACAATTCCCTTGTTGTCGCCCCATTATCTCAGGAGTTGGTACCGCAATGGGTGAATCCGGCGGGATTCAAGGGGGCGCTTGCAACCCTCTGGAAAATGAATGATGAGAAAATTTTCATTCTGTTCATTGGCTACAGCCGGATTGCGCACAGTTTTCCTGTTTTATCAGTGGTATCTGATGAGCCGTTGACAAGCTGTCAATGTACAGTTTTGCACAAAAAAATGAGGCGATGTTGTCAGATGTAAAATGTTCTCAAGCTGTTCTCACTTCTGTTGTGTTTGTTTGTGTGTGTGTGGACTTACACGTGTTTTTGCTGGAAGGGTAGCATTAGATAGGCATAGAGGAAGAACCTGATTGGTGGACTAGAATGTAATGGTCGGTGTGTTGTGCAGTCATTACCCTAACCTAACCTAACTTTCGAGTTTGAGTAAATTGTATGAAAATTGTACGTTCAAAACAGTTTTGCGCACAGACTTTAAAGTTATCAAAGTGGCAACGTTCGATCAAAATCTGTGCGCAAGACAGGTCAGTGAGATTTGTGCGCAATTCTGGATCTAAAGTGTGCGCAATTTGTTCATTGTGGATGGAAATTAAAATAAATACTATTCCCATGTCGATTGATTGATACGCTTTATTTTACTTCTCTTTTGTGCCACTTTGGCTAATTACGAAGACGGAGTTGAGTGATGATATAATGAAATTGATGAATGGACATTCACAAACATCCATGCCCAGGCCGGGATTCGAACCCGGGGCCACTGGTATTCACATGTCAAATGATTGAAATTGAAGCATTTACCCTCTGGAAAAAAGTGTTGCTTGTTCCACTGGAAAGTATGTTTGTTTGTCCTCCCAGGGTTTGGTAAACTTTTTTTTTTTTTTAAATAATGTTGCCACCGTTACAGGTCGCATCACGAGAGACCGACATTCGAAGGTGGAATCGCCAAAAGCCTAGGCTCGTATAAACATTTTAAGGCTATTAACTGTACTAAATAACTTCTTTCCTTTGACGCCTTGTTTAGACGCTACCTCGGAACAGGGGATTTTTCCGGTGTGTGTGTGTGTGTGTGTGTGTATATATATATATATATATATATATATATATATATATATATATATACAAGCTTGTTCGACAGAGAGAGAAAGAGAGAGAGACAGGGAAAGAAAATGAGAGAGAGAGAGAGAGAGATAGATGGATAGAGATATGAAAAGAGACAGACTCGTTTTCCTTCATTCTTCTTCCTTCTTCTGTTCTCATCTTTCTATCTTTCCTCTTTCTCCCCCTCGGCAGAAAGAGAGAGAGAGAATGAAGAGGAGTAGCAGAAGAAAGAAAGAAAGAGAGAGAGAGAGAGAGAGAGAGAGAGAGAGTCTTTCTATCTTTCTCTCTCTCTCTCTCTCTCTCTCTCAAGGGCCCGCCTCTCTCTCTTCTATTTCTCTCTTCCTTTCTTCTCCGGGGAGGCTGAAGTAGGAAGTAGAAGAAGAAGAAAGACACAAATGATTTATTTTACGTCGCATTTCTTCTCCTCGTGGCTAATCGCAACGGAAGGGAAGAATGCTAATGGGATGGATGAAGGGGCATTCACAAACATATATCAAGTGCTCCCGGGTTCGATACCCGGTGGAGGCACGTTGCACAGTTTTTCGGACCCCACTTTAAACTGTATGTCCAGTCCCGATTAGCCTGTTTGTGCATAAAAGTGGACTTAAAAAACACAAACACAACATAACCACCACAGAGATTTATACTGGCTGGCAGTAGCAGCGGTTCGGTGCGAAAAATGGGAGGCAAGGCTAATTTACTTTCTCTTAGTAGACAAGGCTTAGCATTAAATGGTGATGGTAGGGAGGCAAACATTTTGGGGGAACTGCCCCGCCTAATCGCTGCCACAGCTCGCAGGAAAGGACGGTGGGAGAGGAGCAGTTTCGGGTCCTTCCATCTGGCTGGACGTGGAAACTGTTCCTTGCACCCTTAAGGTGGGATCCGAACCATCATGTGCACCGGGCACGAACCCGGGACCTCTTGATTACAAGGCGACAACGCTACCACTGGGGAGGCTATCATTGTTTATTAGTGAATGAAACATTGTATAATATGCATGAATTAGTGAATTTGTATTAAGTATTTCTTTTGAATTATCGTTTTAAGTGCATTACATGCACAGGTAGGCTGGACCTACAGTTTAAAGTGGAATGTGCCTCTACCGAGGCGACGACGTTGTCACTACGTCATCGCGAAGGCTCTATCTAGCGGGGGCACCAGCCCCTATAAACAAAAAGCATTTAAATGCCAGTTTGGAATGTCTGAAAAAAAAATGTATAGTACTGAACAAGATTGCGTGGCTCAGACACTATTCTCGGTCTCGGCTCGATTTACAGAGGTCTGTCTTGTTCTTGGTCTTCTCTCGTTCTCGTCTTGACCCGCGAGACGAGACCGAGACGTATCTCCTTTCGGTACCATCCCAAAAGGTGAACACAAAGCAAGTGCAAAATTACATATCCATTGCGACACATTACATAAAGCCCCCCCTTCTGCAGCGCCATTGTTCAGTTGAAGCAAGACCAGCGGAGCGCAATATCGTAGACTTTGGAGGGGGGCGGGGGGCAAATGCTAGCTTAGTATCCGCCAAGCCCTGGGAAAAGCCTCGACTGCGAGTGGGGGGGAAGGAGCCAAAATAAACGTGATGAATGATATCAATTTGTTGGGCCACCTGCGGGGGCTCTTCTGATTAAAGATTGCTCTCCTTTGTGCCTAAGGCCGAAGCGCTGTAAGACGACACCCAGAGAAGTCCTCGGAGACGCTGCACAATCTATTTTGAAAGCATTCCGCCGGGCTGCGGCGCAATCAGTCAAACGGCAGATTCCCGAAGGTTGCTTCTCATCAGCGCGACAGGCTTCGCTTCGCCAGTCAGCAAAAGGAAACAAAACAAAAGACGAGCGTTTGGCAAAGTGCGGATTCTCTATCTTTCTAATGGGAGTCCCGTTCCAGGGTTTCTATTGTTCGTGCAGATCCCGAACGCTCTACATGCTAGAGCGAGGCTTGCTTTAAGCTGAAGCATTTGCTGCTTTAAGATCAGTGCTAAGAGAAATGCTTCTAAAAGTTCCATAAGAATTTATAAACTCAAAGAAGTAACGTGTTACACTTACTTCTGAAATTCTAAAGCTGTTCATACACTTATGTTTTTTTACGTCGAGTTCATTCAATTTCCGTTGCAACGTCGACGTGTCTCTGGCTTTCAGTCAGTATGTACTGTAATTAATCGTTAGTTCCCTAAGGGATTGAGGAACAGTTTCCACGTCCAGCCAGACGCGATGACCCTAAACTACCCCTCCCCAACCGACCTTTTCCCGCAACGAGCTGGAGAAAGGGAGGCCTGTGCGCTGGATAGTCGTAGGACAAGGATAATACCTTGCATTACACTTATGAGAGTATTGTTTCACTTGTTCTCTTGGGAATATCAAACTTCCGAAGGCATAGAAAAACATACGAACGGAAAGAGGACAGGCTCACGTTTTCATTTGTTGTTGGAAAAGTCGAAACTTGAAGTTGCTTCTTCATATGGAATGAATGGGATCCTGCAAATACCTATTCATCATATTTTTCACAGAACGTATCTGGCATCTCAGTATTTTAAATGCTTAATTACTTGATTATGCTGAGGTGTAACATGCTTTGTCATAAAATAATGACATTTACCTATTTACAGAAGCAGTGCTGTCGATTAGGGGGACGTGGAGATTGGTTGCTCCCCATTTTTTTGTCACTTTTCCCCACGCACTATGGCCTCTTAATGCTAAGCGTTGTCTACCAAGAGTAAGTAAACTGTCATTCCCCCCTCCCCTCAGTTTTGCCACCCAATCGCCGCTAGTGTACAGAAGTATGATCAGAGCTAGAATTAGAGCGCGACTCAGTAGACGTGATGCAAGAAAAATACATTTAGATCTAATAGTAGTTATAGATGCATGGGAAGAATACACTATTCTAACTTATAGAAGGAGAGGCGCCACCCTTACAATGCGATAGAGGTGGGTTGTAAAATACTACATGCTTGCTACTTAAATAACATTCCGGGAACTTTAGGAATCTACCATTTATATATTCATATCAACACAGAACGGCGGAAAGGTCTTTATTTTAAGCTCGCCCGACAGAAGAATCTAATTAGCATAATAAAATAGCATTTAGGGACGTCATTATGAAACAAAACTTGGTGCGGCTTATAGTAATTGCGAAACATGAAATGATCCTTTTGGGTAAGATGCACGGCTCATAACAGAAGCTTAATTACTGCGAGAACGAGGCGATATTGATCGTAGCACGTGGGAGCTAAGTGTTGGTTTCAATTATGTAACCTCAGTAATCCAATTACGTTGTATAGATGTGTTACGGGGCGCGGTCAGATAATATATATAAAACGCCTTTGACCCTCCCACAACCGCTCAAGTGAAGTGGCTATATCGCATGCAGGAGCACCCGCGAAATAAAGTTTAAAGTGGATATGGAAGCCTCCTTTCTTTTCAGGGCCGAAATCAAGTGGGAAATGAGGTCTCCTTTAGGGCAGATAAATGATTGATTGATTGAATTAAAATTTTTGGATGCTAAAACGTCCCTCTAGTGCACTTCTTAAAATAAACTTATTCCACGGCTACAGATATCTTAATCTCAGGGGATAGGTTCTTTATTCGAGAATTCCAAATAAGAAAGCTTTTTATAGCCAAGAGGATATAGTTAAATGCGGATCTACCTATATATTCTGAAAACTGTACACAATACAGAGAAAATGTATAGCGAAGCTTGTATATCTATTGAAATAAATATATATATATATATATGCTGGTTACAAATTTACGTCGTGTTATATTCTTCTTATAAATATATGTATAATTGAAAGGAAATCTTCTTCTTCTTTTCTTCCTTCTATTTTGGTAAAAGGCTTCTTCTTCCTTCCTATCTTTGATTTTGGTAAAAGGCTTCTTCTTTTCTATCTTTGATTAGGGAAAAGGCTTTTTCTTCTTTCTATTTTTGGAAGAAGCTTATTCTTCTTTTCTTTCTTCTAATTTATTGTCTTTTCTTTTAAAGCGTAATCTTATTTTTTACATATATTCGCTCGCTTTCCCCACTTCTTTGGCATTATACAAACGACACAAGCTTTACTTATAGAAAGATTAGGGGCGTCTAAACTGACAATAGCGCCACCTCCTATGTAACGACCAAAAGGGGGATAGCCCAGGATCGCTAACAGCAAGCGCTGCCTATAGCCCAGTGCGTCTAATAAGGAGCGCAACCGTAAGTGCTTCGGGGCGTCTAATTGAACACAGCGCCACCGAGGGACGGAAAAACACAAAAGCTGACGATATTCTCCTCGTCAGAGGTATTAAATCAAATTCTGACCACTAGGATCAGAAAGGAGATACATTTCTGAATTCATTTGCTCACTTATTAACTTTCCTAATTGTTTCATATACGAGCGTATTCTTAATTATCTTAATTGGCTATTTACAACATTTTATTTACGCCTTCTATAATTTTTATACTCTTCCTTTATGTATTTTGCATTTACTATAATATATATAATCGCTCTTCTCCGCTCCTAGTTTCTACAATGAACTCTACTCTTCTTTATATGTCGTGCTGCCAGCTATCGTTACTCTCGGGAAACATTTGTTCCTTGCATTTTTCATTGTGTCGTCGGAACTGGCACGTGACAGTGCGTCGGCACTTCAGGTCCTTTTGCGCCCTTCAATGAATGCGGGGAAGATCCCCTTATCTAAAACCCTTACCACAAATTTAAAAAGATAAAAAAGGTGTGTAAAAAGGCCCTCAACAAAGGTTGGAAAATGTAGGTTGTAAATGGACCTATATTAGACAAACACAATAAAAAAGGTAAGGACAGTTTAAAAACTAGCTCAGGGACAGTGGAAGAGACCCGCTCTTCTCAAAAATCTAAAATCATTGCTAAAACACTGACGTCGTCATCCAACATGGATCACAAGTTCTTGGTAAGGTTAAAACTCTGTCTGAGGTCATCAAAATCGGTACACTAGAGAAGAATGTGTCGTACACTTAAGAAAACGTTGTAAGTACGGCACAACGGAAGGTCCAGTCCTTGCAGCAAATAACGATGCGTTAGACGGCTGTGTCCGATTCGGAGCCGCGTTTAAGATCACGTCTTCTCGGCGTGGCACGTCATCATCATTTCTATACAGCACACAAATATCCAGGAGATATCTAATGGGTATCTTCTGAATATTCGTAGCAAAGTTCTGGATATCAAGGAAAATCCAGCAGACATTCATTTGATATCTCTTGGATATCCAGGGAACACCCAGGAAGGATATGTTTTGGACATTCTGTGGATCATTTTTGGACATGTTTTGGACATTCTGTGGATCAGTTTTGGACATTCTGTGGATCATTTTTGGATATGTTTTGAACATTCTGTGGATCATTTTCGAACATGTCTTGGACATTCTGTGGATCATTTTCGGACATGTTTTGGACATTCTGTAGATCATTTTTGGACATTTTGTGCATCAGTTTTGGACATTCTGTGGATCATTTTTGGACATTCTGTGCATCAGTTTTGGAAATGTCTCCGACAATTTATGGATCAGTCTGGATATGTTTCGAACATAAGTGCGACTTGGTTCACGTGAGTAGATGGTATCCCAGCCAAGGCCGGTCGCTATTTAATATTCGCAATTAATTTGCACGTATTTAGAACTAATTTGCACGGGTTTTAATTAATTTGCATGTACTTAGAACTAATTTGCATGTACTTAGAATACTTTACATTTATGTATTTGCTTTATTATAACTTTTATGAATATATAATTATTTATTTTATGAAAAATATGTATATAGAAGGTAATTAGAGGTACTAAACGCTATGCATATGGTTTTATATTCATTACTGCAAAGTATGTAATGTATAAATCGATAATAATTAATGTTTATAATATTGAAAATAAGAGTTTACGGTTTACGAACCGCTTTGAATGGTGTTAATGGTACGAAAGAAGACGGTCCCGGTACTCGAACCCGCGATATGTAACGGTAATAAATGGTTAGGCTTATAGTGTATACTACGTATGTAATAATGTATGTTATTATTGTATTAAAGACGATGGTACGACACGCCAGACAGACAAGGGTGAACTCCGCGCAGGTAGAGGAGAAAGGAATTTGGGAGATGAGCGGTCAAGGTCAAATGACGTCAGAACGCCAGAACAAAGAAAGAACCCGATTGACCAATCAGAACCGGGTTTTTTTTCAAGGTTAACCAGTACGCAAGAACAGGTGAAAGCTATGCAATACTGTAGGGCAGGGGAGGGATTCAACCAGACAACAAAGGATGTCTGGAATGCGCAGCAAGGGTCAAATTTTTGAAGCTATGCGTCGCTTGTAGAACCGGTTTCCGCCGTCAATTAATATTCAGCTCAGGTTTGCGTCCAGGGCACTGGACGCTTTAGGGCAGGTTTAGGCTAGAGCGCTTGCATGTCAGAACAGGCTTCTGTCTAAGTAAGCCAAGTTTGCCCAGAACACAAGAAAAAAGGATTTTTGGATACCCAATTAGATTGGAGCGAGAATTTTACCTTGAACAAGGAGAACGAAGCGTAAGGGTTTTTTATATGTACTATTAAGAAGGGAGAGCTATCAGGGACTGGGCCTACAGTTTTCACTATTTGCTTTTATTACGGGGTATCGAACCTAGGACCCATTGATTATTGATTTAGGTACTAAATTTATGTTACTGTGTGCTATTTAACATAATATTGAGCTTATTATTTTTTTTACCAAACTTTGACTTTATGTCAAACCTTTTACAAGTTTTTATGTATTTTTACCAAAATAACACTATTTATACTATTCAGGCAACATTTTTTATTAAATCTTGGACTCGAAAAGACATTTTTTCAACTTTTAATTTATTATTTTACAATTTTATGTTAATTTTTTACCAAAATAACACTATTTATACTATTCAGGCAACATTTTTTATTATATCTTCAACACACAAACTGTGTTCTTCAACTTTTAATTGTTTACTTTTCAAGTTTTGGACACACAAAGTGTATTTTGTCCACCTTTAAATTATTTTTACCACTATTTATACTATTCAGGCAACATTTTTTATTAAATTTTGGATTCTCAAATATATTTTTACAACTTTTTAACTTATTATTTTACAACTTTATACCTATTTTTACCAAAATAACACTATTTATGCTATTCAGGAAAGACTTTTAGTTACATTTTCCACACACAAAGTGTGTGTTCTCAACTTTTATCTGTTTATTTCACAAATTTATACCTATTTTTACCAAAATAACACTATTTATACTATTCAGGAAAGACTTTTAGTTAAATTTTCCACACACAAAGTGTGTGTTCTCAACTTCTATCTGTTTATGTCACAAGTTTAGGCTTATTATTACTCAAATAACACAATTTAATCTGTTCAGGAAAGACTTTGTTACATTTTCCACACACAAAGTGTGTGTTCTCAACTTCTATCTGTTTATTTCACAAGTTTAGGCTTATTATTACTCAAATAACACAATTTAATCTGTTCAGGAAAGATTTTTTATTAAATTTTGGACTCACAAAGTGTGTTTTCTCAACTTTTATCTGTTTATTTCACAAATTTATATCTATTATTACCAAAATAACACTATTTATACTATTCAGGAAATACTTTTAGTTACATTTTCGACACACAAAGTGTGTGTTCTCAACTTTTATTTGTTTATTTCACAAGTTTTGCCTAATATTTTCTCAAATAACACGATTTGAACGTGTTTTTTTATTACATTTTGGACACACACGCATTCACACACACACATCCACACACACACACACACACACACACACACACACCCCTGTTTGTCTACCCTACCATGCGAGGACATGAGCAGATCACATACAATACGAGGACATGGCTCAACTGCAATTAGTAGCGCTCAAGAAAGACGTTTTATTGAGATGAAACACCACGCGCGTCGGCATACTCAATGGCTAAATAATAACGAAGATATGACAACTTTTCTCCTTACAGGCATGTAACAGACATTACGAGGACGGTCCTCTAACTGTTGGTCATCTGTATAACCAAATGTACACCTGTGTTTTGTGTGCACAGGTCCTCGCATCGCACATAATTCTATCAACGATGCGAGGACATTGATGTCCTCGAACTGTAGATTCTGCAACAAACGAAGTGAGGACCTGAGTGTATGTATGTTGCCGCAGCTGGTGCACCACAGGGGGCAGGGAGAGGGTCGGATAAGGAGGGATGTGGCTATCGCGAAGGGAACTGTTCTAAATGAAAGCCATATGTTTCCTTCTTTGAAGTAAACCGTGTTGCGGTTAGCAAACTTACAACATAAAAAGACTCCTGAGGGTCTGTGTTCCATTTTAGAAACAATGCCAGAAATGGAATTTCTGATCCAAGAAAAAAAGTTGTCCAGGTAGTTTTACTGAACCTTCTCAGAATGTATAACGTGATACTGTTTCTAATTATAGTCTAATTTAATATAATTCATCTTATGTAATAAATTGTATCTCTCTTTTAATCGTACTTGCAAGCAGCCCCCTTTCTCTAGGGATGGCCAAAAAAATCCGCATTCGGAGAATTTGAAATCCGGATTCGGAAAATAAAATATCCGGATTTCGGAGAGAATCCTGATTTCAGAGCGAGAAGAATGCCGGAAGCAAGACAGGTTCTGGAATGATAACGGATTACAGAGAGAAAGCAAATTTTGGAGGGAAACTGATTTCGACTCATATTTTCAATAATTGTCTCATGAATTTAACAATATACTCTAATCTACAAACCCAATATCAGACTGTCTTCCACGTAGTACACCATGGACTGCATTTAGCAGACTAACGAAACTATGGCGTCTGGACTCACAGCCAGTACAATCCTACGTGGAGCTTTTTTGTGGTTTTGTGATCTGCCCATGTGTGTTTGTGATTGTCCTTTCGTCTGCTTCATCTTATCACAATTCATACTCAATGGAGCAATTGAAGGGCATCAGGGAAGGGACACATAAATGAGAGAAGTAGGGAGGCCATATCAAGATTCACACAGGAAAGATAGATTGATTGAGTTGGTGTTTTAAGTCCACTTTATGCACAGTAAGGCCAATTGGGACTGGACCTACAGTTTAAAGTGTGATCCGACAGGAGAGATAGGAATGATAGCCAAGAGGCTTTACAACAGGTGACGGACGACATCGATTACTTTTGCAATCTATCAAAATATCGCCCTTGTGCAACTGCTACGACAGTTATGGAGTCATCGAGCAATGTGGGCATGTTGGCGGAAAGAAAGAACTGTTGTACAATACTACTGCACATTGCTTTTCAGTTAGCCAACTATTCCTCTTTCTCAGTTTGGAATTAGCTGCAAACATAGTCAGTAGACTTAGTTACGTACTATTTAAACATTTAAAATAAGCGTGAGCCAGGATGGATCGAATTCGAAATCTGGATTCCATTCAAAATCCGGATTCCCTCCGAAATCCGGATTCTCCGTTTTTACTATACGGATACCGGATATATTTTTTTAACAAAAAAAACGGATTTGGCCATCTGTACTTTCTACATATGTATGACTTTTCCAAAAATATTACATGGAAACTTTCTTAGAAATATTAGCGAAAGTAGAAATCTTCCTTTCTACTTGTATTCCATTCATTTGCACTGTATGGATATTTTATTTCGTACTGACGTGTATGAGACTTTACGATCAACAGAAAATACATTGTAGTGCATGCCAGAAGGAAAATATATTTATTTCTAATTTATTTTTCTTATTAAACGTCGCCATTCTACCTTTTTGTTTAATCGCGACGATGATGATGAATGATGAAATTGTTATTTGAAAGGATTTATCAAATTACCGAAATCCGATAAAGTTAAAGATAAATCAACATAAATTTCATGAATAAAATTGTCCTTCATTGACATCTGACAAAATACAATTATGCCAGATATTAACTCATCAGGTGTTTCGAGTGGATTGATTGATTGATTGTTTGCTTTATTTTACTTCGCCTTTAGTACCACTTTTGCCTAATTTTCAAAGATGAGGATGAGTGATGATATGATGAAATTGATGAATGGACACTCACAAACATCCACGCCCAGGCCGGGATTTGAATCAGGGACGCCTGGCGTCGTAGCTCAATGTGCTAACCACTCCGCCACGGGGGCCGGCTGTTTCGAGTAGAGAAATGCACCAAGTTTATAATCATAACATTAATAATAATATATATAAGTAATGGTTTCATTGCAAATGATGTATTTAGGGGGGGGCAGGGGGTCTTTTTCCCCAAAGTTCATGGTATTATTTAAAACACCATCCCAGTTGTATTATTAAGACACAGAATGTCAACATGATTCTGATTCCGAAGCTTTTGGATATATTCATACAGTAGTTCCCAACCTTTTTTTACTGACCACAACCTTCACCAAACCCCTGCAATCACGACACACGTTCATTTGAATTTCTAATTATTATTTTTATTATTATTACATACAATTATATGTAGTATCAGATATTTAACTGAAATGAAGTACGCCCTGGTAGCCGAGCGCTTTGAGTATACTGATAAACAAACACTGTAAATTCACCTTACAGGGGTGACTTTGGTTTGTAACAAATAGACGTCCACAAAAGGCAAGTTTCCTCGTTCTAAACAAAGGTGAGTTTTCCTTCATGAACTTGGGAAGCGCATTTACCCGCCCGCGAAATGAGGGGTTGTTATACTCACCCGAGCTTAGGGGGTGTATTTGCACTGTATGCAGATGAAAGGGTGTAAATACACTCCTTTAACCAGGGCAAGCATGTTCACCACATACATTTGCTAGAGGAATAATTACAAAGCCTAGACTAGTGTGAGAAAACTCACCCGTGCTTAGAAATTGGAAACTGGCTCTTTGGGGACTCCTATTTGTGACAAAACTCGCCTCAAAAGTCGTAAACTACTGACTCTTCATGCAGTTCATCAGATGATCATTCATCTTCATCGTCGCGATTAGTTAAAATTGGTAGAAAATCGGCGTAAAGAAAATCAAGTCCAAATTGAAATTAAGCACTTTGGTAAAATAGTTGCACTGCTAGCACACGCATATGCCGAGTATAAACTGACTATTACAATCGCACGATAGCAGCAAGCAGGAAAATTAAACTCATCATTGCTACCGGTGTTGACCGTTTGGTATAGATATTCTCAAAATAAAACGACGTATTATAGGGTAGGTAGCAAATAGTAGAAAAGCAGTATGGAATATGGAACCATTCCAAATGAAATTATATGTATTTCGCCATACACTTACTGGGGTTTCTACACTTTTTTTTAATGTCGTGTTGTCAGACCCGTAGCTAGGGATGGGCGAGGGTGGCTTAGCCTAACCTGGACCGATACCCCTTTCATCGTATTTCACAATGTCCTTCCATGCTTCTTCTTCACATGCATGTCAGAAAGAATTTATAAGTTTATTGATATCTAATAAATTTGCATCTCTTATATCGCAAACGGGAACATTTACTAGGGGCAAGTGAGACGGAACAATGCATTCCCTTCAATTTCAAAATTTTAACTAATAATTCAATTTAAATTATCGATTTCTTTTCAAAGAAAAAATAGTAATTTGTTCTTGCTCAATACGCTATCACCACGTTGATTTGTATATTAGTCATATCAACTTCATACTTATTACTATGAAAATTAGCCCTCTCACCGGTAAAATTAATATTGTTGTTCATTTTTAAAAAAATAGGAAGAAGAGTAAAAATCTTCTCACTTGCTCTCCTCGCAATGAAAGTGCTCTTGAAACCACCACAACAGCTTTTCTCAAAAGTAATACAATTCTGATAGAAGAATTTAGTTATATGTATGAATTCAAGAAGCACCGAATTCTATTCTAACTTTGAACAAAAAAGAAATAAAAAACATCTCTAGTTGCAGTTCATGTTTCATTTCTGTTTAACTATTGAAACTAAAAGTATCATGTTTTACATGTTTGAAACAAGCTCACCCCCACTCACCAATAACCCTTGAACGTCTCCTCAAGAGATCACTCCAAGCTACAGGCCTGCGTGTTGTCAGAGTTTGGCATCTACTTTACCAGAAACACGACCGAAGACACAATTTCCGTTTGCATATTCATATTGGTCTGAAAGAACTCTTTCACGATAATTTAAAAACGTCAGAAGGAAATATTCTGAACGTGCGAATTGAAAAAAAAAAAAAAAAAAGACTAAATAAAAATAGCAATGAAAGCTAAGCAATTTGGAACAAGTAACATATGCACTGGAATATATAAAAACATGAATATTTTCAGTGGTGGTTGTTCAAGAGAATACTCACCCTTCAGTACGTATGATTCTTCCGTCCTCTGAACACTCCAATGTGTGAGCAAATACTGATTAGTTTAAATAAATTCAGGCAAGAACTTTAGAAACTCTAGTGCAGTTTAGAGTCATGCGATTGGTCAGTGTAGGGACACTGAAGACAGACCTTTCAGCCTTATATTGTTTTTAGTGAAAAGCGTGGAACTACGGGGGAAAAAGGGTGCGACTCAACCGAAATGCGTTAGGGGTCAATCAAGTAATTTTCGAAAACTCACTAAAGATGGGGAAAGCTGTCATAAATTACCGATCTTTCGAACCAGAATGTCCAACCCTTCTGGTAAAATTGATGAGGCTGTGATAGGGATGAAAATGTTAAAACATTTAAGAGAGAAGGGTCGGCATAGAAAGCGTGCAGAGGGATGGGGAACAACAGGGGTGTTGCACATAAACTCGCAAAAACACAATAAAAGGAGCCTGCCTTTAAGAATTGGCCTCAATGAGAGAAACATCCCTCAGATGGTTAAGGGGTTACATAACGGCACGTGTGGAGTTAGCGGGCTGGGGCGCAAGAAGAGAAAGTGAAGAGATCTCCCTTTCAGAAAGGGAAAACCGTCACTCTCTTCACATTTATTGTACTTCCCTTGTTAGTTCTAACACTTTCCCTTCTTGGAGTAAGCACTCTACGAACAAAGGCGGTACCAACTTTACCCTGTGGGTGTATCACTTCGTGGGGCTTCTTTTAAGATATTCAACAATCTTCGAAGGGCCACAAAGATTATAGATTATATTGATATTGACGGTATTTATGTGCAACGTGATTATCTTTAAGGATACAATCTAAATGTTGAATTGCATGATTTATTTATATTTCTGGCTATTTTACATCAACGTTTACAGGTTTCGCTTGACCATGAGAGAGAAAGATGTAGTAATAAATTACGGAAGTGCAATTACCGGAATTTGTTTGACGGCACAGAGAACGTCACTGGCATGAAATTTTAAGGGCCTTTGTTGGGTCACTTGCAGCAGAACATATAGTACGAGATTGCGACTATTTTAATCTACTTTATTTACTTGCTTTTCGATCGTTAGGGGTGAAATTTGAAAAGTCAATGAGGCAACGAACGAAATGATGAGTCTGAACCACTGTGCAACGTTCCTCCATCGGGATCAAACTCGATAATCCTTGATTTAAAAGTCACAATGTTAGGTTCTACATTAACATCGAGATCCATCGTGTACCTCCGTGTCAACCATAGCTTCTGAGACACTCATAAGTGAGTATCTCAGAAACTACAACAGCCAGAGGGAGAAAATTTGGGGATTGTTAAATTTAACACACAGCTAAAACACCACCACTAGACCCTGTGAAAGTTCGGCCCCCCAATCCCTGGTTTAACTCCGGCCCTCGGGATTACTTCCCTTCCCTTGCATTTTCCTTTCAATCTCTCCTTCCACCTCACCTTGCGTGCCAAGCGAGCAGATTATATTTGCGCCGGAATTACGAAAGGGGGGGGGGGGGTTCACATAACATTTATATTTTTAGTCCCTGGTTCGTTACACATGTACAGAAAGTGAAAAAAATATTTTGTTAAAAATGGACAGTTACTTCAGCAAATCATAACATTTCTAGTAGGATTATATGGATTTATTATACGTTGCTATTATTTACATATTTACAAAGCGTTTCCATACTTATGTGCATTTACATAATCAACCAATTTCCTTAATTCAAGCAAAGGTGTACCTATGGCCTAACCATTGGTACTTTCATTAACACAGAGTTAGCCTAACTATCTCTGTAGCCTGCCCTCGACTTACTTGATATTCCGACTAGTCTTGCGTTTCCTTACGCAGCATCCTCATTCAGCCCGCTAGGCATTCTGATGCGACTCGGCAATATCGTACAAATGCAAATCTTTTGTAATTGGGAATCTTGTGGTTTTTCAAACAGGGGTTACCTTTACCAAATGCTACATATATTTTCCATCATTAGTTTAGCCACCATAAGTGAATTAAACTTTCGAAGTAGGTTCTTTGGCCAAATGATACATTAATTTCAGTCACCAGTCTATCCACCATAAGTGTACTAAAACTAAGACTCTCGAAGCTGTTCATTTGCCAAGTATTACATTTTCTTCTCAATCATTCAGTCTAGCCACCCTGAGTGGACAAGACTTTCGAAGGGTCTTCGTCGTTGTGAAGGTAGTGAAGAACTGTTTTTTTTTTTCCTAAAGCCCAACTGGCCCTTTTTCATAGTCGGGGTAAACGTCCGTGAACGTGAACCCCGTAGCTTCCCCCAAACCGGGAAGCTAAAAAACAGTGGAATCTAATATCCAGCAAAAATCACAATTCATTAAGCACATACACTTACATGTAATAATATCATAGAAGTACACACATGGAAAACATATTACTTACCACTACACCTTGTAGCTGGCCGGCAATTAATTAATACAATAATACAAAACTAGTAATGGTCAACCGACCATTACAACTCCTACTTCTTAATTTATGTCTAGCTTGGGTATTACTTGACCTTTTATTTGAAAGATTGAGGGGCTCCCCGATTTCGCAGTGGTAGTGTCGTCTCCTTGTAATCAAGGGGTCTCGTGTTCGATACCCGATGGAGGCTCATAGTGGTTCGGATCCCACTTTAAATTGTAGGTCCAGTCCCGATTAGCTTTACAGTGCATAAAGTGGACTTAAAACACCAAATAAATCAATCAATCTTCAAGGATATTCGAATTTCGAAGATTGCACCTGACAAGTTGGATTATGGCACGTAATAATAATAAAATGTAACATTGACGAGTATGAAGCGGAACTCTAGAAGCTGTGAAAAACATCTGAATTTTTCAATCACATGTGATTACAAACGCATTTCAATGAGTGTACGTAACTATTAAAGGCCGTACCAAAGATGTGAAAAATACTATACGGCCGTAGGACGGACTGGCTATTGGGACAAGCATGCATTTCTTCCCTTGCCCCAACACAATAATCGTCCCTCGTACTTGGCATCAGTCAAAAGAAGAGAAACGTAAACAAGGGGTCTCGTGTTCGATACCCGATGGAGGCACATAGTGGTTCGGATCCCACTATAAAACCAGTCCCAATTAGCCTTACTGTGCATAACGTGGACTCAAGACACCAACTCAATCAAAACTCAAAAGAAGTGAAACGGAATTACTAAAACAAATGGGTTCTAAATCAAAATCTAATGTCCGTGTGCAAAGGCAACAGTTGTCGCTGAGGTTGTATTAACATGTTGCTAGAAAAATTCTGGATTCCTCCCTACTTACACGTTATTTTTTCTTTAAAAAAAAACTGGTCACCGCACCACAATCCAAAGAAAACGAAGCGCATCTGGAGTACGCAATTATGCTTGCAAGGTAAAGCACCCGAAAATATAAATTTTTGTCTGATATTTTTAAATTCCTTTGAAACGATGGCCATGATTATGACAAAAATAAATTGATTTTTTTGCAGGAACAATATTAAGATGATGGAAATAACCTAAACCTGCTTTTCCTAGATCTATTTGAGATTACTTGATACTAGGTTATTTACGTCGCCTTTCTGGCACTTTTGGCTAATCAAGACGGTGAGTATGAGTGATGATTTATGAAATTGATGAAGGGACACTCATAAAGAACAATCAACACCAGGCAGGGATCCGAATTCAGGACCCCTGGCATCGTAGCGTACTCTGAAAACCACTACGCAAGGAAGTCCGCTCCTATGCCTACCTGAATTGATATTGGTTTATTTTGGGAATCTCTCACACAGTATGTTGTTACAAGTACAGACTTTTACAAGAAAGTTCTGTTCTCTTTGGTATAATGATACAGCATCTTTTACAAACATACTGTCATCGCATGAATTCCAAAAAAATATATAGTGGCGTGCAAAAATGGGGGCTGGAGGAGATTATTATCCCCCTTTGGCCCAGTAAAAAGAATGTCAAAGCAGAAAAAGGTGGCGAAATGATGACTGACTATTGTATAAATGTATAAGTGCCCCCATTCCGTAAATCCTTGTTACGTCACTGTATCTAGAGTTTTGTCTTTAAACCCAGTTTATGCACAAGATGGCTAATCGGGACTGGGGATTTGCAATTTAAAGTGGAATCCGGACCACTTCTACCTCCACCCTGCATAAAACCCGGGACCCTTTAATTGCAAGGAGGTGACATTACCACTACGTTATCCATCAAAGAAATAAAAGCTAAAACTATCCCACAACTTTTCAAGACATGGAGTGTTCCATTTGGAACAAAGAAATGGAGGAGAAATGGCCGTTCCACTTTCTGATAGGAGAGGAAGCGTGATAATTTACATTGACATTTCTTAACATTTTGAATTTTTTTTTCTCGAAAATGGGACGAGCCCCAATGATTTTTTATTTCCATGTGTTAGTACATGTATTCAGCTATAAGATGGCATACCACGTTTTTTGCTACCCTTCCGCTGTTTTGAGATAAGCCTAAATCTAAAGTTCCCGATTTCGCAGTTTTTGAATGTTTAAATCTGCGTCAATATCCAAGTAATGTGCTATATCAGGTAGCTTGCCCTAATAGTGAGTTTCCATGCCCAGTAAAAAAAATGGGGTAGTGTTACTTAACCAAGATATTAAGGGCCGAAAACAGGCAAAAACTGCATTTTGAACCCTCTTTGTTGCCGCATAACAATGGAAAGCAACAATACCCCATCAAAACAATTGAATGTATACAAGCAGTCTTATACTAACAGTATGTCAAAACAAAAGTTCGGGGTGTTGTTGCTTTCCAAAGATACAGCACTCCAAACGTACTCATGTTTCACTTTTCATGAATAGTGGACGGTTTGACCTTGAACTTTGACATTTTCTACAGGGTAGGGAAAATTTTTCCAGCGTCTGAAAATTCCACAAAATTCATTTCTCATGACCTACTTCAACATATAAAAAAATCACGGAGAACAAAAAATACAACTATCCAAATATAACTTTTTGGTTCGAATTTCAAAGTAATGGCTCTTAAACACATTAAAAAACGTTATGTTCTTTCCTATTTCCCTTTGACAACAGACACATTGCAGACATAAAAGAACAATAGATAATGCATTTATGCATTCTCACTTTCATTCAGCTATAATTCTCTTAGGTCACCTTTCGTTACACTTTTCATTGTATTTTATCTCCCTTTTAAAAAAATAAGTTCCCTGAGTAATTTTGCAGCTGACTTGCTAATTAAGAAAGTCATAGAAGTTTTCTTTACTAGTTCGCTCGCACTAGAAACGTTTCTCTAAAAATCCCATCCCGACACCCTTCCTTCAAATACACTACTGTCAAGAGGAACTAATAAATCTTGTTTATGTTCCTAGACAGAAATTGAATAGTTTATTTCAGAAACCCCCCATTTCCACAAATATCGTTTGTGAGAAAACAAAAAAATGCTATTGTCCCATATAATATTTGAGCGCAGTAAAATAAATTGGTCAAAATTAAGTCCCATTGTCCAAAGACATTTACATGGTTTTTGAATGTTTCCGATATTAAGTAGTGGGGGAATAATTATTTTTCCAATTTCACAGGTTTTTTTTTCAGTGAACCACTTCTGTACATTTATTTTGCGCCATTATCAGCGAGATTTTATAATGCTCATTTATTATTATTTTTTGTTTATGGAGGGAGAAAATCGCAACGAATCACAATAAGACTTTATTTGATTCATGAAATAAATGAGCGTGAAGAAAAATGAAAAAGGTTGAAAACACAAATGTATTGTTTTCTTCATAATAATCATTAGCTATTCAAATTATTTGAGCTAAACTTAAGGGGAACAAAAGAAAAAAATCTTCTACGTAATCAGTTAAAAAATTCACATTTTCAGAGAACAAAATAGGTAGTAATCTAACGTACCTAATCTTTCTCCTAGACCAGTGGCGTAGCGCAGTTCTCTGCCCTCCCCTGCAAGTAAAATATTGGGCCCCCCTCAGTGGAAAAGAATGAACATCGAGATGATGCCAGAGTGGGACGGACCAAGCCCGTAGCCAGGCAGGGGCCAGGGGGGCTCAGCCCCCCTAACAGGGTCGCCACTCCCCCCCCCCTTGGCACTGCCGCCAGTCCCTTGACATTAGGTAAAACTATTTTGTATTCTAATTTGAGGTGAAGAGCGAACATTTAGACAGAATATATAATTTTGTTCACAACTTCGTTCATTCATCTTGTTTATGAGCAGAAGTCTAAGCAGCGGCAAGTGTTTAGAAGATTCTCAAGACTTTAGAATGTTCCTTCATAAGGAGCCTTCTTTATCTGTACCTTCCTTGCCCCTGTTGCAGCCTCTCGTTTAACAGAAATCTGTGACTTTGATGTCATTATCCACATTCCTTCCGCATCTACGTCAAATGTCAACAGATCCCAAGTTTTATTGCTTTGGCCGGGGGTGGAATGTACGGTAGGCACTATGATTGAAGTGAATATTGTACATTTTAACATATGATAAATATATTTGTATCATGAAAAATAGTATGGAGAGTGTGTTAAGGGATTGTGTCAGTGGCAGTCATTAGCACTTCAAGAGATGTTTAGAAGATATATAGAAAAAAACTGTAGTATTCGCATGATATTTCTAAATTTTATATTTTAATTTAACTTAATGACCCCCAACACACATAATTTACCTTCATTTAATACTATTGAACTTTTGAAAAATGGACTTGGTTCACAAAGCCCCACCTGATACCCATAAGCCCCCCCTGGAGGTCAGTTCTAGCTACGGGCCTGAGACAGACGCACAATAGTTACCACCCCCCCCCCCAAAGTTGTAAAATGAATTAACCCTTCCTTCCAATTTTTCGACATCAACTTAGGCTATATATCAGTTTAGTAATTTGTCGAAACTAAATCAGGGTTGTCTGAATCTCTCATAAATAACTGGATGAAGAAATTAGAAATATTTTCTCTTACTTCAACGCGGTGGCAAGGCCAAGATTCTTTTTTTTTAAGGAGGGTGGAGGCTTCACATAGCCAACTATTTTGTTCGTGATCCTTTGTATTTTTTGTTCGAAGCTTTTTTTCTTTAATGTAGGTTACATATAATGCACATATATTTAAAAAAATACTTTTTGGGTAAATTGTTTAAAGGATAGTAAACACTCCTTTTTTGGACTTAGAGGTGGATGCACCTTCAGCCCAAAAAGCCATCCTCTGGCTATGTCAGGCCAAGATTCAACGTAAGAGCCTTCACATTACGCTTCTAATACTAATAGTCAGTTATATACTCAAGCAAACTTATCATTTCAGTTACGGGGATTGAACTGGACCTCTACATTGTCAATGGTGACCTAATATCTTCGGGTCAATTGCAATCTGCTGCTAAGAAATAGAGGCGGACTCAAGTCTTGAGAGATAGAAAATTAAGCAGCGACTGGACTTATTCACTGAAAATTTGTCACTCAATGAAATACCTATTGGAGCGATTGGAGAACTTCGAGTACTGCATACGTTGTATACCCTGCGTGGCGGAATTGGGGCTATTGGACCTAAGGGCAAAGGGAAAATTGCCCCTGGGCTCAACATCCCGAGTTTTTGGGCCCCTTTGAAGTAAAATGTAATAGGTGTGGACAATGTGGGAAATTTATCTTATTTCAATCTCATACTGAGGCTTGGGAGGCTTGAAAATATTTGGTAGGAAGTTACATTTTAAATATCACGTAATATTACTGGTAATAAAAATGTCATAAATTATCAAGTTTGCTTGTTTAGGTATTGTGTAACAATAAGACATCAACCGGTTGAGCAACTGAATCTTTCTACTCGATTCACAACTGTACTACACTACACTACGCTACTATTACGAAAACCACGTAGGTATAAAGGTATGAAATGAGAGAATCTTCCTACCGATTGCCATCTATGAGCAAGTAACTTAATTCTGATTTTCGGAAGAGACCCATAATGTCAAGTTGCCCGAGCCCCTCTGCTTATTATCGCAGATGTCGTCATATGATATGTTACTGGGAACCAACTTTCTGTTTCGTAAATCCATTTTTTAAATAAGCGACAGTAACTGCTGAATTTCCGGGATTATATAGTGGGACCCCTATAACTCGCCCCCCCCCCAGCATTGCGGGGTTTTTGCGGGGGGGCTGCTACGCCACTGTCCTAGACCAAGTTGAAGCATTCAGCATGTGTTGTTGGCCACAGCAGAATGTTGTAGTAGAAGTTGTCATATTCTCGTGTGTAATCCAGCAACTTACGAATATCGTCCAGTTTCTTCCTGATTATGGGACCTTTCCTGTTGGCTTTTGGTGAATTTAGCTGAAGATAAACTTTGTCAAGCAACAATTCACGCAGTGGCGTGCTCAGGATTTTCTATATACATTTGTTTAGTTGCCAGCCTTCATTTTGCCATCTTTTCCTGCTTTTGATGTTCTTTTATTCTTGAATGCTGGGCATGACCTCCACCAACCCCAACCCCCCTTCCCCTTGGGCACGCCACTGAATTCACGACAATGTTAAACACACCACTCCACAGGAGAACACTTGTTCTTGGATACAATGTACGTAGTATTGCCAACTGCACGGAACGTCCGATTGAATCAGTTGGTACCAACTGAGTTACATCTTTACTCTAGAAACCCTCTATGTTGCGGCGCCTGAGGGGTTTCTGCAGTAAACGGATATTTCAAGGCCACTTGCCTTCGTTACGGATGCGGTTATATGAGCGGTTTCTACATCAATTGATGCATCTTGGTAAGGGCTAAATGAAACTGTAAAAATGTCGTTTTGGCCAAAAGTGGTCGATAAGCGGTTTCTTAAATAAACGATTCAATTTTGTACGGAATGAGCTTTCAAATGTTTCTTTCTTTATATAATATTATGATATATTGCAAATGCAGGAAATCAGGTTGATGATTGATGACCATGACAGCAAGCGCACGCAGGAAACAGCAAAGGTGTTGTATATAGTATTTCGGCAATGGAAACCTGGGGCTGACGCGACCCTCATAAAACTGTCATCACTAAACTTGTCCCTTTGCCAACCATTCCCCCCGAAAGACATTTCGTCTGTCCTTCCACTGCCTTTGTCGCCCGCTTCAAGCGAAAAAGAACTGGGATAATCGCAAGCTGAGGATGAACGATGAAGCGATGAAAAACATCATTAAATAGACACAAATCCAATACCTCCCCCAGGATTCCAACATGACAGAGAACCTCTGGCGTCGAAGCCTGCTACACTCATGACATCGTAACGGAGGCGGAAAAATAATCAACCTGTTCAAATTTTATATTATAATTTTCAATGTATGTTGTATATTGTTTTGAACATTTAGAAACAATGCAAATTATTTTTTAAAAAATAACACACGGACTTCAGACGTTTGTGAAGCAATGGAACTACAGTACTTTTGTCTTATTCGAAGTTTAGCATGTTGCTTGGAATATAAATTAGTAACAAACTTTGAGACGAAAATGCGTAGTTTAGAAGAGTAGAGAGGTAAACCCCCATTTTGTAACAACGAATGGTTTAAATGTACTGTAAGCACTGGCGTACGCAGGATTTTTTTTTCGGGAGGGGCTGGAAATTAATAACTGGATGCTTTCAGTGGCGCAAACTCGTAGGGATAATTTGTCGTGTTATTACTATTATATTTGTTATTATGTATTTGCGTATTGAAATCAGTAAATAACAGATTGAAAATAGCGAGTATGATGCATTAATATCATAATACATGGAAAGGAGAATTTCAGATATTTTCTTAACTTAGAACCCAATGTTATAAAGAATGGCAACTGCGGGTCATTTTATGGGGCTTGCATAGAAAGTGTGAGGCGTTACCCCCACACCCCCTATACGCCTTCATGGCATAGTGCTATGCACAGGGGAACACTTTACCTTTACCTTTTTTTTTTTTGCATTTACCACTCCGGCTTTTTCCGAGTATTTACAGGGTGTCTACCAGTCAACAATGTCAAGAAAAAGTCAAGAAATCAACAAGTAGGTCAAGAAAGTCCAGAAGAAATTATTCTTGTAGTCAAGAATTGTTGTCTATCACTAAGGACGAGAGGGCCTCACAATGGCGCAGTGGTAGCGTCCTCGCCTTGTAATCAAGGGGTCCCGGGTTAGATATCCGGTGGAGGCACGTAGTGGTTTGGATCCCACTTTAAACTGTAGGTCCAGTCCAGATTAGCCTTACTGTGCAAAAAGTGGACTTAAAACACCAAATCAATCCAATCCAAGTAGCCTTATAATCAAGACGTCCCGGGTTCGATACCCACTGGAGGCACATAGTGGTTCGGATCCTACTTTAAACTGTAGGTCCAGTCCCGATTAACCTTACTGTGTATAAAGTGAACTTAAAAGACCAACCCAGTCAATCAGTCAACTAAGGTCGAGAAAGGTCTAGTACTAAAGTGTGGAAGAAAAGTTTCAGAGTGAAGAGTAATGTGCCTAATGTGTTGCTGAGAAATATGCTGTGCAGCCTGGTACGACGCTCATCGGAAATGGTGTTACCTCGGGACCGAAGTCCCTTTCTTTTATCTTGTTTCTTCCGAACCAGTGATGGATAATTTTGGATGAAATGTTCTGGTATTTTATTTACTTTTGGAGAAACGTTCCTTGTGCAATTTGTGATGTAAAATTGCACTTCTTATCTGCATTTGCTACTTTGCTGGTGCATGAACGATGCGTAATGATAGCATGTTAAGTATGTGTATTCTCGGTGAGCGATAAGTGTATTTGGGAGGGGTGGCGTAGTGTTCATATCAGTGGCAACGCCAAGGGGTGGCCAGGGTTGGCCACAAACCGCCAGACACACGTCTACCTCCTCTCCCCCCCACCCCCACCCCCCCACTTTTCCTGACTCAAAACTCGCAGCGTAGATCAAAGTAACTTTAAGAAAACCGTGGATGTAATTGCTACCATAGATTGGAAGCTCGGTATTTGATGTAGATATGATAGCAGATCAGTAATGTACTCTAAATTCAGCAAATTTGTTTGTGCTTACTCCTCTCGCAATACAAACCTTTGTAAGGGAACCTCCTATTACTTTGAAAGTATTAGTACAGCAATACATTAATATTGTTGTCTCTTTGCTCGCTGCTCTCACAATACAAATGTTTCTGACTCATATCAACTTAATATGCATTACTTGCCCTATTATTGCTGAAACAAAGAATACCGTTATTTATTTATTTGTTCGTGCACGTACAATAATAATGATGGTGATCCTTAACCGGAGTATGTTTTTATGTATTATTTGCCTTGAACTCCCTGGAAATCAAAATAGATCGGCTAATATGTCTGATTGCAACGTTTCACTCCCATGAAAAAAATATATTCAGACACCCTTCCCTCCCCTCCCGTCTATCGTTCGCATCAGTAAACTTTCGGTCCACCTAATGGATATGCAGCTCCTCCCAAATGAAGTAAAAGTAGCTAGTTTGAAGTGGATGTCATGTTGTTGTTGCACTAAAAACAGTGGAAGAATATTAAATATAATTGTGAAAATATGGAAAGATTAAATTCAAATAAATAATAAATTCTATGGAGCAAAAATGTCCACTGTGGCAATGGCCGAGAATATGTGTAGCCCTATCCTCTGTCTCATGTGCGTCTGGGGCACGTTTCAATGCACCGGGGATGTATTTACACATATCCCACAGTCCTGCATGAAGGTAGAGAAGCCAAAAAAATAGACTTTTTACTATATTTTTTGTGCTCCCTCCCCTTCACTTGCCGTTCTGGTCCTCTCTTGGCCGCTCTGGTAATTTATTCCTGACTTAGCCACTGGTTCATGTGGTTTGAAAACTGTTAGTCCTCTTTACAATTTTAATGTTTAACTACCAAAATTTAATTGAACCTTTCTCTTAGTCACTTTAATTACCTTGGTGCTTGTTACAATCCAACCATAACATTCATATCGATCACCCTTGGAGTCCCAGATACTCAAACAGGTATCTTCTTTCCTTGTATTATTTGAATTACCCTTAATACAATAAATGGTTACATTGTCTTAGACACCTTACATCATATTATCTTAATATGCTTCCGAATATTTGATTACATGACATTATGCCTTCTGGCATCGATCCTGTTATTGATTTAAGAATTGGGGAGCGAGTGGGGGGGAGGACTTCGTAAGCTCATGCAACTAGCATCACAGTGTTTGCAATAGTTACTACAACTTTGGAAAATAGAATTGACATTGTCGTATCATTGGAGATGAATAGCGGACAATCAATGTGTAGAGGCTATAGGTAATAGGAAATTACTTTCTCTTAGCGTAATCCAGTTTCAAGAAGACAGAATGAGAGTGTAAAATCTAAAATCAAGTCTTAATTTAAGATCTGTCATTGGTTCTTAGACGAGGGTCCATAAGAAGGGATTTTCTTCTCATCGGACACCTTGAGGAAAAGTAAAAAATAAAAAAATTAAAAAAAGTAAAGTGCTCCCCTGTGCTTTGCACCGCGCCATAAAGGCGTATAGGGTGTGTGGAGAACAGAGCTTCAAGGAGAGATCTTTCAAGGAAAAGTAATGGCAGACATTTTTATATTCGGAAAAATACAAGTTCTGAATTCAATGAATTTTCGTGCCATTACAAGTAGATCATGTAAGATATATTATTGTCCCTTATGGACAGACGATGGAAGCTACAAGTCTTTCATATCCCAACGGACTACTAATTTGTTAGTAAATCAGTTTACCGTTGCCTATTTAGTTTTCCTGCTTATGTTGATTAGAGAAACGATTCAAAATCTATACTTGTGCAAGAAGAAGAAAATAGAAAACTTCCCTCGCAACATCCTTTGTAGGTAAAAATAAAATAAAACAAAACCATATCCGCTGGAATTATATTCAGCCATGTTTTTGCCTTCTTCCGACCGTTCATTATGCGTGGTATGGCCGTTGGCATGGGTGACATACTTCTTGAATCAACATGGATGGGTGGTCCACAGACCTTGGAATACTAGGCTCGTTCGGAATACTCTTCTGGTAACCTTGAGCGCAATTGTTGTGGGAAGCCCCCATCGTAAAGCCAGGCCAATGTGTGTTGCTCTTGGGATTTCACCCTTGTCGAGGGTAACACATTGTTTGCTTCGACAGGGATGGCGAGGGTGAGGCCAGAGGCGAATCCACGAACAAAAGAGGAAAGAAGCTTTCACTCACATCAACCATGTCAAATTCAGTTTGTAAGTAGGGCCGCATATCTTGGAGGTTGGCCCAGGCGGGAGGATTCTAGTGATTACTGTTCCAGCATCGGTATATTATATAAAATATATAGAGAGCCCCCACCCACCTTCAGGTGCTAAAAATTAGCAACCGGAGGAGGACGCAACAACCAGAAGAAAAAATTCCCCCTCATCCCCCTTCACAAATAACCCTGATTAGAACTGAATGACTCCATAATTACGCACGTATGTAATTGTAAAGGAAAATATTTTAATTTTAGTTCTTATATAAAATGGAAAAAAAGTAAAGTGCTCCCCCACGCTATGAAGGCGTATAGGAGGTGTGGAGTTATATATTTTATTGAAATAAAATCAAAGTGAAGTATATTTTGGCAGTTAGTGAAAGTATTTTTTATGTTTGTTTCAAGCGTACATCGGTTACAATTGCTGAAAACATCAAAAAAATAAAAAATAAAAAAAAGAGATGGACAATTCTAGTTTCATGTCCCACAGATTGGACACTTTGTTTTAGAAACCAGATTCTCAATGTCCCAATGTCCGTACTATTTTTATTTTTTTTGTGAGTGGAAAATTCTTAATGCATGCAACAAATGTGTATTAGTCATTGTTGATCGTTGGGCTCTTTCATTTATCTTCATAATGGAGAACAGGTGTTCACAAAGGAAAATGCTTCCAACATCACTAAAATTCCAGCATCAAAATGACTTATTCGAGGATGCTGCTCTGGGAGATATAAGAAAAATTAGAAACGCTAACCTTGTAATGATATTTCTCTCTCAATGCGGAGTTGCGTTGTATTTAAAAAAGTTCCATTTCAAGGTCGGAACTTGCACACGCACCATCAAAGGAAAAGGAATTAGCGAATAAGAAAATTCCCCTTTGAAGCCTTGAACCCTGTTTTCAAATTCATCAATGCCGATATCGGTGACAGAGTGGTTAGCACAGCGCGCTACGACGCTGGGAGTCCTGTGTTCGAATCTCGGCCTGGGCATCAATGTTTTTGTGAGAGTCCCTTTCATCATATCATCGCTCATCCATATCTTCGTGTTTAACCAAAAGCAAAAAGCGAAGTAAAATAAAGAAATCAATAAACAATCAAATTAATCAAGTTTTAAGTTACTTATAACTTGTATGTGTAAATTGTAAAATATATAGTTACTAACTTAGATAAAGGAATACTGTATCTTTGCTAAATGATCTCTACGTCAATGAAAATATTTCTGTTGTGTCACGGAGGGAAATCATGACAAGCAGTTATTCTGTCACACTGAGATGAGACTCGCATCCACGAGTAAATACAGCTAACTGAGCAAGCCCACAGACGTTCATACTTTCATCTATTTGAAGAAAAAAAACAACTTAAAATTATGATTTCAATTTTTCGTTTTGACATAGCTTGTTAAGTGACCAATCCTCTCCTCATCTGTAATTCTGATACTTTAGCCTTTGATTTTATTTCGATTTTTGTTATCTAGCATCGCTTTTGTGTCACTTTTGTCTAACGGCGACGGCGATGATGCGTGACAATATGATGAAATGGAAGAAAGGGCACTCACAAAGAACACACACATATCCAGGCCGGGATTCGAACTTGGGAACCCTCGAGTCGAGTCGCACCGCGACACTGTGATAACATAACCACTCCACCAAGGCGGTCGACAACTTTATTTCGTAACAAAGAAATATTTTTGAGTGAATACACGTTATGAGGAAACAAAATATCAACACTTTTCACAACAAAAATATGCAATCTGCTATTTCGTTTGAAAAATTCTACATTCCTCTTCTATAGTAATTTTCTTACTACCCACAAGTATTACGCAGCGGCAAGGTTGTGTGAAACTTTTCCAGAAACTGAAATTTCTTCAAGGCAAAACCTTCGCAATTGTCTCGTTGGCGACAGAAAGTGTCCCTGCTCGTCTCCACCAGCCAGCAAGATATTTCTATACTTCAGAACCAACCTGTCAATAAACTTGCTTAATAGGCAGCCTCCTTCCCCTTTTAATGGAATGCAAGAATGTAGGGAAATAGGTTAATCTGGTGAAGTTTCGATGAGTCGACGCTTGCTTTATGAGGAAAAAAAACGGGGTAACTTCAATTGTACCGGTATATATAGTCCTCTACGCATGAAATGTAGGTAGCGCCAAAGCGAGCCTCATCAAGAGATGCTGCGGGCCGCGAGCTTGACATGGCTGACTTACATCAGTGCCCGATGCCAGAGCCGTTGTTAGGAAGCACGAGGCCCTTATATTTTGAAAAATGAATATGTATACACCTTCAATTCTTCGTAAAATTATACACTAAAACTCACATAGTTATTAATAGGGTGCGGATATGTAGGCACTAGAAATAGCTCAAATAGGCAGAAAAATAGGCGCCCAAAAGGATCAAAATACACTTAAAAAGCACTGAAATAGGCACTTAAAAGGCATCCTAAAATTAAAAATTAAAAATTGCACTAAAATTGGCTAAAATTTCTGCCATTAAAAAATTGTCACTCTTTGTGAACCGTTATTTCATATGCTTCTTATATTACGTTGCTTTCCGCCATTTTACTGAATCGCGACGATGAGGATGGAGGATCATTAAATGAAATTGCTGAAATACCGAGTACAGGAATTGCACGCGGAACCTTGGGCCGCCTAGTCCTTTGGTATTTTGAAACCAAGGATATCTTCACAAATTTGAAGCGTAGCCACCTTATATCCTTTTACAAGCACAACAAAACAAATGAGTACTGTGACTCCTACAAGCTTCCAGTTGAAATAAAACAGGGTTTTGTCGGAGTACGAGTCAACAACCTATTTCCAGTTTGCTTACCCTGATTAAGCGACATTTGGAATTTTCAAAGATCTGACATTCCCTCAAATCTGTCGAATATCAGATTTCAGTCAGTTCAATTTAAACAAAGGCTTGCCTTCTTCAATGCAGGGTAAGTCAAAAGGGGGGGGGGGAAGCCGAAGTAAGCAGAAATTGCAGAATAGGCATTTCAGGCACGGTTAAGCAAAATAGGCACTAGCCCAAAAAATAGGCAATTATAGGCAGGATGAAAATGCGTTCTTGAACTAGAAACGCCATGAAACGAACTTAAAACAGTGAAGTCTACGTTATGCTATAGAAGAATAGAAAAGGCAAATGGACAAAAATCTGCACACTAGTTATTAATATTGCGTAATTATTACCCCCTTTCAATTTCCCTTCAACCATCAACGAAATTTGGCTGCGTGTAGAGGATATCAAGACAACAATTTTCCGTAATAACTATTGCTACTTCAGGACCTATTTCAGATCCACCAGCCCTCGAAAAACATAATATTCTTATCTTGTGTATATGTAACCATGCATTGCAGATTCATCGTTGCCAACATACTAAAGACATGAAGCGGGATCATAGGCCAGTCAACAAGGGATGATTTTGGGGTCCAATAAGGAAAGAAATCAGGGAAAACTGGAACAAATTTTATTGCTTTCCTGAAAGGGTTCTTAACAACATATTAATTTTGCACGGCTCTACAACCCAAATTTGGCCGCCATCTTGGAAAAATGGCGCCCAAAATAGTTGTTTTTTTTGCAAATATCTCACTTGGAAAGCATTGCATAGCAAAAGAGGTTATGAGAAAAATGAATCTACATAAAATTCTCTACAAAAAGGTTCTGTGCATTTTTCTTCTAGGATGCGCCTTTTGGGTGCTAAATGAGCGAGAAATTTTACTTTTTTTTTCCTCACTCCACTTTGCAAGAGAGAAACACAAGGAAACGTTTTTGCACTGTAACTTGCATAGGTACTAAAATACCTATTCTAAATGTTCTAAGGACTTTCTTGAAAATGTATTTTCAAGTGGTAATATATGTATATTAATCACTCGTAAACAATAATTTTATAGTATTTAATACAAAACAAATGAATATAATGTCTGTATTTCTTGCTACTGTTAGAAACCAAACCATCCCTTGTCTTTTACCAGCAAGAATTCTTGTAATAAATATGAAAAATATCATCACAGTTGTCGTGAGCTTTCAGATCGAAGCAAAAGTTACAGACCATAATCTACCCAGGGATTTCAAACCGAAGTGATGATGACATGTCCCCCTTTAGTCTATAGCAAAACATTCCCCGTGCAAGCGCGATCAACAGACGTGCTACGATGTACGGTATTGAGAACTTGGCGCAGTTGGAGCGACACGTGCAGCTTGCTTCGAAAAGTTGCATTTATCTCTTAAGATTAGCTTCCGTCTCTTCTATACTCTGTCCCGGGAATCTATGGAGCCAGCGAATGAAAACAAGTCTCTGCGCAAGTAGTAACTCGAGAGGGCTCGAGGAATGAACACGTGAGAGGAAACGGGGTTGCGTGGCGTGGGAAAATAACTGAAAGGACTAGCCGTTTACAGGAGCGTGTACTGCTTCGCTCCGCCCACTCGCTTTCTTCCCTACTCTACTGTAATACGCGATCTTGCTCCAGAGATTCCGAGGACAGAGGATAGAACAGTGTCGGATTTTGAACACATGAATATATTGCAATGTTCACAGATCATTGAACACTTTAGCCCAATTTTCCTACAGCTTCAAGGCCCCTTATGAAACTTTTAAGGCTTTTACAGAATATAATGCGAAGAAGCTCAGACTGTGCAGTTTCTTGTCTGTTGTGATACTTTCAGAGAGTGCTACACAGAGATCATAAAGATAAGACTTCTTCGTTTTCCACATCCTTACCTCATCAGCTATAAGGGGTACGGGGCAAGTTTGTACTTAAAGTTTTCTCTGAATTGATCTTGATTTTTTAGTAAAATATTATTTAAATTAAAACTGGATACAACGCATCTCTGATTTTTACTTCAGAAGTGATCGCTTCTGTGAATCTCTCTCATTTTGTTCAAACTTGACATTTGCCAAATGCTCAACATTGAAGACATTCCAACATCATGAGCATTGGAAGGATTGGTTTTCTTATTCCCTATTAATCTTGTAACTATTGGCTTTATACAATCAAAAGCAGGGATCCCCGATCGCGTAGTGGTAATGTTGTCGCCTTGTAATCAAGGGGTCCCCGGTTCGATACCCAGTGGAGGCACATAGTTGTTCGAATCCCACTTTAATCCAGTCCCGATTAGCCATATTGTGTATAAAGTGGACTTAAAACTCAAATGCAATCAAAACAATCAATCAAAAGCAGGGAATGGTGGCTAAGATGAGAATCACTGACAAAAGAACTGAGAGTCTTGTTTATCTCTTTATGTACGAGACTTTCGTGCATCGACATGCAGCTCATCCATTTTATCTGTGAACTGGTAACTAACTAACTAACTCTCTAGCCTTCTTAAGCCCGAAGGTTTATGGCTGCAGCAACACAAGCCTTCTATCTGTCTCTATCCTGGGCAAGATCAATCTTTCCCATCCTTACCGATTTCCTTTAGGTCCATCGCAACGTTATCCCTCCATCTTCGTCTTGGCCTTCCTACTGGTCTCTTACCATCAGGTTTCCCAATTGCCTATCTGTGAACTAGTAGACATGCCAAAAATCCACTTAGTTAGCATTGAGTTGATCATTCCTCTGCCATCCCCACAACTGTTCTTGGAGCGCATCACGGACGGCTCCATCGTCATATCTGACAAGATCCCACACCAAACCTTTTCTGATCGTGTTATTGTGGTTTGAATTGTTGTTTTAAGTTTACTTTATGCACAGATAGACAATCGGGACTGGACCTACAGTTTATAGTGGGCTCCAAACCACTGAGAAATGTGCCTCCACCGGGCATTGAATACAGAACCCCTTGATTACAAGGGCGTTTTATTGTGAAATAACCTTTTCGGACCAAGTCAATATGTTCCTTTGAAGTTATCTTCTATTTTTGACAAAATATATTATCTCCTGCACTCAGGGACGCTAAACTATATCCTGTAAGTACTGCATGCAGTGATAAAAGCAATTGAACCCATAAATGACATTCTATGAGAAAGACCAAATGTAAAAAATCTAGTATTATAGAAGAGAATTACCACAAAACTTCATGTAAAACATGTTTCCACGAGCTTCGCACTTCCAAATCGGCGCGGAAAAAAATACTTAAAATTTCTAGCTCATCTAGCACCTAAACAGCGCATCCTAGAAGAAAAATGCACAGAACCTTTTTATAGAGATTTGTATGTAGATTAATTTTTGTTATAACCTCTTTTGCTCTAAATGCTTTCCAAGTTAGATATTTGGAAAAAAAACTTATTTTGAGGGCCAATTTCCAAGATGGCGGCCAAATCTGGGGTGGTACAGGCGTGCAAAATTAATATATTGTTAAGAACCATTTTATGAAGATAATAAAATTTGTTCCAGCTTTCCCTGTTTTTTTCCTTATTGGACCCCCTTGTTGACTGTTGGTAGCAGAGAATCTGACAGAACGATATTCCTGATTTTAAATTTCGTTCAATTCACGTACGTTGCTTAACGTGTTTGATACCTTTACGTTACATATTTTATAAGTTTTATTAAGAGATATTTATATCTTGGAGGCTATCCTTCCTTGTCTGTCAGTAGCGTATTAAACATTTTGTCGTTTTACAATAGAAAAAATGTTAGTGGCATCGGCATGTGATTCATGGCTGTAAGCATACAGGATAAAAGTAGTATATTTTGAGGGCTCGTACTGTCAAAATAAGACCTCAACGAACAAAATGTTATCGAAAAATTTCGTTCACATTGATGTCGTTTACATGCTGTGGAAGGATGTCGGTGTTTCACAACGACACCCTGTGTTAGTGTATATCCATATACGTATATAAATATAAATGTGTTTGCTATTATATCTTTACCAATGCTCTAAGTGTATTCGGGGAGTTGTATTCCCCTCCTCAATAGAATATTTTATGCAAAGAATACCCCCAAGGCTAGAACAACTTCTCTCACCTAACAATTTTTCAGTACGAGCGCTGATCTTTACACATGGTATCGAACAAATATGAATATTTCAGTTAGTATGGTATAGTTGCGTATTTGTAGAACACAATGTAGCTTAGCTCTCCTATAACATTTCTCTTTCACCTTTCTCGCTCACCAAGGCCGATGACGCCCCCCCCCCCCGAAAATCAACAACTGTTATTTTTAACGTTTGAATATCGCGGAAACTATTAGTTTTCTGATTTTGAAATTTAGAATACTGAAACACCTCCTGAACACGAACATGATGCATTATATATTCGTATATTCTCGATTGACCCTTGATAATCTTCATTAGATAACATGTCCTCGTTGGCACGCCCGATCCTTCTTTCAGGTAAATAACGGAATCAATTACAGATACAGAGATAACATTCTATGAACTAAAAATAGTATCACTTTCTACAATAGGATATAATATATCGACCTGCTCGTCTGTCTATCTGAAATGAGAGTTAAATATTGATATTTCCGATTGATAAAGGCCTGTGGAGTATCGCGTTTACCTTGTAAATGCTGCTGCAACTTGTTTAGCATCTACTGTCACAGTAGGGCGTAATTTTTAGAATTACTAAAAATATATGCTTTTGGCTTCCTGATTTGTCGGCAGAATAGTAAGAACAATTAAATCCTAAACACGAAAACGATATAGAACACGAAGAAATGGAAGTGTACAGTGTACGAGTTACAGAGGCCTAACTACAAACTTAGAGACCCCTGCCAATGTTTCAAGATAGGTCCCCAATTGATTTGTACAAATTGTTCGCAAATTGAAAGATCGTTGAATTTTCAACACTTACGTGCAAAAGAGATGTTCTGAATTGATTTCTATGCCACGCATATGAAAAATACATTACTGAAAATATAATATATCCAAAAATAGATTATATTAATTTCAATTTTCCGGAAAACTGGATGTAGGAAAGTGATTTTCCTCTGTAAGATATTAGAACTCATGCGCTATGTATTTAATTGAATGGTTAAAAATGGTTTATTGGAAGGAAGGGAGGGAAGAAAGAAACATAAATAGCGAGAGAAAAGCGGGTTGGCTCACTTCATATCACGACCCCTGACTCTTGTCATTCCATCCATCCTGCAGTTACGCCCCTAATGAGCTACGAATCAAGCGTTGAAACCAGTGGTAAGTTATGAATGTTTTTGTCCTCTTTGGTGTGTCATCCAATTGAATAATTCATATGCGTCTGAGTGAAAAGCAAAGAAAAACAAAGAAGGGTATAAAAGGGAAAATGATTTTAAAAATCATGGTACAGACTACAAAGCGAAGTAAAACTGGAAAATTGTCATTCTTAGTGGTTTCGTCGACATGACCAAAAGGCAAACCTGAAAGGGCATGGACTCGGTGGAAGCTTTCTTCCCAGAAGCGAGGGGGAATTATAGTAAACACATGTCCACGGTGCACCCTGGGAGGTCTTTGTCCCCTGCGTGGAGAGGAGGTGGGGGCGGTAGAGAAGTACTGTGACGAGCACGCGACATTCAGTCCGAGGACTTCACCCCCTCTCGCCCCGGACCCTTGGCGGGCTTTCGTGACCTTGAGGAGAGCCGAGTGTGAAATCCGAGATGTGTTACTTATGCCTACAGACCGTTAATATAGGGACATTTGTGTGAGTGTGTATATCGCTACAGGCACCAGACCTACGTTCCGAGCCACGCCTGGGAAAAGGACCACAGACTGAGAAAGCATTGGGATGCTTGAATATATTGTCGAGACGATCCGAGGACGTCCTCGCATCTACGGTCGGCAAAAAATGTCCTCGGACTGCTGATGTGTTAACACATGGAAGTCCTCGTTTACACGGGTAAACCAACGCACACACACACACACACACACACACACACACACACACAGAGAGAGAGAGAGAGAGAGAGAGAGAGAGAGAGAGAGGTGAGAGAGAGAGAGTGAGAGAGAGAGAGAGAGAGATTTTTTCCAAGTTTACAGGATTATTCTCCAAGTTTACTCAAATAACACAATTTAGATGTGTTTTGAATTAAATTTTGTACACATGAAGTGTGTTTCGTCAAGTTTTACCCTTTTATTTTACAAGTTTAGGCTTACTATTACTCAAATAACACAATTTAATCCAGTCAGGAAGGATTTGTTATTAAATTTTGGATGCACAAACAGATGTTTTCAATTTTTTTACTAATTTTTTGCAGGGTATGTATTAATTTTATTTATTTTGTTTTGTATTATATATACATTTACAAATGTTTAACTGAGAATTTAGTATTTATTTAAATCTTTTCAAAAACACTAAAGAAAAAGTACTTTTAGCTAAAATGTAAGCCACAGAATATATTATTATTATTATTATTATTATATATTATTAGGGTTTACTGATTTCCACTATGCTATTTTTGGTTCTGTATTTCTATATTAATTTAGGGCAAATTACGCCTGCTACGTAGGAAAGTTTGTTTATTTTAGAGTTTGCTGAGTATTTTGTTACTTTTATACTAGGTAAAGTTTCCTAAATATATCAGATAGGGCTCCATCCATTTTTTTTTTTTTTTTTTTTTTTTTTTTTTTTTTGCTGTTTGGAGATGATGTGATCAGCATCACTCTCCATCTGCTTTTTATTTTATGTACCCAATATTATTTTGAGGCTTAGTGAATTCTAGAGCTATTTATGCAGGAGAGAGGGCTTGAAAATTTTGATCTCAGATAACCCACAACTATTTGTCAGAGTATTTTAAAGGATATTTTATATTTATTATGTGCCACTAGAATATCAAAGCTTGCTTAATTTTTATGTCTGTAACGCTGTTATTGTATTTCTAGCTAAGGCTTACTGGATAAAGTACACGAAATGTTTATCATTTCGACTATTTACCTTTATACGAGGCCAAATTTTTAGTGTAACGAAAATTATTCTGTGTCTATAAAGACTGAAATTTTTTTATCGATGGGTCCATAACTGGACGCTTACCAACATTGTTCTTTTTTTTTTAAAAAAATATATATATATATAACCATTTATCAATATATTGACAATTCACAGGACAAGACGAAGTTCACAGACGACTGACTATATGGACCATAGGTCCACTTGCTAAACTTTTTTCTATGCTAGAAGAAGAATTTAGCCTTATATAGCCTTTTTCAAGGTATTTTTGAAGTATTACTGGTTTTTTTGGGTGCATCAACACTTGAGTTATTTCTATTTGGTTTATTATACGAGGCTACAATCACTATCTGAACACTGAAATCCTCTGATTGAAACTAAAAGCTTAGGCTGTAACTAGGGATTTAGTATGTATATCGACAATATATAAGACAACACGAACTTTACAAAGGATTATAGGTGACGTAGGACCACACGCCAGAGCTTTGTTAATCTGCAAGAAGCACTTACAGCTAATATTACGAGGAAATGAGGTTGATTTTTACTGTTTCACAAGAATGCTATTTTTTATACACCCAATATTTGCTTTTTCAAGTAACTACTTGTACCAGAAGCACTTACAGGCCAACTCTAACTAGACTTCGATTTATTCTATATCAGGTGCTAAATTTATAAAGAACTATGATTGTGTATATTTCTGAGGAAATACGCAAAGCAGATTACCCGATTAAAGTATTTGAGAAACAGATTATTCTATGCAAGTATATTTTTATTGACTGGATTATTTAACAGATCAAACAGGAAGACTGCAAAATTCATTAAATGTAGTTCTATAGTATAGGTGGTTTCAGAGATATAAAAAGAACATATATAAGATTTCGCTTTTTTTGCTTCTGAGGCTAATCGCGACGCTAAGGGTAAATGGCGAGGAAATGTAACGGAGGAGAAACAGTCCCAAAAGTTATGGGCTGCATGTAAGTTAATACCACAGAGATATTACAGTAGGTGTAGGTTCTACCACCAGAACATTTCTATCATAATAATACTGGTTATGCTGTACTGTTAGCTAAAGATGCTGATATTTGAGAAACTTAAAAGCTTATTTACGACTTACTGTTGCACAAGATCCGATGACAAAATTTAAAAATTTTAATCGCCCAGACAGGGACTCTAACCCTGGACAGATAGGTTAAAAGCCTAACGCTATACCAACTAAGCTATCTGGGCACAAGGTATTCTTTTTTTGAAAAGTTAGTTATGTTAAGAAATATATTGAAACACTTGAGAACACTCTTGGTCTGGTTCGACAGAGAAGGAGACAACATTTCTAAATTTTTACAGACTGGGTGTATTTTTCCACTATAGAGGCCTTCACTATATGTAATTCGAAACGCTAAAGTTCAGCTAGCTTCCAAAATTGAGGTAAAGATTGTGTTGGGCGAGATTATCAAGTTACACTTATATCCAGTTACGGACAAATAAAGCTAAAAGTCTCAGATTTACTGTACTAGCCAAGTTTTAGTATCATTTTCTTCACTTTAGTACAAATACCAAAGAAATAGATATATTTTATTTATAATTTGACAAAATGTACTAGTATTTAATTCACAAAGTTAGGTAAAAAAACAGTATTTTTTTAAATATTGTTGCTGCCTTCAAATTTTATGTTATTTAGCCACTAACAACTGGTTTACACTGTTTGACATCCTTTAAAGAGCAAAATAAGGAATTATTTGTTTAGTATTTATACTACTTTGTATTTATTTAAGAAAACAATTCTACAGTTTAACTTAATTTTTAACAAATTGTTACTAATTTATATATCAAAGTTATGTTATTTAGAGTGTATGAAGGCGTATAAAGTTAATATTTGTACTTATCAGTTCAACTAACATTTTTATTTTACACACAAAAGATAATGTATACAGTTAAATTACTTGAATCAGAGAATAATATTTTACAGTAATTGATTCATTCAGCACTACTCAGTACTTTTATTCATCAGAAAGTTTTCTTAATTTTCTATTGTTATTGACTTGTAGATGTAGGGAGGATGTAAGGATTATTACTCCCTACATCTACAAGTCAATAACAATTATTCTAAATACTACGAACTTGGACAAAATATAGTCAAATACACAACACAAGAAGGAAAATAATTACAAGTAAAACAGCATACACTCAATATCTCAAAACAATCCGGTAAAAATATTCTACAACAAACTGCCTCATAACATAAAACTGCTAAGTCCCCAAAACATATACAAATACAATCAATGAAAACTACTTGAAATGGGAAAACTGTCTACAGTCTCACAGAGTTGATGTGAAATAACAGCAAAACTTAGAAGCATGCACAGTCAATAGTGCTCAATTTGCATACAGTTCACATGCAAACTCTCATGAAAAGGTTCAAAACAGTCTCCCAGCTCAGTTCTCATCTATACTTGGACAACAAAATCCTGCAACAAATTCTCAGAAATCCTACCTTTTCTACCCTTGCTTAAATATCTAAAGTGCAATCTTCATACTAAAATATTGAAAAAAGGCATATCTATTTACATAAAAGTGTGTACACATGTGTTTGTCTGCGTGTACTCTTAGATAAATTGATAAAAAAGCAATACAGTTATAAATCAAAGACTATACCTAATAATATTAATTTCAAAATAAGCTGATAGAAAAATATATAATAACTACAGTATAAGCTTTTAATTTTTGTTAATTACAAAAAATAAAAGTTAAATTCAGTAAATAAACCTGGTCCCTTACATTGAAAAAGGAACATAAATTGAGAGTATTTGAAAATAAGATCCTTAGGAAAATATTTGGGCCTAAAACAGATGAGGAGACAGATGAGTGGAGAAGGTTACATAATTTAGAAGTACATAATTTGTATTCGTGACCAGATATTATTAGAATGATTAAATCAAGAAGACTTAGTTGTGTAGATCATGTGGTACAAAAGGGAGAGGAAAGAAGAGTATACAGGATTCTTGTTGGGAAACCTGATGGTAAAAGACCAATAGGAAGACCAAAACAAAGATGGAGGGATAATGTAGAGATGGACCTAAAGGAAATTGGTAGGGATGGAAATGAGTATATAGATCTTGCTCAGGACAGGAACAGATGAAAGGCATGTGTTGCTGCAGCCATGAACATTCGGGTTTAAGAAGGCTAGAGAGTTAGTTAGTTATACATTAAATAAGCATAATATTTGGATTGTAAGTAGAGAATATAACAAATGTACAAAGCATTGTGCGAAAACTGTCAACTTTGCATTATAAGCAGAAAATCAAACCAGTTTGCCTTAGAAATACATTTTAAGAATAGCCCAAAATAGCATGCATAATAGAAAATTAAGAAAACTTTCTGATGAATAAAAGTACTGAGTAGTGCTGAATGAATCAATTACTGTAAAATATTATTCTCTGATTCAAGTAATTTAACTGTATACATTATCTTTTGTGTGTAAAATAAAAATGTTAGTTGAACTGATAAGTACAAATATTAACTTTATACGCCTTCATACACTCTAAATAACATAACTTTGATATATAAATTAGTAACAATTTGTTAAAAATTAAGTTAAACTGTAGAATTGTTTTCTTAAATAAATACAAAGTAGTATAAATACTAAACAAATAATTCCTTATTTTGCTCTTTAAAGGATGTCAAACAGTGTAAACCAGTTGTTAGTGGCTAAATAACATAAAATTTGAAGGCAGCAACAATATTTAAAAAAATACTGTTTTTTTACCTAACTTTGTGAATTAAATACTAGTACATTTTGTCAAATTATAAATAAAATATATCTATTTCTTTGGTATTTGTACTAAAGTGAAGAAAATGATACTAAAACTTGGCTAGTACAGTAAATCTGAGACTTTTAGCTTTATTTGTCCGTAACTGGATATAAGTGTAACTTGATAATCTCGCCCAACACAATCTTTACCTCAATTTTGGAAGCTAGCTGAACTTTAGCGTTTCGAATTACATATAGTGAAGGCCTCTATAGTGGAAAAATACACCCAGTCTGTAAAAATTTAGAAATGTTGTCTCCTTCTCTGTCGAACCAGACCAAGAGTGTTCTCAAGTGTTTCAATATATTTCTTAACATAACTAACTTTTCAAAAAAAGAATACCTTGTGCCCAGATAGCTTAGTTGGTATAGCGTTAGGCTTTTAACCTATCTGTCCAGGGTTAGAGTCCCTGTCTGGGCGATTAAAATTTTTAAATTTTGTCATCGGATCTTGTGCAACAGTAAGTCGTAAATAAGCTTTTAAGTTTCTCAAATATCAGCATCTTTAGCTAACAGTACAGCATAACCAGTATTATTATGATAGAAATGTTCTGGTGGTAGAACCTACACCTACTGTAATATCTCTGTGGTATTAACTTACATGCAGCCCATAACTTTTGGGACTGTTTCTCCTCCGTTACATTTCCTCGCCATTTACCCTTAGCGTCGCGATTAGCCTCAGAAGCAAAAAAAGCGAAATCTTATATATGTTCTTTTTATATCTCTGAAACCACCTATACTATAGAACTACATTTAATGAATTTTGCAGTCTTCCTGTTTGATCTGTTAAATAATCCAGTCAATAAAAATATACTTGCATAGAATAATCTGTTTCTCAAATACTTTAATCGGGTAATCTGCTTTGCGTATTTCCTCAGAAATATACACAATCATAGTTCTTTATAAATTTAGCACCTGATATAGAATAAATCGAAGTCTAGTTAGAGTTGGCCTGTAAGTGCTTCTGGTACAAGTAGTTACTTGAAAAAGCAAATATTGGGTGTATAAAAAATAGCATTCTTGTGAAACAGTAAAAATCAACCTCATTTCCTCGTAATATTAGCTGTAAGTGCTTCTTGCAGATTAACAAAGCTCTGGCGTGTGGTCCTACGTCACCTATAATCCTTTGTAAAGTTCGTGTTGTCTTATATATTGTCGATATACATACTAAATCCCTAGTTACAGCCTAAGCTTTTAGTTTCAATCAGAGGATTTCAGTGTTCAGATAGTGATTGTAGCCTCGTATAATAAACCAAATAGAAATAACTCAAGTGTTGATGCACCCAAAAAAACCAGTAATACTTCAAAAATACCTTGAAAAAGGCTATATAAGGCTAAATTCTTCTTCTAGCATAGAAAAAAGTTTAGCAAGTGGACCTATGGTCCATATAGTCAGTCGTCTGTGAACTTCGTCTTGTCCTGTGAATTGTCAATATATTGATAAATGGTTATATATATATATATTTTTTTAAAAAAAAAAGAACAATGTTGGTAAGCGTCCAGTTATGGACCCATCGATAAAAAAATTTCAGTCTTTATAGACACAGAATAATTTTCGTTACACTAAAAATTTGGCCTCGTATAAAGGTAAATAGTCGAAATGATAAACATTTCGTGTACTTTATCCAGTAAGCCTTAGCTAGAAATACAATAACAGCGTTACAGACATAAAAATTAAGCAAGCTTTGATATTCTAGTGGCACATAATAAATATAAAATATCCTTTAAAATACTCTGACAAATAGTTGTGGGTTATCTGAGATCAAAATTTTCAAGCCCTCTCTCCTGCATAAATAGCTCTAGAATTCACTAAGCCTCAAAATAATATTGGGTACATAAAATAAAAAGCAGATGGAGAGTGATGCTGATCACATCATCTCCAAACAGAAAAAAAAAAAAAAAAAAAAAAAAAAAAAAAAAAAAATGGATGGAGCCCTATCTGATATATTTAGGAAACTTTACCTAGTATAAAAGTAACAAAATACTCAGCAAACTCTAAAATAAACAAACTTTCCTACGTAGCAGGCGTAATTTGCCCTAAATTAATATAATAAATAAATAATAAATACAGAACCAAAAATAGCATAGTGGAAATCAGTAAACCCTAATATATAATAATAATAATAATAATAATAATATATTCTGTGGCTTACATTTTAGCTAAAAGTACTTTTTCTTTAGTGTTTTTGAAAAGATTTAAATAAATACTAAATTCTAAGTTAAACATTTGTAAATGTATATATAATACAAAACAAAATAAATAAAATTAATACATACCCTGCAAAAAATCAGTAAAAAAATTGAAAACATCTCTTTGTGCATCCAAAATATAATAACAAATCCTTCCTGACTGGATTAAATTGTGTTATTTGAGTAATATTAAGCCTAAACTTGTAAAATAAAAGGGTAAAACTTGACGAAACACACTTCATGTGTACAAAATTTAATTCAAAACACATCTAAATTGTGTTATTTGAGTAAACTTGGAGAATAATCCTGTAAACTTGGAAAAAATCTCTCTCTCTCTCTCTCTCTCTCTCTCTCTCTCTCTCTCTCTCTCCTGTGTGTGTGTGTGTGTGTGTGTGTGTGTGTGTGTGTGTGTGTGTGTGTGTGTGTGTGGATGTGTGTGTGTGAATGCGTGTGTGTCCAAAATGTAATAAAAAAAACACGTTCAAATCGTGTTATTTGAGTAAATATTAGGCTAAACTTGTGAAATAAACAAATAAAAGTTGAGAACACACACTTTGTGTGTCGAAAATGTAACTAAAAGTCTTTCCTGAATAGTATAAATAGTGTTATTTTGGTAATAATAGATATAAATTTGTGAAATAAACAGATAAAAGTTGAGAAAACACACTTTGTGAGTCCAAAATTTAATAAAAAATCTTTCCTGAACAGATTAAATTGTGTTATTTGAGTAATAATAAGCCTAAACTTGTGAAATAAACAGATAGAAGTTGAGAACACACACTTTGTGTGTGGAAAATGTAACAAAGTCTCTCCTGAACAGATTAAATTGTGTTATTTGAGTAATAATAAGCCTAAACTTGTGACATAAACAGATAGAAGTTGAGAACACACACTTTGTGTGTGGAAAATGTAACTAAAAGTCTTTCCTGAATAGTATAAATAGTGTTATTTTGGTAAAAATAGGTATAAATTTGTGAAATAAACACATAAAAGTTGAGAACACACACTTTGTGTGTCAAAAATGTAACTAAAATTCTTTCCTGAATACTATAAATAGTGTTATTTTGGTAAAAATAGGTATAAAGTTGTAAAATAATAAGTTAAAAAGTTGTTAAAATATATTTGCGAATCCAAAATTTAATAAAAAATGTTGCCTGAAAAGCATAAATAGTGGTAAAAAATAATTTAAAGGTGGACAAAATACACTTTGTGTGTCCTTGGTTTGGTTTGAGGTTTTAAGTCCACTTTATGCACAGTAAGGCTAATCGGGACTGGACCTACAGTTTAAAGTGGGATCCGAACCACTTGTGCCTCCACCGGGTATCGAACCCGGGACCCCTTGATTACAAGGCAATGACGCTACCACTGCGCCATGGAGGAGGCCCTTTGTGTGTCCAAAACTTGAAAAGTAAACAAATAAAAGTTGATGAACACAGTTTGTGTGTTGAAGATATAATAAAAAATGTTGCCTGAATAGTATAAATAGTGTTATTTTGGTAAAAAAATTAACATAAAATTGTAAAATAATAAATTAAAAGTTGAAAAAATGTCTTTTCGAGTCCAAGATTTAATAAAAAAAAAATGTTGCCTGAATAGTATAAATAGTGTTATTTTGGTAAAAATACATAAAAACTTGTAAAAGGTTTGACATAAAGTCAAAGTTTGGTAAAAAAAATAATAAGCTCAATATTATGTTAAATAGCACACAGTAACATAAATTTAATACCTAAATCAATAATCAATGGGTCCTAGGTTCGATACCCCGTGATAAAAGCAAATAGTGAAAACTGTAGGCCCAGTCCCTGATAGCTCTCCCTTCTTAATAGTACAGATAAAAAACCCTTATGCTTCGTTCTCCTTGTTCAAGGTAAAATTCTCGCTCCAATCTAATTGGGTATCCAAAAATCCTTTTTTCTTGTGTTCTGGGCAAACTTGGCTTACTTAGACAGAAGCCTGTTCTGACATGCAAGCGCTCTAGCCTAAACCTGCCCTAAAGCGTCCAGTGCCCTGGACGCAAACCTGAGCTGAATATTAATTGACGGCGGAAACCGGTTCTACAAGCGACGCATAGCTTCAAAAATTTGACCCTTGCTGCGCATTCCAGACATCCTTTGTTGTCTGGTTGAATCCCTCCCCTGCCCTACAGTATTGCATAGCTTTCACCTGTTCTTGCGTACTGGTTAACCTTGAAAAAAAACCCGGTTCTGATTGGTCAATCGGGTTCTTTCTTTGTTCTGGCGTTCTGACGTAATTTGACCTTGACCGCTCATCTCCCAAATTCCTTTCTCCTCTACCTGCGCGGAGTTCACCCTTGTCTGTCTGGCGTGTCGTACCATCGTCTTTAATACAATAATAACATACATTATTACATACGTAGTATACACTATAAGCCTAACCATTTATTACCGTTACATATCGCGGGTTCGAGTACCGGGACCGTCTTCTTTCGTACCATTAACACCATTCAAAGCGGTTCGTAAACCGTAAACTCTTATTTTCAATATTATAAACATTAATTATTATCGATTTATACATTACATACTTTGCAGTAATGAATATAAAACCATATGCATAGCGTTTAGTACCTCTAATTACCTTCTATATACATATTTTTCATAAAATAAATAATTATATATTCATAAAAGTTATAATAAAGCAAATACATAAATGTAAAGTATTCTAAGTACATGCAAATTAGTTCTAAGTACATGCAAATTAATTAAAACCCGTGCAAATTAGTTCTAAATACGTGCAAATTAATTGCGAATATTAAATAGCGACCGGCCTTGGCTGGGATACCATCTACTCACGTGAGCGGCAAGTTTGAGGGTTCGCTTCTAAGCGACACGCGTCGCTTCGGTTTAGGAATTTCACAGTTTTTTTCTTTCAGAATATAACATATCAGTGTGGAGATAAAACGGATAAGATTTCGGGGGATGGAAACATTACCCTTAACAAGAAGACGAAGTGGCAGTCGGGTGCGCTTGGAAAGGAAGATGCAAGTTGTGACAGAGCACGCCGCGAGTCGTGGTTTCCGGGTAGGAGGGGGGACGGAGCACAGAAGGTTTCCTCTCGAAAGCAAAGATAAACAAGAAATACCTGCGATGTGCAAACAAAAGGAAAGGAAAGCGAAAAACAAACCCTTTCCGTTGTCAAAGCAACGCCGGGAGTGTTTGGTAGCGCTGCTCCATTCAAACCCGGGGAAAGTAGAGAGTGGAAAGAGAGAGAGAGTGAGAGAGATAAAGATGGAGGGACGTGAAAGCTGAGAAATACTGGCCATTTCAGTGATTTCACAGGTTGAAATCCGCAAGTGTGAGGTCGGGAGCAGGTGGAGGCCATTCCACAGGCCAGCGTCAGCGTGTCCCCACGATACAGTCTGTCCCACGAAGCAAGGCCGCGCATAACGCTAGAGAAGGGGAGAAAACGAGTGGGAGGAGCAAAGCAGTGCGCGCTGCTGCAAACAGCTGGTAGCTGCAAGCCGCGTTCCCCCCTCCATGCGCTCACTTTCCCTCTCATGAGCTAATTGGTGGAGCCCTGGCTTGCTCCAGAAATTCCGGGGACGGATTAGAGGAATTGAATGCAATGTACTTTATATGAAAATAACATCAGTGGAAGCCAGATTTAGTATTCACTGACAGGAAACACACAAAGTAGTGTGGTTCTTTGGGATATTTCATCTACTGCCTTAAGGTTTATCCGACGTCTGAAGTGGCTTCAAAGTAGGCCCGTAAGTTCATCTTATTCTCCAAGAACGGAATGAGTGTAAAGCTTTATTGGATAACGTACGTGGGTTTTAAATAAAGTAGTGGCAACACTGTCAGGAAAAGGTAGTGACACCGTGCATGTGCTATCAGGCAGTGAGCAATGTCAGTTTGGAGCCATGTCGATGTGTGGAGTGCCAAAAGGGGTCGGTGCAGCGAGTCCACGTTGAAATGAACACCATTTTCTGTACTGCTCTAAAACATGTTTACAAAGATAGAACAGTGATTGTGGATCAAAATCCAGGTTTGATCATGACAAAAATGCACAAGAATGTGATCAAAACTTGCATGAAGCCTGAAGCAACAATAACGAGCCTTACCTGATGGGTGCACAATGGTGACAATATCGGGAACCCAGCATGATGCAATTTTCCTCATGTTGAGGTTGTTCTCACGGATGCATCGCAACCTCCTATAGAAATGCACTTACCCATAATGCAACCACCAGATCCGGCTAGGTATTATTGCTACAGGCTTCTTGCAAGTCTTGCTGACATTGTCGTGCATTTTTCTTCCACGGGACAGTAATAGAGGAAGGGAGATTGTTATTAAGTAGCTTGAAATGACCAAGAAATACAATATAGTCACGGAAATAGGTTCAATTTGGTTTATTTTACTTCACTTTTCTGAAGAGAACCAAAAGAAAGAAAAAGAGAGAGAACCAAAAGAAATAAGAGAGAGAGAATCAAAAGAAAGAACGATAGAGAATCAAAAGAAATAAAGAGGGATAGAATCAAAAGAAAGAAAGATAGAGAATCAAAAGAAATAAAGAGAGAGAGAATCAAAAGAAAGAAAGAGGGATAAAATCAAAAGAAAGAAAGATAGAGAATCAAAAGAAATAAAGAGAGAGAGAGAATCAAAAGAAATATATATAGAGAGAATCAAAAGAAATAAAGAGAGAATCAAAATAAATAAAGAGAGAGAGAATCAAAAGAAATAACGATAGAGAATCAAAAGAAATAAAGAGAGAATCAAAAGAAATAAAGAGAGAGAGAATCAAAAGAAATGAAGAGAGAGAGAATCAAAAGAAATAAAGAGAGAGAGAATCAAAAGAAATAAAGAGAGAGAAAATCAAAAGATAGAAAGATAGAGAATCAAAAGAAAGAAAGAGAGAGAACAAAAAGAAAGAAAGAAAGAAAGAGAGAAACAAAAGAAAAAAGAGAAACAAAATAAATAAAGAGAAAGAATCAAAAGAAAGAAAGAGAGAATCAAAAGAAATAAAGAGAGAGAGAATCAAAAGAAATAAAGAGAGAAAGAATCAAGAGAAAGAAAGAGAGAAAGAATCAAGATAAAGAAAGATAGAGAATCAAAAGAAAGAAAGAGAGAGAGAGAATCAAAAGAAAGAAAGAGGGAGAGAGAATTAAAAGAAAGAAAGTGAGAGAGAATTAAAAGATAGAAAGTGAGAGAACAGATAGATCGAGAGAGAAATAAAGACAGAAAAAGAGGTAGAGTCTATCTCTGTCTCTCTAGGAAACATGCAGAGAAATTGGAAACAAAAACCCTTGGATAGCAACACTTCCTACCCGCAACTGACTCTGCGGACCCGGAGAATGGTGTAATCGAGAAAAAACAAAATTGCAATTCTGTCGTGAAAAAAAGAGAGCATCGTCTCCCACTCTCGGTTCGAAACTTTTCGGATTGAAGGTCTTTATCATGTTGCCTCTTTCGGATGTCTCCAGCCTTATTTTTCCCCCAGGAGTCGCTCCACTCGGGTTTCCTTTTTAACCTTGTCCGTTTACTTGTCGGAGAAGGGAGGTTATCGAAAAAGAGGCATCGGGAAGATGTTTTCTCTAAGCGCCAAACAGCTTGGAAATTCCGTTCTCCTCTACATCCCTTTACCCACTCCTGTACACGTATATGACACGAACCACATCGATTTGGTGCACGGCCTTACTTTTATCTTTTCATTTTGTTCTCCTCTTTCTTGCCGTTTGCCGTAACGCAGCGCCACAAAGTTGGAATCCATTTTCTGAGAAAAAGAAGGGAACTTGTTGAAGAAGATTATGAAATCTCTGCGGGATTCGAGTTGACCAGAAATCCAAAAGAAGCAAGTCCCGTTTCGCCTAATAGCTTATCTGTAGAGACCGGATTTTAAAGGGAATCCCCTTTATATTTTTCAACACGGATCATGGAATAAATAACAACTGTTGATAATTATCTTCCACCAACAAGATGCTAAATATATGCTTACAGGCCGAAACCAAGTGTTAGGTAATAATCAAACTCTAATTATTGATAACAACTCGTTTGAACCAGTTTCCAAATTCAAATACTTAGGAGTAATATTAACAAATGAGAATTATATTAAAGAGGAAATAAAAAGTAGGCTTAATTCAGGAAATGCATGTTACTTCTCTCTTCATAAACTTTTGTCTTCTCGTTTAATATCTAAGAAACTAAAAGTTAAAATATACAAACAGTAATTTCGCCTGTAGTATTACATGGATGTGAAACTTGGTCCCTTACATTGAAAGAGGAACATAAATTGAGAGTATTTGAAAATAAGATCCTTAGGAAAATCTTTGGACCTAAAAGGGATGAGGAGACAGGTGAGTGGAGAAGGTTATATAATTTAGAACTACATAATTTGTATTCATGTACAGATATTATTAGAATTATTAAATCAAGAAGACTTAGGTGGGCAGGCCATGTGGCACGAATGGGAGAGGAAAGAAGAGTTTACGGGATTCTTGTTGGGAAACCTGATGGTAAGAGACCTGTAGGAAGGCCAAGACGAAGATGGAGGGACAACGTTGAGATGGACCTAAGGGAAATCGGTAGGGATGGAAAAGAGTATATAGAACTTGCTCAAGATAGGGAAAGGTGGAAGGCCTGAGTTGCTGCAGCCATGAACCTTCGGGTTTAAGAAGGCTAGAGAGTTAGTTAGTTAGTTAGCAACAAGATGACATAATGAAAAGAAGAAAGAAAGGAGAAACCCCACCCGCAAAGAGTTTGTGGCACTTGCCGGTAGGGGCCTCCCCGATGGCGCAGTGGTAGCGTCGTCGCCTTGTAATCAAGGGGTCCCGGGTTCGATACCCAGTGGAGGCACAATGGTTCGGATCCCACTTTAAACTGTAGATCCAGTCCCGATTAGCCTTACTGTGCATAAAGTGGGCTTAAAACACTAACTCAACAACAACAACAACTTGCCCGTAGTTACATTTGCACGGATGTGAATTTAGTGACTGTTGCACGGAGAGGTCAATGTCAATGACCGTTTAATTTGCACGGAACTGCAAAATAAGCTCTTTCCTCGCCAGAAACCTTGCGAGGCGTCTTCCTCCCCCTCCACGCATGATTGGTTTACGTTCTTATCAGAGACTCCCTCGAGGCGATATTCGCTTGCACTATGCAGACCTTCTATGCAGGTCCGGGGTAGTGATACAAAGAAAACACAGAACTTCGCCTTCACGTTCCAATGTATGCTGCACTAACTCATGTACCACTTCATATGATCGACGTTGCTTGGTCATGCATCCACAGAAAATGAAAAGCTACGAAGTCTCTACGACTATTTCGTCGACCAGTGGCTTGAAAACAGAACTATTCCGAGGCATATGTGGAATTGTTTGGTAGAAGCCAACGAAACAACAACGTCTCGGAAGGTTGGAACAGGAGGCTGAACAATTTGTTTTCAAGGGCTCATCCGAATGTCTACACGTTAGTGAACACACTCCGAGAAGACGCTGAATACCATGGCAAAAGAAGAAAGAAATCTGGGTAACGATCAGATACACCGGAAATTCATTTCTTGAAATTTACAGGAGAAAAGACGAGAAAGTACTTACGGAATTTAGTTCTTGTGGACTTCCTGAAGCTGGGAAAAGTGTTTGTTTCGAATTGTGCAAGTTATTCGGCCTGTAAATAAGGTATTTTTCGACATTCTAGCTCGTGCCACCATTACCGTCGACTACGTGAATCAAATGTTCCGTGCGTTCGATTACGTAACCCCCTGTCAGTGTAGCAACCACGCGGTAGTTTTACAAGATGACGTGTGAGCGTTTTTTTCTTCAATTCAATTTTCTGTTTGCCTAACCTAACTGAACCTAACCTAATCTTCCGTGAATGGTTTGTGGATCAATTTTCAATTAAAAACCTTTTGTGAATAGTTTGTGCGGCATTTATCGGTTCATAAGTTTGGAAACACTGCATATCAGCTGACGACAGACAACGTGAGTCAAGATTTGTCCCCCGAATTAGCAACGACCAATAAATACTTATAATGTTAAAAGTAACGCTTTTTTCATTGAAAAAACAGTAATCCCTAGTTGAAAAATGTTCCGCTATGCATATGAGGTAAGTAGAAATGAATTTTACTTAAAAATAAACGAGTTAAATGTGTTTCCCGTATATCTAACTGGTACCGATACCGAAATCTGCAATTAGGATTGAAAAGATTATAAGTGACGCCTTGAGGAAACTTGAAGAGAAAGGAAGTGTGAATTTTTTTTGGAGTAGTCGCCTGGAAAATGTAAATTTGTAAATAATGTACATACAAATAAACTGCTTCCTTTTCCTATTTGAACAAAAATGAACTGAAAAAGAAAGACAATGGTTTCCACTGGAACCAGAAACATAATGGGGAAAAAATGACGAGCTTTGAAAAGAGAGAAACAAAATTAATGGGGGACGAAGAGAGACTCCACGCGGTGTTCCCTGGAAACTGCATTTGTCGGCTAAAAGTCTCTCCGCGCCGTCTTGCTTTCCGTACAAGTGTCACAACTCAAATAGTGATTCAGCCAAGGTCGATTAATCTGGGCCAGGATTCGTGCAACTGCCACTCCGTACAAGTGTCCCGAATCCGCCCCCATAGGGCTCGCGGGGAGTGAGTGGCTCCCGTCCTGAGTCAACCTGCAACTACTCCTTTCCAGCTTTCAACCTCGCCTGATTGAGGCGCCCGGGTTGCGTATTTACAAACCCTATAGTGCTGCAGAACCAGAGGCATAGCTATAACGCTTTCTTATTGGCTGTGGGCACCGGAAGTGTTTATGTTCCGTGTCCATTGTCCCTTGCTTATTCATTTACAGCGAAAGTATGGAAAAACGAACCTTGTGATTATATAGTAATAAAGTTTGTAAACAGATTGTCGAAATTATGTTAAGAAATATACATTTATATAATAAAATATAATGTTTAAAATGCTATACGTTGGATATACATAATTTTCTCAATAGTCATTTGTAGTTACAATGTTTGCACTGATGTGACTTTAAATAGAAAAATCATTCACTTCAAGAAGAGTTCTGATTTCTGCCTTCTAAAACATTAATTTAAATAATTGTGCTAAAATATCAACCTTAGTATAAATGATTTCTTTTCTCGTTGGAATGGATATTTGAAATCTGAACTGTTAATGTGAACCCTGCCATCTAGCGTTAACTTGAAGGAACGCTGCATCAACTTCCGGAATGGCAGCCAATCAGAAGCCAAATATCGCTGGAGGTTCTACAGTACTATAGGGTTTGTAAATACACGCCCGGGTTTGGTTGCAGCCGGGGGGGGGGGGGGGTAGCCCTCCTCTGAGAGTCAAATCCAGATTTAGCTCTACGTGGCCCATTTAACGAGACCTCCATTCATGTAAGCATGCACTAGTATGCTAACAACCTACACGATATCTGGATTTGTTTGACCTGGTTTCAGTCTATAAAGAGATTTTTTATCAGGTGGCAAAATTAGGAAAGCTGTTGAAAAAACTAGAAGAGAAAGAGAAGGGAAGCTCCGAGGATAAAAGCCCGCGAGCCGGAAAAACCTCGGCTGCGTCTGAATTGCTTTCAGCTTCATTTTGATGTGTGAAAATCCTCATGTTAAAGGGGAGGGAAAAACACACACCTTAACGGTTCCTAGCCATAGGCGTCGACTCCATGGGGCTTGGGGGAGCTCGAGCCCCCCCAATGTTAACGATGTGATGGAAGAGCCCCCAAATAATTTTGCTTAAGAGGATCTAATGTATTATTTTGCTTCTCTTGAAAAGTGTACTCTGAATTGTGCCACATGAACTTAACTTTAAATACACATTTGAATTGTTCTAGAGTCTAGACCATCAACTTGGAGGGGGGCTCAGACCGCTAAACAATCAACTTTGGAGGGGCTATGACCAGAGACAGCAAAACACATGACTTATTACTATATACCAAGTATGTAATTATGAGTATTGTTAACATTTTTACTAAAATGAGTTTCAAAATAACGAGTTGATATGACAATTATATATGTTGTTTAGTGAATTCTGAACAATTTGAGGTCGTAAACACGAATTTCACGCAATATTGATATGTACGATACCCGAGACCTCCGGATCAAAGCCAGTTGAGTCGACCACCCAACACACTCGGCTACGGAGGCCGGCATAAAACTGTTAGGTTGGCCTCTTAATGTAAATACATATTTGTCAATAAAAATGTTAATTGTTATCTAAAAAAAACAAATGACCAGACTCAAAAGACATAAAAACATTTTCTAAACGCTATACGAAGACGTAATTTTTATTTTTAAAAAAGGGAGGGAGTGAGTCATTCATTCATTCATTTATTTCAGTGATCAGAGGCCCCCACCCAATAATTTTGACAAGTCGGCTCTGCTGTTCCTAGCCTTAAGATGCCGCAAACGGCGGGAGGGATAAGGAGGTTTTGGGTATTTTGGCCTTGAGGCCCATCAATTCTATTGTTTTTTTTTGACTTCCCCTTTTTAGCCCACAGTACCTTTCCCCCCTTTCTTAAAAGAATTTTTCTTCCTGGTCCCTTTATTGACTATTTTTTCAGTCTACATTCCCTTCTTCCTTCATTTTAGAAAACGTCTTCCTCGATCCCTTTTTTGGCAAGATATCAAATATTTTGTACGATTGTACTTTCCCTAAACAAAACATTCAACAATTGTCCATTTGGTGCAGCTTAGAGGAAAAAAGAACAAGCGCCTTCCACCTTCCCTTCCCTCCATGAGTGTTGCGAGTACTTTTGCAGCGATTGTTACAACAATGCGAGCTGGGCTTAAGCAGCAACAAACGCATTGTTAAACGGCATGCCTGTTGAGTTGAAAGTGTACGTATCTGCTAGATTTAGACTTTTACTGTGAAGTTTTCTTTTAGAATAGTTTTAACCTAACTGTGTGACAGTGACAATAGTATTGAGTGTCATTGAGTGTTCAAGCGACAGCAAGCTATGGAATGTGGTAAGCTCTTTCAAAGAAGATTTCATTGAAACGGATAGTAAGATTTATTCGCTGAACTTGACCTTAAGAAAAAAAGGGAATGCAAAAGGATTATAGTTTATTTTTGAACCCCACTAAAAATATTATTTAAAATGAAAGCACAACATATGCCATTCACATATAAGAAGGGATACATTAAATATCTTGCATTTTTTACTTTACTTCATTCGAAATTGAATGTATCCCCCTTTACATATGAATGGTATCACAATTAAGCCTTGTCTCCATGTTAATAAAACATTAAAATACTGACCAGGGTAAAATTTATAGTGTAATATATATATATACTAAAAATGTAACGTTTCCACCCTCTAACAGGGTCTTCTTTAGACGAAACTTCACAATAAATTTAAATTCAGAAAAATAAATAATTTGTAGTGTGTAGATGTACCGGGTGTCCATAAAATCCTTTTACAACTTCAAAAATTCACTACAAATGCAAACGATGAGATATTTGAGTGAATTGTTTTTATTGTACTCGCTTACTATTAAATTTTGTACTAATAGTCAATTTGTGTATTTCCGGTAACATTGTGAAGAAAGAGAGGTCCTCTAAAGAAAAATGGCTACTCCGCAATAAAAGGCACAATGTGTGGCGTGGTTCATTGAAACAAAATCTGACACTGAGACTCAGCGAAACTTCAGGACTAGGTATGGGAAACAACCACCAGCACGTCCATCAATTCGTGAATGGCACAGGAAATTCACGGAGACCGGTACAATTTTGGATAAAGCAAGAAGTGGAAGAAAACGAGTTTGAGAGGAAGACATCGAACGTGTAAGACAAGCCTTTGTTAATTCTCCAAAGAAATCCATTCCCACTGCTGCCAGACAGTTACAGCTACCACGGTCAACAGTGCACAAGGTCCTACACCACAACCTGCGATTGATTGCGTATTAGGTGCAACTGTTGCATGCCATTGAGCCCAATGATAAACCGAAACGCAAAACATTTGCAGTGAACATGCTTCTTCAACCGAGTGTGTTTTACTGGTGAGGCAACATTTCATGTTTTCGGTAAACTGAACACGTACAATGCGAGAAACTGGGACTCAGAAAACCCCGATGCGACAATGGACCTCAAATGAGACAGTCCAAAGGTGAATGTGTGGTGTGGACTGATGTTCAATCGAATCATTGGTCCATTTTTCTTTGCGGAGCAAACAATTACTGCAAACGTTTACCTTGACCTTTTGACTGAATATGAGACACCACAACTGGCTGACCTTCAAACAACCGTCCTTTACCAACAGGATGGTGCACCACCACATTGGGGATTAAATATTCGTGCCTTCCTGGACCAAATATTTCCCGGTACGTGGATTGGGGGATAGCCCTATTCCCTGGCCACCTCATTCACCAGACATAATGCCCCTAGATTTATTTATATGGGGCTACGTTAAAGACACTGTGTATCAAACAAATGTACGGAACATTACTGACCTCAAACAAGGATCATTGGCGCCATTGCCACCATTGATGAGGCTATGTTAGAGCGAACATGGCGCGAAATCGATTTTCGCCTTGACGTCCTTCGTGCAACCAATGGTGTCCATATTGAGATTTATTAAGTTATGAAAAAAAAACTTCAATATATACTGCTACTATGTGAGAAATTTCATTTAATTATCTCTTCATGTGTGTTTGGAATAAAAGCTTGAAGTTGTAAAGAGACTTTATGGACACCCTGTATATTTTTTATACTATAAATTTTGCCTTGGTCAGTATTTTCATGTTTTATGAATGGTATATATTGTGATTTTATTTAAAATAGCTAATACTTTTAGTGGAGTGCAAAAATGAACTACCTTCCTTTTTTTTTAAAAAAAAAAAAAATCCCCCTTTTTGGTTCTTTTTAGAGAATAATTTTCCCTTGAAAATCAGGTCTCTACTTATCAGCACAATATATTTATGACCTGACCAAATTCCATTTCACTTTAACTGGTTAATAGGGAAATGCAAAACGAAGGAAATTTAAAGATCTCCCAACAGGTAGATAGATACGTGTCGTGTTTTGTTATGTAACTTCATTTTTGGCTCGCCTTGACGTCGCACACCTGGTCCAGCTAATAGAAAAGGGCAGGTCAGGCCTCTTCCTGTTGTTTCTTAAATAGTAAATGCATTTGCTTTCATAATTTGCATGTGTTTTTGGCAGTGATGTGCGTCTACGCGTAAACAATGATAGTCTACACGTAGACTATTTTATACACGTAGATTACGTAGTCTATGTAAACAACATGGCGAAAGGTGATAACTTAGCAAAGGGCGCCGTGGAATTAAAAGAAAATTATACTGCGTATCAGTTGCTGATGTGTGTGGAAAACTTTTCATACTCTTTCTATCGAATTCGAACAATTTCTCAAATAGGAGAAACCTAATATAGGAAATATTCTAGTGTTTTATGGGGAAAAGACCACTCTTGCCTCACGACTGCCATCTGTTGTTGTTTTTTGCATACTATTTATCTTCTTCCATAGTTAATGATAGAAGAGAAGAGAAATGTTGTTGTAAATAGGATTCTTTTCATTTCGTTAGGAACCAATATAGTTGAAAATGTCCCTTTCTTTCCATCAAACCCTTGGAAATTAATGTTAATGCACTTGAGATTGTCTACGTAGTCTATGTAAACTACAACCCAATGTAATCTATTCGTAGATTACGTGTAGATAACGCATGTAGATGTAAATTTATAGTCTACGGCACATCACTGGTTTTTGGCAAGTATGACATTGGTTGAAAATATGGTCAATGCAAAACACCACCTATTGCCTGCGACTTTTACTCCTACTCTATTATTAATGCTAATCCTTGTATAACAAGAATAAGTAAACTGTCCATGCCCCCCCCCCCCCCTTCCTCCAGTTTTGGTACCCAATCGCCGTTACTATTCTTAAAACTAACTTAAAACGCGATTGAGTTGGTATGTTAAGTCCACTTTATGTACAGTAAGGACTGGAACTACAGTTTAACTTGGGATCCGAATCACTATGCGCCTCCACAGGGTATCGAACCCGGGACCCCTTGATTAGAAGGCGTCGACGACTTAAAACCTGACTTCGCGGTTTTCAAGTAATCCTTTCGAAGTGGGACGGGGATAGATTTTCGATGAGGGGGGCCAGAGTCCTTTCTTACCTCGCCAAATCTTCCAGTTTCCGTGTCCAATCCCCCCCCCCCCTCGTAAACAGATAATCACCTAGGGGAACAATGGTGTTTCATTTTTAATTCAGCAGCCATGAAATTGAATCTGTTTTATTGATTTGGCACGTGGATGGAATCGGGGAGGTAAAGCTAGTCTCGAGTAAGCCGATTCGGAGTTAAATAATGAAACGGCTTTCCTGCCTGTTGCGGGTGTGAGGGGGGGGGGTTAACTGATTACCGATAGGCAAGATGGCATTAAGAGATTATCAACACGGCAAAAGTGGAGACCATTCCAGAACTTCCACAACACAGCTGAGGAATTGGCGTATACCAGGGGGGAGCTGATGGGGCTGCAGCTCCCTCATGGAACTTTCATTGATTGATTTCTTTTATTTTCCTTAGCTTTTCAGCTACTTTTGGCTCGAGAAGAGTGATGATATGATGAAATTGATGAAACAATCACAAATAACACCCATGCCCTGGCCGGAATTCGAACCCGGAACACTGGCATGGTAACGTGGTGTACTAACTACTCTACCACGGAGATGAGTGCAAGATTTTTTTTGAAAATTAAAATTTTCAGATGAAGGCAGTTAAGAACTCGGGGGCCACAGTTGTTAGTTACGCCACTGTCTAAGGATGGTCAAGGGTGGATTGATCTTGCTCTCAGGAGAGACGGAAGACTTACGTTCCTGCAGTGATGAGTCTTCGGGTTTAAAAATGCGAGAAATGACATAAAAATAGAATTATAACACCATTAAGCCTTGTTTCCATGATATGAAAAACTCAATATGCTGACCAAGGCAGTAATTTATTTTATTAAAAACATAAACGTAACGTTTCAACCTTCTGGCAAGGTCTTCTTCAGACACTGTACCAAGTACAAATGTAACAAAGTACAAAACAGGACGATATACACAAACATTACTCCCCTCCAGACTATTAGTAAGTTGTTCTGGAACATTCTAGCAGGTGGCTTTCCCTTGTCAACTGTACTTTCACCTGAAAGACTAAAAACTTTCTTCCATCTCACGCTCGTTTTCCTTCATTCTTCATTCTTCTTCCTTCTTCTCTCCTCTTTCTCTGTTGTCCTTTCCACTCTTTCTAACACCTTCTTCCATTCTTTGTTTATCTTCAGTCCCCCATTCCAGTTCATTGTGCCTTCTTCACCTTTCTTCTCTATTTCCTTGGCCTCCTTCCATTTTCTCACTAGTATTCTCTTCTCCCTTCCTATCTCCTTAGCCTCATCCCACTCTATGTTATGTCCTGTTTCTCTCGTGTGTTTCAATATCGCATTTATCTCTCTCTTAAGTCGTACATCATCCCTATGTTGTTTCAACCTGTCTTTCAGCCTCCTTTTCGTTTCTCCTATGTACACACAGGAGGCATGGTTTCAATGTTAGGGAAAAATCAGTACTGGATTGTCGGGAGTCTGAGGGAGTGTTGGGTTGCATATATTCTGTTCCGATCGTGTTGGAAATTGTCCTGCATTCGGTTGCTTGGGAACGATTTCTTTCTCGAGGTTGGCATCCCTGGTCTGAAGGTCACACGGTACGCTCGTTCGAATTCTTATGTCAGTTGTTGCGCCATGGCTGCTGTGAGCGGACACAGGTACAGTGCTGAGCAGGAGCGCATATTCACGGCTAGCTGGCTATACTCTGACCCAGCTAACTGTAGAGCAGGCAAACGAAAGCAAGTCTCTGCGCAAGTAGTGACGCGAGATGGCTCAACCAATAAACACGTGGGAGGGAACAGGACTGCGTGGAGGGGGAAAGAGACTGCGGTTACCAGCCTTCCCAGCAGCGTGCACTGCTTTGCTCTGGCCACACGATTTCCCTCGCTTCTCTGCTGCTATGCGCGGCCGTGCTCCACAGTTAGCTGGGACATACTAACTATCTGCGAAGCCCAATGAATTTTAGATGAAGGCTAAAACAAGCAAATTTAGTAAGCTCATATTTTGGGTTCAAGTTTTTTGAAATGTGAATTTTCTTGTACTTTCTTTCAACGCATAAACAAGTGAAATGAACCATAACTAACAATGTAAATTTGGCTTCAGAAAATATAACTATTGAAACTATTATAACAGCACAGCTGGTTCAAGAATAGTCTTAAATAGTACCATGATTTTTTTGTATTCGGTATTCTTTTCGCAATGTCAATAATATTACTTTTTTTGTATTTCCTCCTTATTTACTCATTCTGATAAACATATATTTGTATTCCTTAGTTTGACTGAGGTTACCAAATTTATAGGCATTGGTCAATAATAATAATAGTCATATCTGTTATTATTATTTGATTGCTGGTTTCAATTTTGAATAAAAAACAAAGAAGGAAGAATCTTCCCTCTTTCAACACATTTTTTTTTCAATTCTGACACCACAGTATGGTGAGATAGTACAGATCGTGAACTCAGCATACGCCACTGGTGCTGAGGAACGACTAGTGGTGCGTGTGTGGGTGCAAACGATGCACCGTAAAGTTAGGCATGTAAAGTTCTCAAGTGTGTTAAGTAAATAGATACATATGCTATAATAAATATAACTCATATGCTCAACTAACATTAAATACATTTCTTGGATCTGAAGTGACGCATGCGTCAATTGTGGGAAAATAATTATTACTTTCTTTCACTTCAGATCCAAGAAATGTAATATAATCTTAGTTGAGCGCTCTCGTGTAAAATAAATACTTCTACATGAAGAAATTAGAATGTAGAAATGCTCATGAATGTCGTCGCAGAGCAAGCTGTCCTTTTTCCCACAATTGACGCATGCGCAGCATGCACCTGATGCATTCAGGAGACGCCTCTGAAGCGCATCGTAGTCAGATGTGAATGACTGAGGGCATTTATGCGTCCTGTTTTATGTTAAAAAATTGGGACAAAGACTAAGAAACAAGCAACTGTCCCGACTAATACGAGACAGATCAAATATTAATTTATAAATATGACCCGTAATATATTCCTTGTTTCACGTGTATGATTTTTAAGTTAGAATTCTGTCCCACAAAATCAAATATTAAAGTATAATATGGACAAACTACAGAACAATTAAAGACAAAAATAAACTTCTAGTCTGGAATAGGCGTAGTTTCGTCCGTCCACGGTAAGGGGGGGGGGGGGCAAACATTATTCATGCTTTTATCCATTACGAAAATCATCACGGGCATTCTCCTTCGGAAATACGTGATCTCACATCATCACAAAAGATTTGATTCAATTTTTGTTATTTACCGTTGCTTTTCTGCTCCTTTTGGGTAATCGCGACGATGGAGAATGAGTAACGATACTATAAAATATAATGAATAATCCTGTGTTCATGTAATACACAAATTATAATTCTGAAAGACATTTAAAAGCACCAAACCTAAGTAGTGGAATGGCACAAATTTAAATTTCCTTCATTTAAAGAAAAATATCATGAAAGGAATGTCCTACAGTTCATCTGCAAAATAGATGATGCTAATCACAAATCATATTGTGTTATAAACAACATCCAGTGTTGGTGATAGAATGATACAAATAATGTGATTTATATATTCAGTAGAGGGGAAATACGTGTCCCTGGTTGGGATGTCATTCATATCCAAAAGGTGAAATAATTCAAGACTGAAGGGGGTGTCCCCTGGACCTACCTACCTTGGGCTGAATTCTGCATCAAAACGTAATTTGAACTTCTCTCATTAAGTGTGACTGTCACGCAACAAGATTAACACATAAAATTGTTTATTCTCATATGAAAAGCCGGCCCCGTGGTGGAGTGGTTAGCACATCGCGCTAGGGGTCCCGGGTTCGAATCCTGGCCTGGGCATGGATGTTTGTGGCTGTCCATTCATCAATTTCGTCATATCATCACTCATCCCCATCTTCGGAAATGAGCCAAAAGTGGCACAAGAACCGAAGTAAAATAATGCAAATCAATCAATCTCAGATGTAAAGTTTCATGATCAAGTTTCTAATTTTTTTTACAGTTTCTCTTTCCTGTATTTTGTACATATGTCGCATGCGTTTTGGGGGAGCTAATGCCTCGTTCTGGGCCCCCCAGCCAGACCTAACTACGCCCATGTAGTCTGGGCACCTTAATCTATAGCTAGTGGTAACAGTTTCATACATCAGAGACACATTTCTTCATATTTACAGAAGAAACTACTTATGGAAATGAGTTTCTCTTAAGGTTTCCAGTTAGCCGAGGTATTTTCTTTCATCGTGTCTTACGACCGTACTTATTTTGTAACTTTGCAATTCCGTGTTAAAAGAAAAGTTGATATAGTGTTACCTCAAGTCCTTGTTAATGTCCGTGATACTACACGTTGTATGGCTCGGGTTGTGACGCAAATACGAACGAGCCAATCAAGGCGTTGTTGAACTAATGTATTCACCTTTCTGTAACTATCTAATGAAGTCAGCTCGCTTAAGACAACGGGCATTTATTATGATGTAAATATAGATTTGCCAATCAAAGATTATCAATGTTTGATGAACTAACCTAATTGTAATTAAATAATGGCGGAACATTCAAATTTGTATAATTCCAAAATGTAAGATTTTATCAACGTTAAAGAAATAATTGTTAACTCAAATGAATATGTAAACTTTCTTTGTAAATTATTAATTGCCAAACTATGTATTTTTCAAATACCTTTCGGTTGTAATTTGGAATATTGTAATAAGAAATTACCTAAAGACAGGTGTTCGAGGCTGGAACTTCGGGTATAAATACGAAGGAGTTCGGTCCGTAAGGAGGTCTGTTCTGGTGTCAGTCTAGGAAGAAGTGAATAGGTGTATGCCGCTCTTCTGTAAAACCTAGGTTAGCCGAATGGGATATAAGTTCCAATTTAGGAAGAAGTGAATAGGTGTTAGCCGCTCTTCTGTTAAAGCCTAAATTGGCCATCTCGGGTGATAACTCCAAGTCTAGGAAGAAGTGAATAGGTGTATGCCGCTCTTCTATAAAACCTAGGTTTGGGCCACCCTAGTTTGACCTTTCTAGTAAGTTCGAAATTATCTATTAACAATTGATCTCCAAGTTCCAGTTATGAATTACCTAACCACTGGCTGTAAGTATTCAAGCAGTAAATAAACATTTCATTAAAACTTCACGACGTTGGTTGGATTTGTTCTGCACCTACCCTGAAGATAGGTTTCAGTGTAGACCCTTAGAGCCTCAATACTCCCGGCTATAGGAGTAAAGGGTGAGGAAAGTTACTAGGAACGTAACACGTGGAATCTTATTTGACCTTAAATCATGTATTTTTCAATAGAAATATCTCACCGACGCACAATTGCCATTGCTTTCCTACGTGAACCGGATGCTCCATACGTTGGATGACGTAACCTCTGCCAGTGTTTCCAACCCCCCCTTTTTTTAACTATGCTTGCCTAACCTAACCAAACCTAACCTTATCGGAATGGTTCGCGGGGTTATCCGTCAGCTACCCGTGCATAATGTACAATTTGCACACGTGACGAACACGATAGTAGGTATTTTTCGGTGAGGAAGGTTGGAAACACTGATATTCGAAAACAAAAGAAGCTATATCATTCGCAAAGTAAGCGATATCGCACCGTTACGTGCGTTTGGTAGCACTTAGAAAAAAGCGTGGTAAATGTCTGTTATATCGGAGACACATTTCTATCGGACATTTTCAGTATTAAATGGTTCGTACTTACCAATTGTGTATTGCGGAACATAGTTGAAAGTGCCATTATGCTTTTTACACGAAAATAACTTCGATTTTTCACATTACGAGTAATTCTTTTGGGTCCTTTCTTCCGTTGCGAAACATACAATATGGCGTGCACAGCTGTGGATCATCGCGCGTCGTGCTTATGTTTTGTCGATTTGGAATGGGTATGTAGTAGTTCAAACCTTCTTAACCGAAAAATACCTACTTTCGTGTTCATTATGTCATCACAAACATTAACAGATAGCCCAAAATAACCATTCACCATAGCCCCAAAAACCATTCACGATAGCCCCACGGACCATTTCCGGCAAGGTTAGGTTAGGTTGTGTTAGGTTGGGTAAGCATAGTTAAAAAAAATTAAAATCTGGTAAAAAAAGGCACGTTTGGAAACACTGGCGAGACCGCGTGACTTTCGACGCTCACGCCATCTGCAGGTACATAATGGAAACAACGGCATAATGTTGTCGCTTTGCACAAAATGCAAGTTTATTATATCAAAAGTGCTTATTTCTTGTTGTGCAGCATTCTACGGTGAGAAAATACCTCCACGAACTTTCAAAATACTACAGAAACTCATTTCCGTAAGTAGTTTCTTCTGTAAAAATGAAGAACTGTGTCTCCGATATAACAGACATTTACCAAATACGTTATTTTAGTAGAAAACGTGTTTGTTTTCGTGTAAAAAGCATAATGGCACCTTGAACTATGTTCCGCAATACACAATTGGTACGAGGGTCACTATTTATATTTTGAGTCTAATAATGAAAAAACAGGAATTTGGCATTGAAAACTGCTTTATTGTTTTTCGAAGTATTCTCCTTCTCCTTTATGGTCAATACACTTTTGCATTCGTTCGAACCATTTGTCAAAGCAGTTTTTCCAATCTTCTTGAGACACCTCCATAATATGGTTTTTGAACGCATCAACGGCTTCTTCCGCCGACGAAAATCGTTGTCCACGCAATTTATTCTTGACATTCGGGAACAAGAAGAAGTCATTGGGTGCCAAATCAGGACTGTACGGCGGATGACCCATCAATTCGATTTTTTGACTGTTCATAAAGTCGGTTGTTAGACGAGATGTGTGACAGCTGGCATTGTCTTGATGAAGAATGATCCGACGGCGTTTGTTTGTTTTCCGTATTTGACCGAAGACCTCTGTCAAACAAATTGTTGTGTAACATTCAGAGTTGACCGTTCTACGTTCCTCTAAAGGCACAGTTGCCACATGACCAGTTTTCCCGAAAAAACAGGCGACCATTTGTTTCGATGTGCTTCGAGCGAGAACAACTTTTGTTGGATTGGGTTCATCTTGAAACACCCATACAGTCGACTGCTGTTTACGTTCCGGCTCATATGCATATATCCATGATTCGTCACCTGTTACAATCTTATATACGTCTTTTGAATCACCACGATTGTATTTATTGAGCATTTGTTTGCACCAATTGACGCGAGCGTCTTTTTGAGTTTTTGTCAAATTGTGTGGGATCCAACGAGAACATACCTTTCTCACAGCTAAATGATCATGTAATATTTTATATATGCTGGTGGAACTAATGCCTATGGTTGCCTCAATCTCACAGTATGTCACATGACGATCTTGCAGTATTAGGTTTTGCACAGCATCAATGTTTTCTTGAACAACAACTGATTTTGGACGACCTTCGCGAATTTCGTCGGTGAGCGAATGGCGGCCACGATTAAATTCGTTATACCAGCGTTTCACAGTGGCAAAGGATGGGGCTTCATCGCCAAATGTTGAAGTAAGTTGATCGATGCACTCTTGTCTTGATAATCCACGTCGAAAATCGTAAACAAATCATCGCACGAAAATGTTCACGAGTTAATTCCATTTTATTGTTGTCGCGCAATCTCCAAGGCAATGTAAACAACACAAATGAAGCTATTGACAAAACATTTGTAGTACGTTATGGTCAATAATGCCAGACGATTCCTTGCAAACGTCAAATCGCGCCTAACTTCAATCAGTGTTAGCAAGGCTCAAAATATAAATAGTGACCCTCGTAAGTACGAACCATGCGAAACACAAAATATCCGATTTTAATGTGTCTCCGATCTATGAAACTGGTACCGAGATACTGTGTACTATGAAATGTAATCTAGATAGAGGTACTGGGATTTCTTAGACACCCTGTACAGAAGTGTACTGCGATACTCGTAGAATGCCCTTGGCTGTCTCCTTGAAGTTATGCGGAGGAAAGTAGGCATTAATTACGTAAATTCGAACTATCGATTGGGAGGGAGGGTGGGAAGGCTAGGTGGGTGCGCCATAAACTAGAAGCAAATCCGAGCACTTGTAGCAGGATCGTCGGAATAGCCAGTAAAAGAAGATATGAATCACGAGCTTCCAGCAAGGACATCGCTGGTGCTGGAACGACCTGGAGGAAAAGAGACGAGAAGACCCGTTTAATAGTTGACTGAAAGGTACCGCCAGAGGAGGAATTAATTCTCACATTGTCGCTTTATCGCCGGCGACGCCCGCCATCAGGTTAATCGTCTAAATGTCCCTCTGGAAGGTCCTGGAGAAGCTGTATCTGGAGACGGGAGCTTTATCTCCCTCTGGATGCGAAGGACCGGGAAGAGGGGAGGGGAGGAGGAGGAAAGAAGACCGCTTCCTGGGAACCGGTGCGTGTGGTGAAAATCCTCTTCCATGAAATTGGCTTATCCTGTAGTAGACCCTTCGCTTCTTCCAGAGGCTCTGGGATGCGTTGTCTCGGATCTTGATTCTCGCATCCTTTCCCTTGGTTACTTCTTCTTTCGGCTTATTCGCGACGATGAGGATGGTCTTCATTGATTGATTGGTGTATTTTACTTTGCGGAACCGTTAGTAACGTCGTTGTACCTTAACCTTTTGGGTCCCAAGTATCTCGAACGAGATACCCTGTGTCAAGGTCGTAGTTTTACGTTATAACTTTTCTATTTTTGGCTAGAATTTCGATTTTTTTAATATTGTTCCTAACACATGTATTAACAGAAATGTTTTTTTTGCATTTTTTTTGTCTTCATGAAAATGGAGGTGAAAAGGCGGGAAAAGGGACTTCTCTATTGCGTCTCTTTTTAAGGGAAAAGATAAATTTCAAACATTTCAACAATTTTTTAATATAATTTTTGGGGTTTTTCTCCCTTCCTCCTTCATATATACGCCAAATTTGCACAAATTTGCATTTTGTGCATTTTGACATTTTTTTTCGGGGGGTGGGGGGCGGGGGGAAACACCATTTTTTTAAGAAAAGTATTTTTGAGGGAATTTACCCCCTTTCCCCCTCCATATGTACGCTTAATGTGCATAAATTATATATCGTCTGAATCTGTGATTCATTCTGCGTACAACGGTATATCTTTCATATCTCTAGGGGCATTTAGTTTCTGAGCTATAGTCATTTCAAGGTACCGCTGCATTTTGAAGCTTGAATCAGTGGCGTGCCCACCATTCCTTTTGGGTGTACAACTCAAGTTACATTGGTCATACGACAATGATGCAAATATATTTCTGTTTATTACATACCAGCGATAATTTCTATGTGCATTTTGAACTTTTCATATAATTTTTTTCTGGGGCGGGGGGGGGGGGGCGAAACCCCCATTTTTAAAAAAAGTATTTGCAGGGTATTTCCCCCCTTTCCCCCTCCATATATACGCCGAATATGCATAAATTATATATCGTCTGAATCTCTGGTCATTCCGCGTACAACGGTATATCATTCATCTCTCTATACTCCTGTCCCCTGTAATAGAGTCCCGTAAAATTTTAGTTATGATTGTCTAACCAATGGAACCTAGTAGAATACATGTAGGAGAGTCAGAAAAACTTGGGTAGACATCATCATATTCTGGACCGGGTGTTTTAGACGCCATTTTCCAAAATGGCCGACAGCGACAATATTTTGCATTTATTTCCGCTCCTGAAACCGTTAAAGTCATAATTTTGGTGTCTAAATATATGTTTTGAAGGATGAGGAATCTAATAGAATGGTTCCCGAAGTTGTCTGGTTGTTATTTATTTCAGAAATTCTGTTTCTTTTTTTGCATCTATATAGGATAATATGAACAGAAACTGACTACAATTATTTGGAAAGTTACATGTACAGAACATAAAAGATTTGAAAAAATATATATAATAAAATAAAGAACACATCAAAAAAATTATATTCCAATAAAGCACACATGATAATTTTGAAAACTCTGAATTAAATGTTTTGTACAAGTTATTGCAACAATCTGCATAATAATAATATGATAATTTTAATTTTCTCCTACACTATCTTTTACATTCTTCGTCGTATTTGCAATACTCAGTGCATGGTAAATATTTCATACGACATTTACATCTACTAGTAGCACATGCTTTACAAGTACACTGTATTAGTAGCTCAGAAGGCACTTCATGAAGGCAGATATCAGGCTTTAGTACGCCATTTGCATCTTTGCACCATCTACAATCGGTTGGTTTCAGGGTTCCATCAGGAAAGTAGCTTCGTGAAAGTTTTAAGCATTCCTGCAGAACAGAATAACTTCTTCTCAAATGTCAATTTCTTATTGAGAAAGATGAGGGTGGTAGCTCAGATATGTGCTTCTGTTTGTGTAATGAATAACGAAGCTCATCAAATGTCTTATACTTTGAGGATGGATGTTAAACTTGAACAAGATATTCCTCTGCTTTATCTAGTGCTTCTTCAGACAAGAGTATTTTCTTCTGCAAATCCAATTAATAATGTTTCTGGTGATGCTTTCAGTGAAGATGGCCTTGTTCCTATCTTGCTTGTAACATCAGTACCTGTAACGATGTGTACCTTAATTAAAGTTCTACAAAACGTGGCTCCCAGTTTTCTCCCCAGCGTGTGTAAAGGCTCACTTTGCCACCCAGTCTCACTTTAAACCACATTTCTTCCAATCCTTTCGTGAATAGTTCAAATAGATATCGAAGGACGAGAACAACTACATCAGTGTCATTAGATAATACTATGAGGTATGTTATGCCCGACTGAACAGCATGGAATATATGGAGTATCATTCTGGAATCTGCTTCTTCTACAAAGGTCTGAAGGTCAGAGCAAGTTTGAAGTTCCTTCTTCATAACTATAAAGGCATCTCTGGTATCATTGTCTCCTGTGATGGTTCCACTTATCACTGTAGTGAAGTTAGTCGTTTTTGCATGTTCAATAAAACCGGTAGCAGCGGACAATTGAAGCAGCTGTTTGTTTTTACTTGAAGACCAGAATCTGTCCATCTGTATAGGAATTAGTGTGTCCCATTCGATTGTCATCATTTCAATTGGATCAGCAGGTCTCCGTCTTTCTCTTTAACCTTCTTTTAGTGACTGCTGGATGTAGCTGTCAAATACAAAATCCACTCTTTTAGTTCCGTGGTATTGAGTTGCATTAGTCCAGACTTTATCAAATATACTTTCAAAAGTTCCCATACACTTACTTCTGAATAGGAGAACTTGTGACATAAAATCAACTACGACAGCAGTATTCATGACTTCACGTTCTTGAAAACAGTAATCAGTTGGATCTAGTTTTTTCTCCAATGTGAAACAGTAGATACTTTACAGGTTTGGTTGTGTAGCAATTATCATCTAATAACATATTAGTTGGCAGCAGATCATATTTCAAAATATCTTTCATTGTTTCTCCTCGTGCTTTAGCTATGTGTATACTTCTATCAGCTGCAGCAATATTATTCTTTTGGGAAGCAAGCGTTGTCTTCGATTTCGGAGCAGGCACTACGGTTTCACCCATCATTATTGGGAGTTTTACCTTCGTGATGACACCAGAAAGTTTTGTAGTTTTCTTAACGAAACATTCACTTCTGAATAGTTCATAACTCTCTTCTCTATACTCTCTCACTTTCATCAGGCGGATAGCATCCTCTCTAGGTATACATTGTTTACTGATGAAATTATGAAGTTGGGTCTGGCTGGATGTTTCATATGGATTTCTTCTACTGTTCATAAATTCAAATACTGCATTCACAAACATTAACATCTTGGAACTTAAGTTTCCTGATAATTCATGATGAAGAGTTACCTCTCTGTAACTGGTATCATCAGCACCAAGTATTTCTCGGAAACAGTTGCTTATTCCTAGTACTTCGTGATATACCAACTCCCATTCAGTGACACACATTTGTTGCTTTGTTTGTCCAATTATTCCTTTAGAGCTCTTTCGAGATCGTTGGATAGTTTGCTCCAATTTCATGACCTGTGGCACAGCACTAAATGATCGATTGGTTTGCCTCATTACAAAATGGCCTGTTTGAAATTTCTGATACACTTCAGGATACTGTTCCTCTAACCATCGCATTTTTTCCTGATACCATGATGCATTCCTTAAATAGTTAATACTGTCAAATTCACAGAATATAGGTTTAAGGTTCTGAATAGCTCGAAGGTAGCTATTCCAATCGCCATCTCTGTCAGACGCTATGAGAAATTCAACAAGTTTACAAGGTAAAGGAATGTATCCTAGTATCGGCACATTTCGAACTCAGTGGCACAATCATTGGAAAATTTCTGAAAGTCATCGTACAAAACTGCTAAGGTTGCTAAAAGTTCATTAAACTCTGTTGGGCTTGTTTTCACATTCTTATTTGAAATACTTATTTTCAATTTCTGGGCTTGTTGAATGGTAATAGCATATTTTTCATTGGGGTTACATTTCCAAAATGCTGACCATTTCATCTTCAATATAGCTTCTTCAAGAATCAGTAAGCCCTTGAGCGATCTGACATAATGACTTCCATTCATTACTGATTCTTCAGTTTTAACACCAAACACTTTGCACCACTGCCACACATATATTTTCCAATAATGTGCAGGACGACCTTTGCGCAATGGAAGTTTCCGATCATTGGAATGATGTCAGGAAACTCAGAAGATATCAGCAATGATATGGAATACACCCTCATCTGAAAATACTGGTAAAGCTGATTCTTTTAACTGTGATCAAGCATTCTGCAAACGTTTCAATGATAAGAAAACTGCAGCATGTTCTGTAACTGGCCTGGGGATGAATGGAAGAAATTCCACATGCATGAGAGGTGGTGTAGCTGTTGATACCAAAGCACGACATCCAGCCCATGTTGGAACAATTAGATCATCAGTTGTATCTTCAGGAATCCCATGTTTAATTAAAGTGATTGCAAATTCAGTTTCAGCATGTCTCTTTTCAGTGCTCTCATTACAGAGCAGGCCTTCCTTAACTTTGAAACTTTCATGAAAACATGGTTTGCTGTCTGGTCTCTTGTAATGTAGAACCCTTTGACATGGTAATTCCTTTCGTATGTAGTGACTTCGTTGAATAAGATTACTCTTGAGATATCCTTGATTTGGCTGGCAGTTTTGTTGGATCTGGACAAACAAATCGAAAAAAAAACGATTTTCTGAAATAAATAACAACCAGACAACTTCAGGAACCATTTTATTCGATTCCTCACCCTTCAAAACATATATTTAGACACCAAAATTATGACTTTAACGGTTTCAGGAGCAGAAATGAAAGCAAAATATTGTCGCTGTCGGCCATTTTGGAAAATGGCGACTAAAACACCCGGTCCAGAATATGATGATGTCTACCCAAGTTTTTCTGACTCTCCTACATGTATTCTACCAGGTTCCATTAGATAGGCAAATCATAACTAAAATTTTTACGGGACTCTATTACAGGGACTGGATTACTAGGGCAATTAGTCTCCAATCTACACTCATGTAATTGAAACTCTGCATTTTGCTCAAAATCGGCTCGGGCACCAAGGGGGTTACATGTGAAAAAGGCCTTGGGACTCAAAAGGTTAATATTAGCAGTAAAGCACATATAAGACTTTGAAGGCAACAAATGCAACTTCGTTTAAGTAATGTGTGGATTTCTCAAATATTTTTTTAAAATTTTATTTAGCGTCGCTTTTCTGCCACTTATAGCCAGGGTTATTAAAGGTCCAGAACCATTAAATTCTATTGGGTTCTGTTGCAGGATCGGAACCTTTTTCCTCGTACAATTTAAATTCGGTCCTGGACTGAATTTAAACTGATCCGCACAAAAGGTTCGGTAAAATTTCAGTATCCGGAAAACGGATTTCTTAAAATTTACAGAAGAAATTACTTGCCGAAGGCAATTTCTTTAGACTTGTGGAAGTTCGGGGAAGTGTTTTCTCGCATCGTTCATTGAATTCATAGTAAATCATGTATTTTTCGATATAAATGCGTGACCGATGCACGAAAGCTGTTGCATCCATTTCCTTCCAGCCGGATGTTGCCTGTGTGTGCTGACATAATCCCGGTTAGTATTTCCAAACACGTGTTTTTGTAACTGAAGAAGGTACGTTTCCGCAAATGGTTTCTGGGGCTATGTGTCAATGGTTTGTGGGGCTGTGCGAGAATAGTGTGTGGGGCTAAGCATTTTTTTCTAAACCAATTTTTAACAAATTCTAACCTAAACGTGACCCAACCTAACCTTACCGGATGTGGTTCGTGGGGCTATGTATGAATGGTTCGTGGGTCTATGCGTCAATTGTTTGTGAGGCTACGTAGGTATTTTTGATAGGAGTTGGGTGGAAACACTGCATGCCGACTACGGCAGTGAAACTGTGACCGCCATTTAGCGTGTTACCGAAGAAAAAAAGAAACGAACAAAACTTACTTCGTACGTCGAAAATATAGATTATTTCGGTGAAAAAAGCGAAATGCCACCTTCAGCAATGTTTCTCAATGCGGAATACGTAAGTAGGAATACGGAAAATGACATAAATAGCGAGTTTCATGCGTTTCCCGGATACGAAAAATTTACCAAGGGTTCCTGGACAGTATTTAAATTCAGTCTGAAAAACGTTCATAGACTGTATTTAAATTGATCTGGAAAAAAGGTTCCTGGACCGAATTGAAATACTTTACAGATAAAAAGGTTCTTTACGGTCCAGAACCCATTTACGCTTGCTGATTTTCTCTCCTGGACCGGAATCGAATTTATTTAAAATTCCTGAACCTTTAACAACACTGCTTATAGCTACTCGTGTAATGAGGATGAGTGATGATATGATGTAATTGATGAAGGGATATTCACAAAGAACTAATGACAAATAAAGAATTCTATTTTAAATAAAAAATCATAACAATTATACATAGTATAAATCAAAAGTTGTAAATTCCAATAGCCAAGTACTAGATCCAACTTATTATGACTTTCCTACAGCATTTAATATGCAATTTCTACTGAAACTACTGGTAATATTGAATATATCAAATTATAGTTTGTCCACGACAAATTTAAAATTTCTTATTGTCCTTTTCTCTTTGTTCAAAAACCTACTATTAGTTGCTACAAGAAACTTAATGTTCCAGAAACATAGTAAATTTCCCTGACATTTCCATGACTTCTCCAGAATAAAGTAAATTCCATGACTTTTCCAGAATAAAGTAAATTCCATAACTTTTCCAGAATAGAGTAAATTTCCAGACATTTCCATGACTTCTCCAGAATATAGCAAATTCCATGACTTTTCCAGAATAAAGAACATTCCATAACTTTTCCAGAATAAAGTAAATTACATGACTTTTCCAGAATAAAGTAAATTCCCTGACTTTTCCATGACTTTTCCAGAATAAAGTAAATTCCATGACTTTTCAAGAATAAAGCAAATTCCCTGATTTCTCCATGACTTTTCCAGACGAAAGTAAATTACATGATTTTTCCACAATAAAGTAAATTCCATGACTTCTCCAGAATAAAGAAAATTCCATGACTTTTCCAGAATAAAGAAAATTCCATAACTTTTCCAGAATAAAGCAAATTCCCTGACTTCTCTATGACTTTTCCAGACTAAAGTAAATTCCATGATTTTTCCAGAATAAAGTAAATTCCCTGACTTATCCAGAATAAAGAAAATTCCATTACTTTACCAGAATAACGTAAATTCCCTGACTTTTCCAGAATAAAGAAAATTCCATTACTACCAGAATAAAGTAAATTCCCTCACTTATTCATGACTTTTCCAGAATAAAGTAAATTCCATGACTTTTGCAGAATAAAGTAAATTCCCTGACATTTCCAGGGTTTTTCCAGACTGGTCGACACTCTGTCAATGGAAATATAATACAAAGTTAATAGAGACACGATGTCCACTTAACTCTTCGCGAAATATAGCCCATACGCTGTGGAGATTTTGGGACTACAGCACACAGCACTAAACTTAGGATTACTTTTATAAAGTACTGTTAACTATAACTCGGTTAACTTTGAAGGAAGTTAATATAGTGCTCTGATCTTGAGAAATTTCTACAACTCTGAAGCCCAGAGTCAGAGACGACCAGTGCTGGAAACGCATAAATCAGCCTCTGATTACGTCACTGAGCAATTACGTCACATTCCCCGTCCGCGTTCCTGCCTTTTAACGAGTTTCCATTCCCATCGAGCAGAAGCTGGAGCAGGGAAGATCTGCTTAGGAGGGGAAACGGAAAGGAAGGGGGGAAAAAAGGAACGGATTTATAAAAAGGAGAGGAACCATAAAGAGAGGAATGAAATTTGGGGGCCGTTTTTCCAAATGGATAACTGCTTTACTGACTTCGCAGTTCCAGAAATGCATCCCTCCCCCCCCCCCACATTCTGAAATGGCAGTAAAGAGTAAAAATCTTTCTCCGAACTTACTTCCAAGAGTTTCCAGTGTTTCCAACCGCGTACACGTGTCACCAAGCAGACAATAAAACCCAACTACCTTGCTTTATTCTATTTCGGTTACTTTATCTGGCTTTTTCTACATCCTGGGCGAATCGCAACGACGAGGATGAATGATGAAATGGATGATGAGACAAAAACAATTAATTGGGCATGCGATTTGATTACAATATTCAAAATCAACTGATTTTATAGATCAAAAAATTTTTGAGATGTCTGCTAACATAGCTACACGGTGACAATTAATGAACTATATGAAATAAAACCGTCATAATTTCTGAACGGTTCGCGTGATGACGTCCAAACTGCGTGGCTGGCCACAGGGCATGATGGGAATTCGTATGCGTATGCGCACGCAACGTGTTGATGTCGGCCATTTGCAAGTGAAAATGTCCTGGAGGAGTATTTTGGGGACCGCATTCTGGCTCTGGGGTACCCAGAGGCCACTGGAAGGGGGCTATGTTAAGGACAAGGTGCACAGAAATAACCCGAAAACCATTGCCGAGCTGAAAACTGCCATTCAGGAGGTCATCGATGTTTCGACACTTCAGCGGGTCATGCAGAATTTTGCTGTTCGTCTGCCCCACATCATCGCCAGAGATGGCAGACATATCGAACATGTCTTAACCTAAATCCGAATGTCTGTAGTGCCGTTTACATGTGCAATACACTTTGTGTACTACGTGGTTTGTCACTAATTTCCATTTTATTTCATATAGTTCATTATTTGTCACCCTGTATGAGAGCATGATGACATAGCTTGACTGTATGAAAAGAATTAACGGTAATGTGTTACGCTTTAAAACTAATATAAATATATATTTTTTCCCCAGTGCATCTATTAATATCTAGTTGACCTTTAAAGTGTTTGAATAAACTTGCCTCTGTATCTGAAATTACTCCTTGTTTATTTATATCCTTCAGGAATTTTGACCACACCAACCTGAGAACATTCATCGCATCTAGAGCGCGGAGAGTAACACGTGACACGCTGGCAGGATGGTATATATTGGGCAAGTCTACAGGCTTGCTGTTAGTAGTGTCTCCGGCGTCAGAATGGGATAAGCGGCTGATCTCTCCCAGTTTGATAGAGGTCAAATTGTGATGGCACGGCACCTTGGTAAAATTGTGATGGCACGACACCTTGGTACCAGCATGGCTTCTTGGATGCTCTCGTGCTGCTGTTGAGAGCACGTATCGAAATTGTTGCAAAGATGGGCAAAAAACGACACGTCGTCCATCCGTGTGTGTACAGCTGTACATTGATGCCACAGGCGAGCGAAGGCTGTCGTGCATTGTTCGGAGCGACCGCAGGGCCACAGTGTGAGAAATCGCGCACAAGTACAACAGTGGTGACCAGGACAATGTTTCACAGCACACGGTTCATTGAACACTGCTGCGCAAGTGACTGCGGACATAATGTGATAGCTCATTAGATAGATGGTCATAATGTAATGGATCATCGCTGTTGCAAAATGGCTTAGCAAATCTTTAATTTTTCGTTAAACTTCTCCTTTAGAAGTTCCAAATGAAACCGCAATTTCCACTAACAAGTCGTGCCTTTTGTTTATATTTCTATAGTGCTACAGCAGAGGACGATCACGGTACATTTCTATTAGTGTTATGACTTGCAAGTTCGTCCACTCCATGATCAAACGTTGAACAAACAAGACCGATCCTTCCTCAACTTGTCTAGACACGCTCGGCCCTCGTTATGCCACTTTTGAGTAATCGCGACTGTGAGGATGAGGAATGATTAGGTAAATGAAACTGCACAACACCAACAAGAACATTAAATGAGCTCGTGGCAGGAGTGTTAAAACTGTACCACTTTCCAAGACAGATACGTAGAAATATACCATTTCTATTTGTATGCTTGCGTCGCATTTCTGCCTCTTAAGATGATCGACCGATTGACTGAGTTTGTCTTCTAAGTGCACTTTATGCACAGTAAGGCAAATACGGACTGAACCTACAGTTTAAAGTCGGATCCGAGCCACTATGTGCCTCCATCTGGTATCGAATCCGGGACCCCTTGATTACAAGGCTACGACGCTACCACTGCGCCATCGGGGTGGCTTAAGATGATCAGACTGAATTATTATTACATGGAATTCATGAATGGACACTCGCAAACAAAAACCCATAGCCAGGCCTGGATTCGAACCAGGAAAACTTCGGTGGCAAGTCCACTAATCAACGTGTTCGACCACCGAGATAATAAAGAACATAAATAGTTGTAAATAAATGCTTGGCACACACACATGAACACAGTACTATTTGGTTCATGCATCCCCCTCTACAGTTGCTAATTTCTCACGCTTTGGGGCCGGGAACTCTCTCTCTCTCTCTCTCATCTCATTCAGATAATTCAAGAGTATTTGCTGGTATTTCCCCTCCCCACTGAAAATGTGTCCAATACCACACTGCACATGAATTAAATGGTTGAAAAATAGTACCTAAATCCTCTAGTTTGCAACACTGTTTTCTAGTACTATTCCGGAAGGGAGAAAAAACAAGGAGCCCAATAGAACAAGTAAACCATTTGCAAAAAGAGGTTGTAAAACCAGAAGGATTGGGCTCTCCAATTGCCGGTTATATGGACGTGGAGGACAGAAAATGGCCCCTTAATCATCTGCTCCGAAAAAGCGATAATTGTTCTTCGTCTCGCTCCATTACAGAGGAGATTACAAGCTCTTCAGTTCGACACTTAACATGTCGAAACGTCCACTAGGAAGAAAGCACTTGCTGCTGCAGACCGAACACGTGACGTATGGTTGCCGGTGCGGGACGATTTGAAAAGTGGGACTGCGTTTCTTGTGGCTGTCATGAAGGAACTTCAACAGCATTAGGCATTGGCCAGGAGCGGCTGAGTAGAGGCCGATACACGAGTCTCTTCCGCAGCGCAAATCGCAATTTTAGTTTCGTCTCTCTCCCTCTTAGCATCACGTGTTCTACACTGCTCGCCCACCTTCGCCATTGTTGCCAACTGTCATTCCATTCCTGGACACGCTCGGGCAAATATAATTAAAAACAATTGAATAGCGCTCCAGCTCACGGCCATGACATTTTTGTTTGTATCTTTCAAAATTTCATTGAATTATACGTTCTCTTTCACGACAATGAAAATAATTTCCACTATATAAATACGACGGAGAGTCAAATGAAAGCCTTAAGGTCAGACAAAAATTACACGACAGACTGTAAATGCTCACATTTACATGACGTATCGACTGTAATTTACAAAACGATCTCAAGGTTACAACACTGATGTAGTGAGCTTCGCAGCACCATTTTTGTAGTTTTAAAGATGGCGCCTCCTGCATACACATGCTCTAGCGGTTCCTTGACCCCTGGAAGCCTAAAACTCATAGACATTTTACGGCAAATGAAATCCATACTTACCACGCCAGCAAGTTTACAAATAGATGAGAATGTTCGACAATGGCCTCAGTCCGCAAGCAGATGGGTGGAAAGACTTTCGCGGTGGCTCATAAGTGACTGCAAATCGATTCCAAATATTCTTCTTCTTGAGGTATACACACTTGCACCAGTGAAGAGAAGTGATTTCTTGCCCTCTGTCAGCCTAAAGTTTACAGAAATTTCTCCACAAATTAAAATTCAATATCTCTGTGCATTACTAATGGAAGAGAAAGTTCGACAAAGGCCTCAGTTCGCATGCAGTTGGGTGGAAAGGACTTCACAGTGGCTCATAAGTGATTGCACGTGGACCACAAAGACTTATTCTTCTTAAGGTATACAGGCACTAACTCAAAGTTGAATATAAATATAGATCTGTGCTAAAATGCAGCAAACTTGTGCAACACTACATACAGAAATATACTAGATGATAAACAAAAACAAATTAAGGGTTTCATTTGCGTTCACGGTTCCATATACTACTCAGCCAATATCTGACAAGTCAAATATACACTTTTGGTAATGTGGCACGTTTTAGAAGATTCTTGACTAAACGTATGTAAGCTCTTAACCACATGTAAGTTTAGTTCAGATTATTATTCTTATTTCATGCTATAATTTTTGTTGTTACTTTCTGTTGTTAATACGTTCCAATGTAAAATGGCTAACGCTTTATGTGGAATCTTCTATTAAATAAATAAATATCAAAACAGTTGAACCAAGTTAATTCTTGGTTGAACAACACGATACACAAGAACCAAAGAATAAAGAAAAGGTACGTATGCAAATGGTTTTCCTCGTTCTTAACTTATTGCAACAAGAAACAAAAGAGACATTTGCAAAGTTATTGAGATCGAAATAAGTTGCAATAAACTTGAAACAAGACAGAATCGTAGATGTCGCCACTTCACGTTGTGCAAATCTTAGTTAAAACAGCAACATCTGTATCTATATTAACCTTGAGCTACAGAGAGAAACATTATTTTGTTACAAGATCTCTTTGAGCGTTATCTTCTCTGTCTTGAACATTTGCAATTAGTCGAAAAAAAGTCTAATGGTTAGTTTCAGAGATCTGCCTCAGAGCTAATTGGGAGTAAAAGACTGAATGATGCTCGAGTGTATTTTTGTCTCGCACGAGAACAAAGCGTAACTTTTAAATTAGTGTAAGAGTTTGTTCCCCGATCGTTTATGTTTTAATGAGATCTCCACTGAAGAAGAGATTTCAGGAACCTGAAGGATGGATACCACAAAGGAATTTCAAGGAAGAAACTTTATCACAGAGATTCCTTAGTTGTAACTTGAGTCAATTGGCTTGAACACGACGTCATGTAAGAAATTATTTGTAAAGCCAACAGCAAAGATAGTAAAAGGCAAATTGCTCATCACGCTGTTCGTTTAGTCTTCTTTTTCATAATTTGAGGTTCAGGGATTGAATAGAAACGTCAAGCAAAGAACAGTACAGTTTAATTCCTTCAAAAAAGCAATATGCAAAATGAATAGAACGATATTACTGTGGGTAATTTGCTGCTGTTATTATTGATTGTACAATTATTGCACGGAAAATTGTCCATGACTACTTCCATTAATTTTTCTCATGCACCCAACTTGTTTCTAACGATTGTATTTTTTCGTATGCTGGTGTTGAAGTTGTAATCAGCTTATTTGAAGACTTGTTTGAATTCTTCAAACTGTTATTGCGTAAAACAAAGAGAATAACATGGTGATGGACATCTTGCTTGGTAATACTTATGTATCCCTCTCTACGACTACGAAAGAAATATGAAAATTTATTTTGATTTAGCCATGGGGTTACGAACCATTTTCATTTTTACACTACTTTTTACAATTTCTTAATTTTCTTTTCTAATACAAATTCAAGTTTGATCTCTTCTGTTCTCCTCTTCGATAATTTTCACAGTATCGGTTAAAAACGAACACCATATATATTCTTACTTTTGATTATAGATTTTTTGGTATGCCCTGGTTGGATTTGACAAGAGTTTGATGTAAGGCCGAAACACGCTAGTAGTGGTATTTATGATAGGATAAACCCGAGAAAGAATGAACTCTCCTCAAGCAGGTTTGGCTATACTTAAAACTAGCTCAACATGGCCATATGAGTTTTTTGCTCTAGTGTGAAACCCCGTATAATCCAAGATTTTTGTAAAAAAGCCCTCATGGATTCCATGAGAAAGTATGACCCCCTCAGATTGATGAGGCTACACTTATAAAAGGCACTTCTGAGAGATTGTTGTCCATAAATTTGTTAAAAATATGCCCCTCTTGTGGCCATACTTAAAACTAGGCCACCCACACACACACACACACACACACACACACCCACACACACACACATATTTATTTCTGGTTTAAGTTCAATTGGGCACCAGGTTCAATTTACATATCTAATATTAAAACAATGTAATTCTTCTAGAATTGCTCCGTGACTCTCTCATTTCTTACGTCATAAACATATGATTTTTCACCTATGAGAATGACACTACAAATGGTGTCTTCAGGTAAAGCCTCATGGAATTCACAGATAATTTTAATGTTTGTCCTGTCATTAACCACAACCTGTTTTCTTTTTGAAATGTTGATGACAAACATGGGTCTCTGTGTCTTGAATTCATCTGGTGAGTAATACATATCAGTATTGCCAGTAGTGACACGCTTGAAAGCCGAAAATGCCTCATATAATTTAAGAAAATCATCCTTGGACATGTCTAAATTATAATTTTCTCTGGGAAATACCTCATTTCTGCCATTTTTAAGATATATGTTCTTGATGTTGCAGCTATCAAATTTACTTGAATTTTTTTCCTGATTATTGTGTCTCCCAGTCTGAAACAGTACCACCACAAAATCAGGCATGTCGTATTGTATGCTGGAGAATGAATTTGTAGCATCAAACTCATAATATGTACCAGATGCGGGCTTCTGTACACATTGATATGTGTAAAATTGCAGAGGAATCTGTGGATTTTTTATTATATCAGCTTTGTATTTAAGAGCATAACTGGCCTCATATTCAACAACCGGGATTCTTAGCTCCATAGTCTGAATAATGCACTTGCCCTCATCTGGTAAGGTATTAGGCAAAGCTTCTCCTGTAGGGTTTAATGTGCTGTACCTCATCAAAGCATTATTATCATTGGCAGCTCTTCTAAATGTAATTCTTAACCCGCCCTTCCACATAATATCTTTGTAATCCGAGAAGAATCCTGGCAACAGGCGCATCGGAAACAGCACTGTGTGGTTCTTGGATAATATCTTATCACCAGCTTCAAATCCACCGATTTTGTAGTAAGAAGCTTCGGTCTTGGATAATTTTAGAGTGGCCAAAGCCGTGGAGGTAATGCCGGGATAATCTATTCTGTTTATAACAACGCCATGCTTTCTGATTTCAATTTCAGAGAACAGATGCGGTACAAAATTGTCCACCAATCTTATATTTGAATTTGCCGGATAATCTGTTCCATCCAGCTTTACAACATCAAATTTGATGTATAGATCTGCTCTGTGGGGGTGTATAAAGCCATCCCCTACATCAAGATCAACCTCAATCTCTGTGTTGGGTTGATTTAAATTTGCAAATGTCCTCCTGTTTGGGGGGAATGATTGTAGCTCATAACTCTCAATATTTTCCATTGTATGTATTTTTATTTAAATGTTAATCTCTATGATAGCAGTTGTTGTGGCTCCAGCAAAATCAACTAATTCTTCTTTTTCATTAGTGACCATCAACTCAATGTAATCTATTCTATTATGGCACACAGGAAAATATAACGTTGGGGATGGATTGTAGATGATGGGCTCCATGAATTCGGAATTAGGTTTGAATGTTGCAATGATGCCAGTTTGTTTGTGAGTGCCTATGCCATTTGATTTGGTGATCATACCCTCGGCCACATTACAGTGAATATTCAGAGTCTCTATGGCTAAGAATTTAGGTATATTAATAGCAGTGTGTTTGATGGCCGCTTCAAGTTTTGTGTTGTTCTCAAATCCTAACAGCTCTCCTATAGTACCCAGATGCACTGTTTCTGTAGCAGATACAATTTCTACTCTGTGAGTGACAGAATTTTGACTTAACACTATACCTCTGGGTAATTGAGCATTTAGAGTGGACAGATTATATTGCCCTGGAGAGATGACAATTTTTTGATCCCCTACTGCAATTGTATTGTTGTGGTGTGTAATATTAGGGATCAAGTACATGCCATAAAATGCTCTGAGAGCTATTGTTTTGGGATACACTATATCATCATGCAATTTGAGTTTCAATATTGAATTTTGGCTGGTGAGATGAAATACCCCCATGATGTTTCAGATACCACAAGGCTTTTTGAAAATTTTCAATTGATGGTTTATTTATTTGAGACATATATCTAAGAACAGATAAACACAAATGTCCGCAATTAACATCTTTGAAGTTCTGAACACGGGCATTATTGTAATAAAGATTAGCTGATTTTAGATATTTTACTAAATTTTCAGGTGGAACACCTCCAAATGAATCAAACACAAATGCATTATTGTTTAAATATTTAAGATAACAGATCCAGTGAGTGCCCTGATTTTTGTACTCATCCAAATTAACAATGCCACACTCTTTGTTGAGTGGTTGTTCCGGTAAAGAATCAGACATGTACACACCCCTAAAATGTTTGATGCCCAGTGGCTTGATCAAAGCTTCAATATCTTGGTTTGTAAGCGGCTCTTGTTTTTTTTAAACTTACTCATGGCTCTCTTAACACCTTTGCCTTTTTTCTCCATGGCCAGGTTATGGCGCCTCTGCTCATCTAATTCTGCCCTATTTTTCTTGGCATCTATTACTGTTTTTGCTATGGCAGCTGATCCCCCAGCCAAGCTCCCAACAGCCCCGAGAGCAGCTAAGATGGCAGGGATGGTAAATATGAAACCCCCTGTATGCAATTTTTTTCTTGATTGCTGTAATTTTTTTAATTGGGGGGTACTAAGCAACAATTTCATACCATGGCCCTTTGCAAGACAAGAGCTTTTTTTCTTGCGCTGCTTTTTGGTCAAAAGACTATCAATAGTTTTAAGAGATTTGAGACCTGCATAAGGTATTTGATACATAACACCCTTGGCCTTCATCGTAGGTTTATTATATACATATTCACAGCCCCCACCCCAGTTTTTGTTTGGTGCTCATAGCTATGGTGGTCCCCAATGCTGATATTCTCTCACTCAAAGAAGCATCTTTGCTTACAAATCTACCAAATGCAGCCTCTTCTAATTTCCTGTCTGCAACATGTCTCTTGTCAAGGTCGGTATGTGTGTTGTATGCTATGTCATGGTCTCTACAAGCAGCATCTAGGGGATTAACACCAGGATCCCCTCTGTTTAATCTATGGTCCAATTTTGTGCCTGGACCACAATACTGATAGCCTGGAATGTGTAGTTCAAATGGCAGCTTGTTTATAATGTCATTAACCAACCCCCGACCCTCAGAAATATTCCAAAATTTAGGTGGTAGAGTATTAATAATTTTTATGAGATATCCAATCCCCTTAGGGTCATTCACTATAAAATTAGACAATTTGGTGCTTATCATGTCCATAATTCCAACCTTTTCATTGTAAAAATTGTGGTTCCCAGCATTTTCCTCCCCAGCTATCACCAATAACCTATCTACAAGTTTCCTGACATCATCAACCCACACAAATTCTTTAGGCAGGGTGTTGTATTGTTTGATTCCACTGCCTGTCTTAATTTGTGACCATATGGGCTTGATTAAATTATTGTATTTTGCCCCACTGCTAGACTTGACTCTTTTTTGTGTGGGATCATTGTTCTGGTATAGAGCATCTGATTTTATTAATATTTCTTTGTAATCCTCATAATCTTGATCTGTATAGCTGCCAGGCCTTTTCCTAGTCATCAGTTCCCACAACCCAGGTGTGCCGAGATACTTAACAAAAGCACCTTTTTCTCCGAGACGAGATTCTGAATATACAATTATATCATCCCCCATAAATGTTACTCTGAAATTGCCAATTCTATGAATGATGCTGCCGTCAAGCTCTGTGTCGGCATATAAGCCAAACACCTCATCTTTATTGTCTTTAGGTGTGGTTAAATATTTTTGAGCAAGAAGACCCAATTCAATAGGATCCTGTGTAGCTTCAATTCTTCTAGGAGCAATAGGACTAGGTGTATGAATACTGGAAAGTGGGGTGAATGGATAATCTAATATGTTCCTAGCAGCTACAGGCACAAGCTCTGTGATCAAATCTTGATTTTGCTCTGTAACAGTTTTGATATTCTTACCTAAATTATTAATAGCATCAATTACAGGCTGTTCTGTTTGTTTGTGTTTTTCATAGATTCCTCGGTTCTCTGATTTCCATCCCTTAAATCTTTTTACAAGATAATCTCTTAACTTAAGATCATCAATGATTGGCCTTTTCATGGTTATTTATATATGTTTCAACGTCTAGAAAATCGTTGATTTTATTTCTGTATTTACCAGTATTAGGTGTTCTTGTCATATCAATTGTGACAAACCCATAACTGTCCTGGTTCCAGCACCTGCTGCAAAATTTAGAAAAATCATTGTAGCTCAAGTCCCCACCTACATATTCATCATGTATGTGTTTGAGGTTGGTATGATCTTGATGAAACACACATATAAAATTGCTGTTGTCTCGGATCAGTTGCTTCGGTATTTTAGAAAAAGTCTGTGCCAGGTAGAAGCAATCAATGTTTTTGTGTCGGCCCTGTGTAAAGAAATTTCTAACCTTGTTTTGATTATCCAGTATAACGTCATCAAACACAACAACAGAATTATCGAGACATTCATGAAGTGGCTTAACATCTGATTCAAAAGTGGCTATATCCAATCCATCATATAGCTTCATCAGCTGCTGATATTTTAATTGTTCCAAGCTCTTAGAGAAAACATACAAGTGCCTGTTTTTCCAGTCTAACCAGTTGGGTGCCAATAAAAAATTATCAACCATTAGTGTAGTTTTACCACAAGCAGATGGCCCAACAATAAGACATCTAATATTATCAGGCAGCAAGTTGCCATTTCTCTTATTTTGTTGTTCAGGTTCTGGCAGCCTCTTTATAACATCCCAGGTGTTCATATTATTATTTTGTCTGCATCGATCCAGCTGTTTTCCGGATGACCCAGCCATTTGACAAATAACTTGTTGCCTTTTCTGCGGATGATTTTTTCTGAGATATGTGTCAGGCTGTTTAGTTTTGCTGAGCTCTTGTTCATAGAACCTGCCTTTGAGAATTTCTCCTCGGTGATCTTTTATTATATATGTGTTAAGGGTCCCGGGTTTAACTTGAACTACTGTAAATAATTCTGTGCTCCAGTTTCTTGTAAAGCCTCTCTTGAATAAGTGCTTATATTTGCTGATTCTTACTTGATCACCCACCCTGAATTTGGCCTTTCTTGTTGTTGGCTGGTATCTAGGATAATAAACAGTCCTGATCAATTTTTGCTCATCAGATGAAGTTACTTCAGAGGGTTTCATGTTGATTGTGGAATGGACAGAATTGTTATATTTATGTAGAAGTTCTGGAAGAATATTAAGCCATTTATAATTACCTTGAAGTGTAAATTGTTTATACATAAGATTTTTTAGGGTTCTGTTGAATCTCTCTACAATTGAGGCCTTGAGGTCACTGTAACTCGAGTAATGTTTTATTGACTGGCTTTTAATAAATTGTTGAAACACTGAATTATAAAATTCTTTGCCATTATCTGTTTGCAAATAGCGCGGTGATCTTCCACTCTGATTGATGATTGTCCTGAAGGCTTCTGTAACACATTTTCCAGTCTTGGATTTGAGTGGCAGAGCCCAGGCAAATTTTGAAAATGTGTCTATCACAGTGAGTAGATACTTGTAGCCCTTGTTGATTTTGTCTAAGTTTTTCAACTGCCCAGTTGCCATTTCAATCAAGTCGCTCTGCCATAAATCATCTATGCCTTTTGTGACTACTGGCAGTCTCTTAAAATTATGTCTGGCCTGTCTGTGTAGTTCATCAACAAGAATATTGCAACTATAGGGTGTTCAGCAGCTGATACTGCAGGATTTTCTAAATATAATTTGTCCCCTATTTGTATTTTAAATTCCAAAGAGCCATCATCTTCAACATAGGCTGTTTCTAATGTATTGGGGTCTGTAAAATCCTCTAACTCTACACTGGTGATTTTTACTTTGTTGTCAGCATTTGTTATTGATAAGGTAGGGTAGTGGTGTGCCTGTGGCTGATGCCAATATTTGATCTTGATTGGTCTCAATGTGCCCCCAACAAAAAACTGGTAATAAAATTGTACAGGGGACAGCATATATATTTTGCCACCTGGTGTAAATGGAGAATCATATTCTTTGTTGGGGATGCTGTACAATTCAAGAATTACTGTATGTTTTGGATTCTCGATTATGCCTGTTATTTCTTTTTCTGCTGTAAGCAATCTGCTTGTTACAGATTCAAGGTGCTCATTGATGGTCCTAACAACATCATCATGGCCTGGCTTGATTTTTATGTCCACAATAAGTTTCTTGTATTGTTGCACAATCTCTTGAAGCTGGGTGGCAAAAACAGACAGAGCATTTGCTTGATTGGATTCCATGGTTCCTAGCTGTTGCTTGATATTAGCTACAATATGTTGCAAATTTTCAACAACTGCCAATTTTGAATTTTGAGCAGTAAGATCATGGACCTGTCTTCTGATATCCTCAAACAGGGCATGCAATTCATTAATATGTTGATTGGTTGGAAGAGTGGCCACTGTCTGAGTGAGATGTTTGATCTCTGTCTGGATATTCTTGATATCTTCTGATTTCAATATCCTATTCACTGCCCTCTTAATATTTTTAAGTTCCTGTGATGTGGGAAGATTTGATACTGTATTTTGCAAAGATTCAAGTGCCAATTTTACATTGTTTAATTCAGAAGCATCAGCTACATCTTGCATAGCATTTTGGAGCAGGGCTATATCTGCCTGAGTGGGTGTGGATTGTTGTAAAATTTCAAGCTTTGTTTGGATATCATCGATCAAGTGATGAAAATGAGATAGCTCAGATTCAGTGTTGAGGTTTTCAAGCTTTGTGATTTGTTGCTGGACACTGACAAGTGTGTCTACAATCCCGGGCAGGCGGGATTCTTGTACATTTGCCAAATCATTTTGCACTGCTGCTATTGTACCTTCAAGATGGGTTATGGTACTTTGAATTTTTCCAAAATCTTCATATGTTTCAAGTTGCAGCTTAATATTTGCTACACTCCGAGTTATTGCATTCAAAGCATCAGAAGATGGCAAATTGTTCATAAAATTTTCAAGTGTCTCAATTTTTTCTTTAACCTCGGCTATGGCATTGTGCAGAGGATCCAGATTAGGTATTTGGAGTGATTGAATCTGTTCTTTTAGAGTGGAAATCACTAGATCAAAATCTTCTTGTGATTTTATGCTTTTGACAATTGTTTGGAGCTGTGCCTGGACATTATTTATCTGCTCTTCCAGTTGCTGTTTCAATTGCTCAGAGTTGGTGGCTTGGGTCTTAAATTTGGCTTGAAGAGCTGCTACAGCCTCTTCTAAACTTTGAAAATTATCTAATGTTGCCAGATCAGTATATTTTTGAAGCAGCACTTTGAGTTCGGAATCAATTTTAAGAAGAGGGTCCATGCATTGTGATTGCAAATTTGTAATTTCTAGTTGAAAACTGGCATTGAGTGTGGTTTGTAAAGCTTGTAAATCACTTCTTAATTTCTTGACTCTGACATCAAGCATCAGAATCTCATCACTGTGATCTTCATGTCTTGTATGGCCAAATATATCATTAGGCATTTTTGTTTTAATGGTTATTTATTATAGAGTATCTGATTCTTAATTCTATAAAAAAGGGTATAAGCTTGTCATAGGATCCAGGGACCTCAATATATAAGCAGTCACCAGCAGAAACAGTATATACAGTGCCAGAAATCATGTTTGAGTGCTTAATTCTATAAATATTTCTCCCTACTGAAATCTTGACATCACCCTCAGGAGTTGTAATAAATTGCAATTGCCCACCTACAGGTAATTGGTAATGATTTAAATTATTGTTAAATATGTACAATGTTTTACCTGTTTCATCATCAACATCTGTAAGTATGCTGTTCAGATGAATAATTAACAAGCCACTCAGTTTAGATATCATATCAGAAGAGGGTTGTGGTGTGGGCAGGTCCATAATAGCCTGTTTTTTGAACCCAAATAAGTTCATAGGCATGTTTATTTATTTCAAATCATGCTCTGTAATTGGGCATTGATTTCCACTTTTCAAATCACAATGCCCCCAAGGTAAAGTATGTATGTCACATGATAAAATGCGTCTCTTATCATCATGTGGGTCCAGAGCCACTTTTCTTACAATATTGCTAGTCAGCAAGTGATCCTCACTCTGAATTCTATTTTCTGATGTTCTGATTGAATTCTGGGATTTAATGCAATTTTTATAATCTTCAAATTGGAGATCTTTTTCCACAGTCACTCTGCCAATACCCTTGGCCTTTTTGACAACAGCACTACATGTTTTAAAACTGTACACCTTGGCACTTAACCCAGCAAATTCCACAATAACATCACCAAGTGTCTCATCTTTTAACTTGCCAGGCACCTTTTTGTTGTGGGGTTGAATTCTTGTATGTTCACTGGTATCAAAGTATTGAAACAATTCAGGCTGTGACATATCTTGATAAACATCTTCTGTTTGAATATCAAGAATAAAACTATCCGTGTCCATGTACAATAATTTTACACGATCACCATAAAAAGGTTTCAACACATCATAATACAATATTAACATATGTAATTTGGACAATTCCAATATCACAGCCCCTACATAAATAGGTTTATCAAACTTGATCTTTGTTTTCATCATGTTGAAAAGTGCCATGTGCTCATCATAAATTCTTCTATAATTGAAGTTGGGCTTTGCAACCAATTTTTTGCTCAGGCTGGGGTCAGTAATTATTTTAACATCGGTATGTTTTCTGACATTTTCAATTGTTTTGCCATACACTGAATTCACCATCAATTTAAACAAGCCCTTATCAAATTGGCTCTTTGCAGATGTTCGAAGCTCCGTGTTTGTATCAATGTATGGTTTCAACCATTCTGAGTGCCTGAACCTCAAAACTTTTCTAACTTTGGGTACTTGAACACCATGTTTCATCAGGAACTGGAGGTTTTTGTAATATGTGACATATCCCTGTTTCGGCTCCAGAGTCATCATGAGCTTCTTCTGTTTAGAGCCAGGTGAACACTGAACCTCGGAAATTGGGGGCAGATCAGAAAATTTCTTGTGCAAATCATCAGGAATTGTCAGATCAACCTCTAAGAAGAGGCCATAGTCACTGTCATCATAATTCTTAAGATCCTCAATATTGAAATCTTCAACCCACTCAAGCTCTGCATATGGCAGTTTTTGCATCATGGCATGACCATAGAGGCTGTTTGCATCCACATACAGTATATAATTTGATGGCCGTGCTGGATCATAATCAGGCATATATTTGTTATTTGCTCTGGCATATCTCTGGGAACATTGCACCATCCCCCCTCTTATACCTTTCTCCATAAACAGATACATATCTTGATCTTGGATCAGATCCAATTGCTTTTTGGTGTTGAAAAACGTTGCGGCCCATGCTAGGCCCGGAGCACTGAAAAAATACACTGGGTCCAGTCCATAATTTTGCATGGAAGATTTTCTGAATGCCTGCAATATATCAGCTAAGAGGGTGACATCAAGTTTCAAATATGCCATGTGATAATCACCAAATGTTTTGCATTTTAAATTGTTCCACATCAACTGAGCATGGTGATAATCATCATCAGTGATTCCAGATCCTCTGATTTTGCTGTAAAACTCTTGTTGTGGTGGCAAAGAACACTCATCAAATTTAGAGAAATCTGTAACATAGTCATATGGATATACACCCTTCCGCCTAATTAATTTCAGGTCCTGATTTGGAAACAATGCACGTGTGATTTTCAAGTGATCATCAGGTAATTGAGAGGCCAGTGTAGCCAGGCTAGCAGATAAAAATCTGTAAGAATCAAGAAATCTTATGTGAATAGGAACACCATCAACTTTAATTATCTTGCTAATAGATATATATTTCTCATCATTTTCAGCTAAAATATTTAAATTCTGCTTCTCAAACCCCTCGTACCTGATCAGATGATGGAAATCATAATTGGATGCTCCATGGCAAAATATGGGGATAAATCTTGGTCTCTTGATCTTAATATTACAGCTATTACACAGGGCCATTAAGAATTTACCATCTGTATGAGAATGGTGATGTACCTTGATATTTGTATCTGAAAATTCAGAATCACATACCGGGCATTTTTCTGCATTGTTGAAATCTTTAATCTGATCCTCTGTTAAAGGCAACATGGGCTTTGATTTTAATAAGATGTTAGATGCTATGTCACGGCACTCATTTTCTATTCTATGTGCAAATATTTTGATGGCATCTGGTCCCATGTATGAATATTCTTTACTAGCTACACCATCCCGTATAACTGTATAACAAAAGCTGGAAGGTTCATGTAGCTGGTATGATGTACTTGAAGATTCTTCGGGATCTGGATTGCAGAATGCAATAGGTTTGACGTTCGATTCAAAATCACAGACAATATATACTGGGTGTTCCAACAAGGCTTCATACTTTTTGAATTTGCAATTTTCACTTGGATTGGGCATCACCATATGAACAGGTTTATGGTTGCCACAGTATTTCAGATGCTCAATTAACTTGTTTTTGGCAATTTCTGTATTACATTCAGGAACCCTATTTACCATTTTTTGACCATCAAATACAGTTAAACATCTTCTGCACAACTTAAATATTCTATTAGATTTGTCTAGTTGTGTTCTCACCAAAGCTTCAAGATTATGTATCAGAGTATAATGATATGTGCTATCCCCTTCAATTAAGAGCAGATCAATCGGAATTGCAGATTCATCATCAATTGTACTGATTCTGAGAGGATCTATCAAGCAATTGCCAGTGGAACAAGTAAATACATTAATAGATAATTGTTTGCCATTGATGTGCCTGGCCCTTTTTTCAAATTTATCAATATTCTGAACAGACATTGGATATTCCAAACCCTCCATTGCATCGTCAAAAAGATGTTCATGTTGTTTGTAATAACTTATTCTCTCAGGATGCCTTGAAACTAGAAACAAAGCAGCTAATATACACCACAAAAAGCATTTCTGGTCGGTATTTTCTATATTAACCACGGCTCTTTTGTTTTTGATATTAGCAGGTAATGGCAGATATGTGGATCCTTGTAATGGGCTGAATTCAGAAATATTAACATATAACTTGTGCGGAGAGCCGCATAGGGTCCATCCTGACTCTTTTGCTGCAAATTCAGAGTGTTTAATATTCAATTGATCCATCAATCTGCTTATTATTGTGTCTAAATTTGCATTTGAATATACCGGTACAGTTTCTGTTACGTGGGGGTGTATAAATTTTGTAGCGTTTGGTTTCTTATATTGTGTATACAATTTGAGGGACAGCTTATAAGAGCCATTTTGTGCATTAAGAATTGCCTGCAGATCAGGATTTATACTGTTCAAGAAATTCTTAATACCACATCTTGGCTCTGATACAAAACAGTGATCCCTTAATTGTCCGTTAAAACTGCTACGGATAGGTTCATGGCGTGGCTGTTTTGCTGCTCTGGCATTAAGAGGTGCTTCGTGCCTTCTTTTCAGACCAGATGTAGATGGTTGTGCAGAGCAAGTATTTTTATGTTTATATGTGAAATATTCCATGTTGTATTTTCTATTGCATTTGGGGCAAATTTTTGTGGGAGTTCTGTATTTGTCTGGGTTACAAATCTTTTGGTGCTTGGCCCAATTGGGGCTGGATATATTTTTATTGCACTGATTACAATGTTTTTGACTTGGCATTTTTGTTGTTGTTTATTATATACAATTTCCTGGGTTTCAATTCAAAATTCTATGCTGGATAAAAATATCAGTTGGGGTTCAGCACTGTACTTTGTGTGTGTGTGTATGTAAATATGTGTGTATACACTTAATATTTTTGGCTTTGGTATTTATATACAATTTCTTGGGGTTCAAATCAAAACTCTATGCTGGATCAGTTGGGTTCAGCACTGTGCTTTGTATGTGTATGTATATATGACCTTACTTGGGTTATTCCGCCAAATTATATGCTTCAAGTCTCCTATACTTTGGCGGAGCCTGTTCAGGTTCTGCCCCCCCCCCACTTGTGGGTTCCACTGCCAATCCAGCAATGGTGAAGAATCTGCACTGTGCCCTGGCTTTTATAGTTTTACAGAGCCAATAGAAACACTGTGGGGGTGCATTCAGAAACATGAGCTATTCTCTAACATTTTTGCCGAAGTACTTTCTTCTGAATGCACATCCCGTTTTTCTGCTGAGCGTACATGCAATCCATACTGCAGCGCCATGCCTCACCGCGGCGGTGGACAACTCTGGAACTAATCGATGTCAATAGGGAGAACCGCGCTGCGGCGATCAGTTGATAGGGAGAAATTACAGGCAATAGGATTCCCGTGCCAAGTATCGATCCCACCGCTTTGGGGCCGTCATGCGCACATATTGTTCAAGTATTGATCTTATACCCTCTCGGTGCTTGATTTTATATATGAACAGATTACAACAAAGAAACTGAATATAACAAATGCAAAATATCCCAGTTTCAATTCAATCCATTTATCTGGATTGAAGAAACCAACAATTCACATATCCCCATATCATTGTATGCTTGCCCTATTGGTACCTCTTTTGCTGTTGAGCAATTTTCTTGAAGAGGCAATTTTATTGAAAAAACCTAATAGAACAAGATACAGCGGTATGAGAAATATGTGAATTAAAGATATTTTAGTAATATACGACGTCTTAAGAAAGGAATATTCAGCTCCAAAGTACTTTGTCTAATGCTTGCTACCATTTCCCTATTACTGGCAAAAAGAGTTAAAAATATTGACATAATGAAAAAAATTGACTTGTTCCCAAGTGTTCACCGAGTTCAGACATTTGCACATAGATGGCTCTGTTGTTGTTGCTTATCAAATATATATTACATTGTTATAAGAATTACATTGTTTTAATATTAGATATGTAAATTGAACCTGGTGCCCAATTGAACTTAAACCAGAAATAAATATGTGTGTGTGTGTGGGTGTGTGTGTGTGTGTGTGTGTGTGTGTGTGTGGGTGGCCTAGTTTTAAGTATGGCCACAAGAGGGGCATATTTTTAACAAATTTATGGACAACAATCTCTCAGAAGTGCCTTTTATAAGTGTAGCCTCATCAATCTGAGGGGGTCATACTTTCTCATGGAATCCATGAGGGCTTTTTTACAAAAATCTTGGATTATACGGGGTTTCACACTAGAGCAAAAAACTCATATGGCCATGTTGAGCTAGTTTTAAGTATAGCCAAACCTGCTTGAGGAGAGTTCATACTTTCTCGGGTTTATCCTATCATAAATACCACTACTCACGCTTGCTCAATAGAGTCAAAAAAATTATCAAGTTTAATAAACGACATGAACACTTTTCTTTATGGTTTTCAAAAAACTCAACCAAACGTATTTTCATTAAAATGTACAAATCTGTTCTTTTCCTTTACACAAAATAAATTTGATTCGTACTGTATTGGGAATTTATGAAGCGTCATATCTTGACGTCATAGTGTTCGAACGGAAGCAAGCGCTTCACTCCCCCCCCCCTTTTCCCACTTGTCGTTATTTTATACCGACCAGGCTTTCATTAATAGCGTAGGAATTCTCCGATATGACATTACGCTCTGTCAATGGTTAACAGTTTCATTTCATTTGCAAGGCAATTCTACCCGTTTCTAACTGATGTTCGACTGTTAATTATCCTTCTGTTTTAACAGCAAACATTTCTGTGTCGGCGCTTTCCCATGTGCAGGGCTCGTCTGCGTGCGTGTGCAAGGGGGGGGGGACGGGGGGGGCACAGGGGTATATTGCGGACGGTGACCGATTCTCTATCGGACCGCATTTTCTCCTACACCCTTGTACGCATCGTTGGACAGCGGTTAACAAACCATTGATTTACAGAGAAGGATACAAAAATGTCCACGGCTTGATAATTCTGAACAAGAATTCCGGTACAGCCCTCGTAAAGCAGGGAAGACCGCCACAATAATTATCCCACTCCACGATATTGATTTCTCGTTAGCTGACGATGTAAAGGGGCAGATTTTAATCTGGCGGAGACCAGAATCACGTTGTTATCTGACCGATACATAAACAGTCATCAAGGTTCAAATAGTTGCATCATTCGACAATGATTTGGCTGTGTCATTTGGTTGGCCGCACTGGTATTCGATACTTTACACAACGAAAAATTATTTAAATTCTTGTTGCAACGATTGTTATCGCCGGATGATTTCTCCGAAGCGAACGTTTAATTTTTTTTTGTACGAGGGTCGTTCAAAAAGAAACGAGAATTTCATTTCCAGTACTAATCAGTGTGAACATAGTCTCTGTCAAGCGCGACGTGTTGAAGTTGCGGTGACGAGGAGGAGGTAGACTTTGAGGGACAGAAGCTGCCCTCAAGAAGAGAAATCCTGAGAAATCTGATCTTCTGGAAGTGCTGTAGAATCTGAGAGGGTCCGCGTTTGCCGTGAGGACGCCGTTTGAGTCGACGCGGGAACCGCCTTTATGGCAGTGACCCTCCGTTGCCACGTTTATCTACGAAGCAACTTGCGGTCAAACAGCCAATTAGGTCTACATCTTGGGCAAGAAGCGGCAACCTTAACATTCCTGCTCCACGAAGCAGCCAGAAGGGAAATAGGATTTTGTCAAAATAACCGTTCTGCTCTGTGAACGAAAACAAGTCTCTGCGCAAGTGGTGACGCGAGACGGCTCCGCCAATGGACACGTGAGAGAAGCGGGATTGCGAGGAGCAGTTGCTAGCAGCGTGTACTGCTTCGCTACGCCCACTCGATTTCCTCCCCTTCACTGTCGTTATGCGCGGCCTTGCTCCAGAGTTGCCTGGGACAGAGTATACGTCTGAGAAGCTGACAGTGTATTGGCAGAGTGGATATTAAGCCGAATCACATGCTACTAAGGCTATTGAGGGTATGTTATCACGTAAGCATGAGAAGAGTAGAACCACGAAACAACTGGAAAGAGAGGATATTTCCCGTCAGGACGTGATGAAAATGGCAGAAGAAGACAACAAAAAGTTAGTGGAAATGCACAGGATTCATGAGGAAGCTGGACAAAGAGTACGTGTTGCCTCAGGCGGCTAGTGCCAAGCTCAAACCGAAAAGTGGAGCAGCAACACCACCGATCTAGTGTAGGATCACCACTTTAAAGGGTGGCGCCAGTAAAGATCTTGGTTCATTTCTCTTCTCAACTGGTAGCGAAGCAGGTGAAGGGAAGAAAAGTAGCGTCAGTGACGAGAAATGCTCTTCTTTTTTAAAACATGATGAAAACAGTCAGTGTAGGAGATAAATCTGCGCATGCACAGAAAAAAAACGCAAGATTTCGATTGAACTAGCCACTGCTTTCAAATCTGTTTTTCCACTGAATAGCCCCGTCCAGTTCGCTGCACTTTTTGACACTAGGTATAGTGCAGGTGTATCCCGATGTCAGGCTGGTGCAAGGAAATTACGTTCAACCAAGTGGACGATGCGTGGTGTCCACGTTCAGAAGATTCAACAAATGCCTGTCTGCTGCTTTCAACGTTCATTTGATTAGTTAGCACTCACCAAATACACAACTTGACACTAAATGCACGAAGTAGACGAGTCGGTGTTGCACCGTGTAACCAACTAGACGCGTGATCGCAGAGAGAATCAAACACTGCAGCGAACTGGACGGGGCTAATATATAAGGTCCCTGATGCCAATATGGCCAAGCTGGTAATATGGCCAACTGGCTATCCTTCATGTAATTCCTAATGATAACTACAGATTGTGCTAGCATGGGCATGTCCCCTGGGGACTTCACAAGAGCTGGTGACGCCGTGTCCGTTACAACGGCGTGGAGACTCCATATTGTCGAGTTGTTGTTGAAAAGAAAACACGCTTGTTATTTCGCTGCGGTAAGTTCATATTTGTTTCTACGTCTATTTTACTGATAATTTCAATTTCGTAATTGTATAGTGAGTAGTATTCTGTGCTTAATCAAGTAAATTGCCATAATTAAATTTATCTTAACCGTTAGTTTACTATTTACAATTTGTGTAATATTACTTGGCATTTTCACTAGTCCAAAATGCACCCAATAAAGTCAACATAAAGAAATGAGGTAACATATTGTTTTATTGTAATTCTTATGTTCTTCTTTTCATTTGTAGTAAGCTTAAATGTTTCTATCTAACATTTCAATGCATAAAAAGTAACAAAAGTTATTATATAAAACGTAAACAACTAAAAAAGGTGCTAAAATGTTTCAAACGTCTTTTAACTTACTTATTAGTCTTTACATGTTTAACTGTGTCAAATTTAAAACCATATAATTGTATATGATAACATTTAAAAGTTGTAAAACTAATTTTACATTCTATTTTTATTGACTTATACCATTTCAAAACAGAAAAACAAATGGTGGCCATATTACCTTCATATGCTTTTAATATGTCCTAAACTCAGACTTACCTTCACGTGCTTATTTTTATATTCACATTCACGAACGAAACTTGTTTTTTTGGTATGTTATAACCAAAAGACCAACAAATTGCCTCCCACAACTTGTTTGCAAAATGCATACGAAGATGTCAGGATAATTAATTAAAGATTAATGTGGCCATATTTACATCAGGGACCTTATATTCATTTCACCATCTAATGACCTTCTACATATCTTTAAGCTCAAGGTTTTTAAAAATCATAGTTAAAATGGGAGGCTATGTCTATATTCTAGGCGTATTATCTTCATGGGAAAGATTATAACATCATTGAGCCTTGTTTTCATGATATAAAAACTAAATATGCTGACCAAGGCAGAAATTTATTTTATTATAAAACATAAACTAAACGTAACGTTTCAACCTTCTAGGAAGGTCTTCTTCACACTCTGTACCAAGTACATATGTAACCAGGTACACAACAGGATATATATGCACAACAGGATATATATGCACAAAAATACTCCCCTCCAGACTATTAGAAAGTAGTTCTGGAACAATCTAGCAGGTGGCTTTCCCTTGTCAACTTGTCAATACAAGATGAAGGAAAAGGGATACTATTGGAACTCGAAATAGAAGAAGAAGACAAGATTAGCTACCTAGATATATTGATGAAAAGGAAGGCAGGACAAGAAATTGAAACCGCTTGGCATCAGAAGAAGTGTGCAGCAGGGGTATTCTGCCACAAAAGAAGTGATGTAAGTGAGGGGACAAAAATAAATTTTATAAAGAATATGGAGGACAGAATCAAGAAAATATGCACAAAAGAATGTGAAAAAGAAGGCAAAATAAATAGCCTATAGAAACAGCTGGAAAAGAATGGCTATGAGAAGGAGGATAGACTGGACATAAACAGAAGAAGGAAGAAAAGTGGCAGGGGACAATTGGAAGGGAAAGAAAAAGAGGAATAGAAACAAAAGAAAGGAGGTTTGGAATAAGGATTATGGGGAAGACCACAGAAAAGATATGCAAAGTGCTTAGAAAAGCGGTGATTAAAACTTACAGGAAGGGAGGGAGAAGCATCTTAAGAATAGCGAAGAATGCGAACAAGAAAAAGAAAAACAGAGAAGAGGAAGAGGAAGGGATTATCTACGAAGTGAAATGTAAAGAATGTCGGAGTGTGCACATAGGAGTACCGAAAAAGAGGCTGAAAGACAGGTTGAAACAACATAGGGATGATGTAAGACTTAAAAGAGAGAGAAATGCGATATTTAAACACACGAGAGAAACAGGACATGACATAGAGTGGGATGAGGCTAAGCAGATAGGAAGGGAGAAGAGAATACTAGTGAGAAAATGGAAGGAGGCCAAGGAAATAGAGAAGAAAGGTGAAGAAGACACAATGAACTGAAATGGGAGGCTGAAGTTAAACAAAGAATGGAAGAAGGTGTTAGAAAGAGTGGAAAGGACAAGAGAGAAAGAGGAGAGAAGAAGGAAGAAGAATGAAGGAAAAAGAGCGTGAGATAAAGAGTCAGGCGGCAGTCTCTTTCAGGTGAAAGTACAGTTGACAAGGAAAAGCCACCTGCTAGATTGTTCCAGAACTACTTTCTAATAGTCTGGAGGGGAGTATTTTTGTGTATATATATTTCATCCTGTTGTGTACCTGGTTACATTTGTACTTGATATAGAGTCTGAAGAAGACCTTGCTAGAAGGTTGAAACGTTACGTTTAGTTTATGTTTCATAATAAAATAAATTTCTGCCTTGGTCAGCATATTTAGTTTTTATGGGAAAGGTAAAATCGAGCGGCGCACTGCCGAAAAATAGCACTCCAATCCCAAATTTCGTGTTGGTTGTTTTTAGGTCTATTGGCACCCAACTGGAGAGGTGATTTGCTTTAAGGCAAGGCATTAAATTACCTCAAAATTGCTTTAATATACCTAAAAATGTTAAAACACTGACACAATATTTTTTATAAACGAAATATATTTCTAAAAAATGTTTCCCTGTTATTAGTTCCTGAACGGATATTCTTAAAGAGTAATTTAATTCAAAATGTTTACACAAACATAGATAATAAAAGCATCGATTTGTTTGCAATGTCATATTTACAATTCAAGAAAACAGTTATGAATACATTGACTACAAAAACAGATGGAAATATGTCGTGAAACTGTACAGTATTTTTATTGTGTGTTAAGTAATTGTACTACTACAATATGAACTCTGAAAATTGGTGTAAATATGTTGAGTTCAATAGTAAATAAACAAATTAATGAGGGGTGTAATGCTCGATGGACACCTCTGTAAGATTCTGATTATTGCAGAACATGCAATTTGAAATACGTAAATTTACATAAAATAATTTTATCCAGTATTATTGTTGAAACACATATTGCAGTGTTTTTTTTTTACAGTAAATCTGATCTTGGTGGAAATTCTGAAATGAAAATGATTGTATATTGTCTGTTAGATCTACAAGCCCCTCTTTATGACACAATTGGAATATGAAAAAGCAAGCAATATCTTCTGGATTTAATTCACAGTCAGCAAGGGAAAATTCGCCTGACATATCTTGAAAAATAGATTTAGGAGCTATTGCTAAAGGTCTAATTTCTTTCCTGGAAATGTTTTCTTGCTGTATATATGGACAAGCATTAACAAACATAAAGTATTCAATAATAAATATAATCTCAAAATATAATAAAAAATGCCATTAACTTTCGGAAAACTATAAAAATTCTCGAAATTACCTAACAACTGCTAATAAATGGCCTATTCCTCGAAAATACATAAATGCAACCATATATTTTGTTGAGTGGAAAAAGTTTGGCTCCTGAGTTTTTAATTGTTGGTTTAACGCGACAACCCCATTGTACCCGTCTATTATCGCTGTCATCCAATCACATTAAAAATTACGATGGCAATTTTTAACGTATTAACGATCATTAAATAATTAAACTAATTAATGTAACTATAATGGCTCAATTATTAAGAATATATTTATAATGAACGCAATTTGCAATTTATGGTCGTTTACGATAAAACATTTTATTTTCGTTACTTAGCGTCTTTTTTCTTCCACTTTTGATGAAATTAATGAAGGAACACTAATAAATGTCCTCCTCCGTAGCCGAGCGGGTTAAGGCGTTCACTCGTCTTGAGATCGTTCGCTGCGGGACGGCGTAGGTTCGAATCCGGCTCTGGTCGGAATTTATTCGGCCTACGTATAGGGCCGGTGGCAACCCACCATCGTGAGGAAATTGTGGAGCTCCGAATGAGTGAGCGGTAACCCGGTCTAGAAGACCTACAACGGCTGGGGGTTCGACGGGCTGACCACCCGTCACCCCAATACTGGTCTAAGATCTCCACGCTATAACAGGTGACGGAGGAACAGTGTGGGAGGGAGACCAGCAGTCGGTAGGTAAGCCAAGGCTCTCAAAGGCTGTCGCGCTATGGGTTATTATAACACTAATAAATAACACTAGCTAATGGAACCGTGAAAGTCTAAAGTCGTGACATTTTCTTGATGTAACAAGGCTTCTTGTACAATTTTTTCAACACACGCGAACCTCTTTGCCGAATCTTTCCCCAGAGTAGACTGCGCGATGACGTCAAGTTGAATATCATCCATTCCCGATTCGCCTAATCGCAGCAGAAAGAAAGTACAAGAACTTACGAACGGAAAAAGCAGAATCTATACTTTGTAATACATTACAACAAATTATATTTCGTAGAAATCACAGAACTAGCCAGCAAGTCAGGTCACACAAGACGAAACTGGAAGATACGCTGAAGACTACAACTTTTGTGCATATTTTTGCATTAATTAACATGTTAAGTTTTGCGTGTTTGTAGGAGCCGAGGGGAAAAAAACTGAAATACGAGAGTTGTCACTTGAAAAGAGTGACCTGCAAACTTTTTTTCCCCTGCTTCTCAGATTTAATTTACTCAGCTTTTCTCACAGGGCGGTGGAGTGAAGAAAAAAGAAAGCCAATTTTTCTTCCAAAACTCGACTTCCTTCAGGCAGGAGGTAGGGAAAGGAAAGATGGACTATCTTCCCAAGATCCTGCATCATAAACTAGAGGGATTCTTTGTGCAGGAAGTCACACTTTCCACTTTCTCCGTGTGCCCCCTTTTTTCACTTTTTTTCCTTCTTTCACAAATATATTTTGCATATTTAGTGCCTTCTGTTCTGTCGCTGCCAGATTTCGCAACGCTGTGGAATGATAAATGAAAGGCACCAAGTTACTTTCGGGTCGATCCCAGCGCCACTAGTGGGAGAAAATGCAGTGGTGGACCAAGGTGGGAAAATCAGCGAAAGATCGTAACATTGGAAATGTTTAAGCACAAAGAACGCCAAATCGCAGACATATAGCCATCACTTTTCCAGACAGGAAATATCTAGAAATATGTGAGGAATGCCTTGTCAGACATTGCCAAGCTTCCTTGATGGCCATCGTTGTAAACAGGTGAAAACAATTGCAATAGAGGAAGAGACTACAGGTAACTGATTCGGTGTTGTCAGTAAATTCGATCGGAATAAATGTCTGGGAGCAGGGTGCTCATTGGTCAGTTTTAGAACGAACATTGAGAGGAGAGTTATGAGCATTAAATGGCGGGCTACCAGAGCAGGGCGAAAGAACGTGTTGAAGCGAGTCGGGAGTCAGACTCTTTGTACAGTTACTTTGCAGAACTTCAGCTGTTATACAGAGACAGGTATACCTTCTCATTAGCAATGCTGATCCAGTCTTTATGGGTTTAAAACTCAAGTGTTGTGTCTTGCCATTCCTATCCATGCAATTAGTACCTCTCGCACCTTACCATCAAGCTTACCATGAATAGCGAGTTGCTCCATAAAGGAGGGTGAATGATCAGTAAGCTACATCAACCGAGTTCGATCGAAGGGTATGAAAAACTCAATATGCTGACCAAGGCAGAAATTTATTTTATTATAAAACATAAACTAAACGTAACGTTCCAACCTTCTAGCAAGGTCTTCTTCAGACTCTGTACCAAGTACAAATGTAACAAGGTACAGAACAGGACGATATATATACACAAACATTGCTCCCCTCCTGACTATTAGAAAGTTGTTCTGGAACATTCTAGCAGGTGGCTTTCCCTTGTCAACTTTACATTCACCTGAAAGAAAATGTGGTTGGACTCTTTATCTTACGCTCATTTTCCTTCATTCTTCTTCCTTCTTCTCTCCTCTTTCTCTCTTGTCCTTTCCACTCTTTCTAACACCTTCTTCCATTTTTTGTTTAACTTTAACTTTGTTTCCGCCTTGGTCAGCATATTGAGTTTTTCATATCATGGAAGCAAGGCTTAATGGTGTTACGAAGGGTATGATACGTGGTGGGGATGCTGGACAGATGTAGCTCACTGATCAACTTTTCTCGTGAAACAAAGTCAACACTGGCATTTCTCTTTCGTGTAGTAACATCCAGGTTATCAGGGCCATGCCCAAAATTTTCAGTCAGGGGAGGAGGGGTCTAGGTATCGCTTCTAGGTTTTGACTGATTGTTTGAAATTAAAATCCTGGGTGCGTCAGCATTTAGGCTATTTGCCCCCGTCACATTATACGAGGAATGGACACATCTCTCTGAGGACCAAAATCGTTTGCTAGGTTAAAAGCTGAGGCTGTAAATGGGCACTCAGCACTTACAAGAATAAAACGCAGGACATCACAGCTCTAGGTTCAGGCACCAGAGCGTTTGCAACACTGCATTTACCGGCAATAGCAATGATAAAACGAAAGGATGCTCTCTCTCCGTGGCGAAGTGGTTATCACGCTACGACGCCAGAGGTCTCGAGCTGGAATCCTGTCCTGGGAATGCATGTTCTTTGTGAGTGTCCTTTCATCAAATCATCATCCTCATCGTCAAGATTATCCAAAAATGGCAGAAAAGTTACGCTAAATAAGATCGATTGGTTTAGTATATTTTTCGAAGGGACAACCACAAACACGACAAAACACGAGCCACACAGAGCATTATACTCGCCAGTGCATCGATAGTCTGCGAGATACAGTCCAGGGTGTATTACGTGGAAAGGACTGGGTGTGCTTAGAAAGGGCCATCCATTGCACCCCCACTAAAATAAGATCGATTGGATTAATTTATTTCACTCGTACTTCGCTTTCTGGAACTTTCGGCTTTAATAGCGAAGATGAGAATGAGTGATGTGACATGATGAAATTCATGAAGGGACACTCACAAAGACCACCCATGCCCGGCAAGGCCTGGATTCGAACCTGGGAGCATGTCGTGTATGTATGCAGTGTTTATGCATACTCGTAGGTTCATCATAGAATAAATTCATACGAGGATTCATAACAACAATGATTTAATATATATATGGTAAATTTCTCGTATCGGACAAACAGATTTCTTCAAATTTACAGGAGAAATTACTTACCGAATGCAGTTTCTTTATAGTTGTGGAAGTTCGGGGAAGTGTTTTCTCGCATCGTTCATTGAATTTTGCTGGTAAATCATGTATTTTTTGATATAAATGTGTGACCGATGCACGAAAGCTCTTGCATCCATTTACTTCCAGCCGGATGTTGCCTGTGTGTGATGACGTAATCACGGTCAATGCCGGTCAGTGTTTCCAAACACGTGTTTTTGTAACTGAAGTAGGTACGTTTCCGCAAATGGTTTGTGGGGGCTATGTGTCAATGGTTCGTGGGGCTATGCGAGAATGGTGTGTGGGGCTACGCATTTTTTCTCTAAACCAATTTTTTACTATTGTAACCTAAACGTGACCCTACCTAACCTAACCTTACCGAAATGGTTCGTGGGGCTATGCGTCAATGGTTTGTGGAGCTACGTAGGTATTTTTGGGTGCAGTGGGGTGGAAACACTGCATGTCGAGTACGGTAGTGAAACTGTGACCGCCATTTTGCGTGTTACCGAAGGCAAAAAAGAAACGAAGAATACTTACTCGATATGTCGCAAATAGAGCTTATTTCCGTGAAATAAGCGAAATGCCACAATGTTTCTCAATGCAGAATACATAAGTACGAATATTGAAATCAAAAGAACTAGCAAATTTGAGCCGTTTGTCCGATTCGAGAAATTTACCATATATTTTAGCCTCTGCTCTCTCCGAGGGAACGGCGTCCGCTGTAGGACAAGGCGACACTGGATCGTCGTATCCCGTAGCTCTACTAACCGTGTATCCTCCAGGAGAGTAGAAATCGGACCGGGATAAGGCAGGCTGTAAATTACAATGACCAATACTCTCGCCCCATGAGGTTTATTGATGTGATTGGAGGTAGGGACTGTAAACGGAAGGCACACTCATTCACTCACCTTGCCTAATCCGGTGACGCTTCCTTGAACACAGCGTATCCTAAGATTACCAGCCCAATAGGCTTACACTTCGATGACAACAGAGACAAAAGAGAGCTCCACGTAATTGGTTCTGTGCTTATATAGGAGGTAGGTGTATGACCTCCCTGCCGCGCTGGACGTTTGACGTTGAGCTACGTGGGCATTAGGCAAGGTTCGTGCGTCGCTTGCACCCTACCGTCTACAATATATACGAGTATATTAAAGCTGGTGATGAAGAGGTGGAACACAACGATTGTAAAATAAGCTTACACTTGCTTTGGGTGGAGGTTTTCTTTGCCAAATTTGTTTGCCAAAGCTCAGTGAAAGGTTTAAGAATTGAAATGCCTGGTTTGTAAAGAGAAGAGTAACAAAGGAAGTACTACTTTGGAACAGCTGTTTCAAACACTGATGGAGAAAATGGGGAGGGAAAGAAGAACAAGAAAGAATCAGGAAAGAATAAGGAATGAACAATAAAGAACCACGAAAGAATAAGGAATGAACAAGAAAGGATCAGGAAAGAAGATAAAGCAGAAAAAGGAAGAATAAGGTATGAACAAGAAAGAAGATAAAAAAGAACAAGAAAGAATCAGGAAAGAATAAGGAACGGACAAGAAAGAATGAGGAATGAACAAGAAAGAACCAGGAAAGAAGAACAAGATAGAATCAGGAGAGAAGATAAAGCAGAACAAGAAATAATAAGGAATGAACAAGAAAGAACAAGGAATGAACAAGAAAAAAGGCAAAACAGAACAAGAAAGAATAAGGAATGAACAAAAAAGAACAGGAATGGAGAACAATAAAGAATAAGGCATGAACTAAAAAGAATCAGAAAAAAAGATAAGAAGAACAAGAAAGAATAACGAATGAACAAGAAAGAGTCAGGAAAGAAGGTAAAGCAGAACAAGAAAGAATAAGGAATGAAGAAAGAGGAGAAGAGAGAAAGGAGAGAGAAGAATTGATGAAGCTGCTTAGCCAAGGTAAGGAAGATTATTAACAAGAATAGAAGAAGTGCGGAAGGAATGTAGAGATAATATTCTGAGGAATGAAATAGCGTGTGGGAGGAAGCAGGTAGCTGAATTAATACTAAAACTGGAAGAAAAACAAGATGAGGATTATGAAAAGTGGAACTTCGACTTGACACAGGAGAAAATATAGATGACTGAATTTACATTTTCATACATTGAATGTTGATATAAAAAAAACGGTTAACACAATTTAAATATTGCCCACACTTAATAGAGCCTTGGCGTCGTACTGCTCTGTGCTGCTAACCACTCCGCCACGGAGGTGAGCGTAAATAAATAAGAAAAATTAAAGCAGATACAGACAGAGAGTGAGGACGAGAAATAAACAGGATGCCTCTGAAGAAAGCTGGCATTATTTTCTCCGGTATAATGAAAACTGTTCAAGTGACATCCATAGGGAGTGGTGGGGTAGAGAGACTCGACTCTTGCAACCATGAAACGGACACCAAATAGATTGCATCGTAATTCGCGGACTCTTCCAGCTCCAACAAGCTTGAGTCTGGTTGACATCGATTTGTCGCATGCTATAGGTCTTTATTTCTTTCTCCCCCCCACCGAGGACAATAAATTTATCTTTCCTCGATGTGCGGGGAGGAATGGGCGAGGGAGATAGAAGAGCAGGAGATAAAAGCCAGTTCTCTTCGCAGTTTATTTCTTCGACAAGGAAGAAGAAGAATTCCAGTTACTGGAGAAAGTTGTTCAATGTCACGAGATCCCGACAACCCCAGCTGCCTCGAGTTCCAGCGGCCCTGGAGGCAAAACGGTTCTTCCAAAAATTCTGACATTGTCGCCCCCCTTCCTCTTCAACGATCCCAAGCTGTCCTGGAAGTAGGGAGGGTTGGAAGGGGCTTCTGCCCCGTCCAAACTCTCGTCCTCATAGCTTCTTATCAGTCCAGACAGTTGCAAGACTACCCTGCCCACTTCTCAACTGGAATTTCTCTTCTCCACTCCTTCAGTCACTCCGGGCAAGTGTTGCCATCCTGATGAGTTTTTACACAATTCATGGCACAATTTGGAACAGTCTTGTTTCGTCTCGTGACGCACACACATACATTATTTTCAAGGATTGCGTGCCACTGTACAACGTTTCAATGTGTAGAAGTCATTAAAGAAAGCAATATCTTTACTAATATTTTTTGTTTGACAATATGAAGAAAATAACATACTGAAATGAAAATTATTTCAACTGAAGCTTCTGAGATTGCTGTCCTCACTGCACATAGAGTGGGATGAGGCTAAACAGATAGGAAGGGAGAAGAGAGTACTAGTGAGAAAATGGAAGGAGGCCAAGGAAATGGAGAACCAAGGGGAAGAAGACACAATGAACTGGAATGGGGGACTGAAGATAAAGAATGGAAGAAGGTGTTAGAAAGAGTGGAAAGGACAAGAGCGAAAGAGGAGAGAAGAAGGAAGGAAAAGGAGCGTGAGATAAAGAGTCCAACCAGGTTCCAGATGAAAGAAAATTTTATCTAAATCGCCTCTCAGGTGAAACAACAGTTGACAGGAGAAGGCCACCTGCTGGAACACCTGGAAAAAAATGTTCCAGATAAACAACTTTCTAATAATCTTGTGTCTGGAGGGGAGTGATTTTTGTGTCTATATTCCTGTTTTGTACCTTATTTCATTTGTACGGTATGCGCCAAAATATACAGTACTGAAACTCGCACATCTCGAACACGTGGTTGCGTTTGTCGACGGGGCATAGCTCCAGCTGCACTTGTTCGCAGTAGTGAAAAGGAAATTGTGTTGTGCAATTGTTGTTGGAAATGGGTCTCTCGACGGAGGAAAAAGTATTCATAGTTGAGCATTATTTCCGCTCATACGGAAGCGATCGTGAAGGTGGACCGAGTTTGAAAAAGGTGACTGGTCTATATGCAACCCAAATGACAATCGTCCACTCCACATGCCCTAACCTAACCTAACCTTAGGTTTCCTGACAGTTATGCAACCCAAAAGGGACGATTGTTATTTGGGTTGCATATAGACCAGTCACTATATTGTAACATGCCTTATAATTTTGTTCATCTTGTCATTTCAGTACTGTATATTTTGGCGCATACTGTATTTGGTGAGGAGTATGAAGAAGACCTTGCTAGAAGGTTGGAACGTAACGTTAAGTTTTAAAATAAATTCTGCCTTTTTGGTTATCAAGTCTTGTGTATTTTTTATTTCTGAAAATAGTATGAAAAGGGGGTATAATAAGTGATCAGATGGTTGAAAAGTAAGTAAAGGCCTCTTAAACCTCTCCTAACGTTAACATTTTCTAAGCGTGATGATTATGAATTAAATTTTTGAATGCGTAGGCACGTATGTCTATTTTGCACACTTCAAAGCATACGAGGAAATATCCTCTTATCTAAAACCCTTACCTTAGAGTTAAATGGGTGTAAAAACTTCCTTGAGGTTACAAGTGTAAGGTTGGAAAGCGACTTGCACAGGACGTACACAACACATTAAAATAGTAAGGATAAATCAAAAACTTTCTCAGAAACGGCGCAGAAGGCCCGCTCTCGCCCGAAAGCTAAAAACATTTGTTAAAACACTTTTATCATCTCCCAACATGGATGATAAACAGTTGGGAAGTTCGATATGAATATCGTAATAATAATACAGATAATGGAAATCCAATAACTATAAAGCCCCAATCCCACCACTGACTGACTGACTCACTGGCATTAATGTTCTCCATGAAGGAAGCTCCGGAGGCGAAAAATGCCCGATTACGACCCCCCCCCCCATGAAATCGTCCCAAAAGGCCGAGAAAATTAAGAAATCTCTCAGTTTGCCCTTCCTTAAGGGTGAAAATGCCCTTTTTTCACGTCCTTAGCAACCGTTGCCACGGGCATTTTTTGCAGCACACGTTGTTTCCTTCGGTTCTTAATTGTCGAAATACATTATATTTCTCACAGATCTACAACACACAGATGAATCAACTCCTGGCTTTGAAAAGGTGGCTCAAACAAGGGTGACATCTACATAATAAGGAGTTTCAGCCCAGATACAATTACGTATATATTGGTAAACTCAATGAGAAATTATTATCTACACCGTGGTTGTTTTAACTAAATGTTTAGAGGTATAATAACAAACAATTATTTAGAGAGTTTGCCGTGCTTGTCGTTCACCATGGAAACGGACGTTTCTAGGGAACTTAAAGAAAGTTTATTTTCACCCCAAAAACTACTGTAAGTGAATTATACTAGACATTTCGTATTTCAAAATACGAGCGTCAGAATTTATTACAGACGCAAGGTAGGAATTTGGAGGGAATGGCGGAAAACAGTTATTATCCAATTACGTTCAAAAATGTGGAAATGACAAAAGACGTAAATATTGCATTTTCAATTTAGTGGCGCTATTGAATTCGTTTATGCGAATTAATTATCTTGAAACGGTTATTACTTACTCAGTTTATTATTAAGAAATTAGACAATACTCTTTTGAATATTTGTACCTTATTAGAGCTCATACACACATAAAGTAACTTTCGAAACTTTTCAAATTAGCGACACTTGTTCCCCTTCATCCAATACAACATGCAGACATTTTACCCCATCTAAGATATGATTACGCCGAAGGTCACGCATGCGAGCGTACAAGACATGGCCAAAGGCCACGTCAAAAGTACGCGAGTCTAATATATAAAAATGGATGTATGTGTGTGTTTGTTCCGGCATAACTCTCGAACGCCTGGAGCTATTTCAACCAAACTTGGTACACGTATCACTTGCAATTTGGATATAAATACTGTGGGGGTAAGACACTCATGGCACTCCTAGAGGAAGGGGTGGGAAGGGGTGACATGTAAAAATAATAGAAAACGACCGATATTAGCGTCGAATCCATATTTCTCGGGGTCGCTAAGATGAATAGTGACACTCCCAATGCCGTTCAACTTCAAGACACCCCTGGCACTCCTAGAGGGTTGGTGTGGGAAGGAGGTGAAATGTAAAAATAATAAAAAACGACCAATATTACAATATTAGCGTCGAATCCATAGTTTTCGGGGCCGCTAAGATGAATAGTGACACTCCCAATGCCGTTCAACTTCAAGACACCCCTTACACCCCTAAGGGTGTGGGCGGGAAGGGGGTGACATGTCAAACGACCGATATTAGTTTGGAATCCATAGTTTTCTGGGTCGCTAAGATGAATAGTGACACTCCCAATGCCGTTCAACTTCAAGAAGTTGATAGAAGATTGGGATAAATTGGGCAACGCCAGGCAATCATCTAGTACATTAATACGAAATAACTTCCAAATCGCAGACACGGGCTATCATTTTCCACTTGACAATCAGAAATGCAGCATCAGACATTACCTAAGCTCTTCCTGGTCACCTACTGCGTAAACATGTAAACAGGTGAAACCAGGAAGAGGATACAGGTGACTGTAGCATTTCTTAGTAAAATCCATCTCAATAAATATCAGTAGTTATTCACCCCCGTTGAGGTCGATAAATCAATTGATTGGAAAAGATCGATCAAAGATCAATTGATGACCAAGCAGTGTGGGCAAGCAAGGGTGGGGGTTTTGAGCGTTTTGATTGGCTGTTGGGAAAAAGGGGCGGGGCTTAATGATATGGACTTCCTGTTGTTAATGAGGAGAGTGATAAGTGTTTCCGGTCTGGGGGGCGTTTTCGGTTTGGAGGGTTTGATAAGTTTGAGATTGCGGGAAGTGTTTTCTGTTGTTAATGAGGACTTGATAAGGGTTTCCGGTGTTGATGAGATAGGTGGCTATTTTTGGGGGGCGTTTCCCGTTTGAGACCGTTGATGAGTCTGAGATTCCTGGAAATGGGTGTAACAGTTTTCTGTCTGAATAGAACATGTCCGAACATGTTTTGGGCGTAGGTTTGGATGAATTTGCAATTTCTGGGGGAGTCACGTGACTGTTTGTAACGTCACAAAATGGAAGTCACGTGACCAGATTATATTATTAAATCATTATTAATTTAAATATTATTATATTATTATTATGAATTGTTTTAATTCCTGTGACGCCATTTTGTTTTTGTTACGCTATTTTGGCGTGTGACGTCATATATAAATTGGAGTACGTGTTTCCGGTGTTTGAAAACAGATGGCGTTGATGAGTCTGAAATTCTCCCGTTTTGAGACCGTTGATGAGTCTGAGATTCATGGAAATGGGTGTAACGGTTTTCTGTCTGAATAGAACATGTCCGAACATGTTTTGGGCGTAGGTTTGGATGAATTTGCAATTTCTGGGTGGTGTAACGGTTCTGTGTGAACATGCCCGAACATGTTTTGGGCGTAGCCTTGTAGTTTGAAGTCTGTTTAACGGAAATGGTGACGTAGGAGGGAAAAAGGTATAAATAGAAAGGAAAGAGGATCTTAGTATCATGTGAGGATGGATGTAAGCGGTACACGTTTGTCTGATAATGGTGTGAATTTCTACGAGATCAGCTACGAAGAGTTCTGGGAACTTGTTCGGTCTTGCGGCGATCTGGACAGCGATCGAACGGCCCTGGATCGGTTGCTGAGTTATTTCCCGTTTATGTATGTAGCGATACCTGAATCTCCCTGGTGTGGATGTCACGTGGTCAACGGATCAGGAAAAAGAATTCACCGTCGCTGCGAGACTTTGAAGGAGATAGAAGAGAGGAAAAGAAGAGGTGACGAGAGAACAGGATTTCCGAGTCACGGGTGTATCTGCGAACTACGTCGCAGGAAGGAAGAGTTGGGCGAAGCTTTGAAGAAGAGAGTGAAAGAGTGGCTTTCTTTGTTGGCAGACAGAAATTCCGTGTGGTGTTCTGGCTGTGATCGTCCATTGTTACTTAACTTAGAAGGTCATCCTTGTTTCCCTGTGGTTCCTCCCGAAGGTTTCGATTTTCGCAGACGGCTGTTCCCCGACGATCCTGAGGATATTCTGGCTGAACCTTTATCGCCGATACCAAGGACCCCTTCACCTACAGTATCTGATTTTGAGACTATTCTGGCTGAACCTTCATACCCGATACCTACAGTATCATACGAGTTTTCTTTGTTCGACATATGAGAGTGTATACTTACCATACTCGTCTGATAGCAGGCGGTCCTTTTACCACCGAGTATATGTCGGTGAATGCGAGATACAAGACTTACAGAAAGTGGCCAATAGGATTACGTCAGACTGCTGAAGAATTAGTCACTGCAGGTTTTTATTATTCAGGATTCAGTGATAGGGTAATATGTTTCCATTGTGGGTACGGAGTGTGTGATTGGACATCCGAAGATTGCCCGATTCTAGAACATTACCGGGCAATACCAGCCTGTAGTTACATACAGAGTGTTGCAGCGTTACACAGTGATTCGAAAAGTTGCAAATATTGCGACAGTGTGGAAACTACTGAAAAAACATCCGATAATCAGAGTGTGGATTCTGTGCTACTCTGTAAAATATGTTTTGAAAACTCTTGCAGTGTGGTAATTCTTCCGTGTCGACATTTTGTAGCCTGTGGTCTCTGTGCCTCTCAATTGGACAAGTGTGCCGTATGCCGGGGCAGCATTGAAGATACCTTAACTGTTTTCACCTGTTGAACAAAATGGATGCCTGTTTTTTGGACATTCAAGGTCTTCGCGGAGCAGGAGGAGAATTTGTGTGGAAAGAAGTAGGGATTTTAAAATTTCCTTTCGACAGCGCATTTGACTGTTTAGTGAAATCTCCATATGGTTTTCACTTGTTGAGTGAAAAGTATCGCCGGGTGAATTACTGGCTCCGTACCAACAAACACGGTCTGAACTGGGGAGATGGGTGGCTACCGTATGAGAAATTAGGAGACGTTTTATATTTTATGCTTGTGAATCAGGAAGTGTACGTCAAAGGTATGGAGAAAATTAAATGGTTGGAAAAATTACTTGGAGAAAAACGTATGGGTAAAATATCTGTGCGCAACATCGAAGAACTTGAATGTCCAAAGTTGGATAGTGTGAAAAAGACTGCAGGAAAATGCAGAGAACATAGTAAATGTGAGAACGTGAAAAAAAATTGTGCAGTTGAAAATGTCTGGAAGATGTACAGTTTCTATTGTAATAAATACAAGAAATAAAAGATTTTTTGAACATTTACAAATGTTTTATTTATAATTGTAGATATAGGTTAACAATATGATTCGATCACGATGTGAAATATATTTACATATGGACATCGATAATGGTAATTTTACATAATACATAAAAGTAACAATGGTTTATTTACAATATGAAATACAATGGATAGTTTACAACAGCAAATATATAACAGATTTTATTTACAATACCAATGTGTGTCCAAGATTGTTCTCAAGATATATTTCAATCATCAGTTCGTTGTACCAAAGTACATAAAAATAGTTCAATACATCGGGTACTTCTTTTTTTTCTGAAACCATATTCTTTTTTATACAATATACAAAAGCCTCCATTTCGGGTTGTAATTTATGATAACGTTCGTTCATTAATTTTTGCAGAGGTCTGAAAAGATTACACATAAATAAATGTAGTTCAGAGGCTGTGAAAATGAAAGCATCCGGTGAATGATGTTGATACATCGAGATGCAACGTTTCCCGAAAAAATTTACACCACTAACGGTGATATTTCCAGTAACCAAATAATTGAATCGTCGACCAGTGTCGACGTAATTCAGTAAGTCAGATTTTGAAGCACACAGTTCTGTAATCTGTTTAGAATGGATGCGTACGGGTGATCTCCCCTGTTGCGAAAACTCCCACACCAAATTGAAAGGGGATTCCTTTTCGAATCCTATGGCTACGTACTTGTTTTTTTCCTTGTTCAGAAAATATGTGTTTGCAAGATAGAGATCTAAACATGCATCTACGTCATGTAGTTTAGGACACTCGATTTTGTCTGTGGAAAAACCAATTTCCCTACGTCTTTTTATGAAATCACAGTCCGTAGTCACATCCATTCCTTCGTCAGCCGCCTCGTTCTTGATGGTAACGGTTTCTAATTTAATGGGTTGCACACGTTTTCGAGGTTTACGTTTGGAAACATCATCCTGATGGGTCATGCGCGTCACAAGTTTGTCGTGTTTCTCCATTATAGAAACAGCAGGAGGTTCCATGATGTGTTCACTAGAACTGTCTCGATGGCACTGAGAGAAAGATACGCAGCACACATTTTAAATAGATTTCTTCATGACACGAGCTTGGATCGTGTGGATAGAACAACACGTTTGTTCCCCTCTGGGACACTTGGAATGTGGTAAACATTTGAAGATCTGACGAAAACGGTGCAGAATATATCCATCTTTACTGATACCTGGTGGAAATGTCTGGATGAAATCCTTGGTTGTAACGTGACGTGCTTTGTAATAAGCATACACGCAACAGTAATGACCGCATGTTGTGGCCAATATCCCCTGTAAGGGAATGCTGTTGTAAGTCCAGACCGAGGAATGACTGTTCAGGAAAGTTACGAATTCTTGATAGAAAGGATGAAATCCGTATGAATCGAAATACTCGGCCACATTGTTTTTGTCGAAATAGAAGGCCACCCAGTGTGTACCCCGGGAGTCGGACTTGTCAGTGTTTGCAATGACCAAGGCCGGCTTAGGAAACGTCCGAGGTAAAAGATCTCTCGGGTAAACACCGTAAAAAATGTTTCTGGTGGAACAGTTTCGAGATAGAATCTGTCTGATCTGCGACGTGTTCATGCTGCTTATTTTTTCAATAATGTATAATAATGTGTCTGTCTTTGGTCATTTCTATGCTTCCTGGGCTGTTGTCAAATAGTTCGGGAAACAATTGTATGTTCACAGGTTTTGAAGTTGTCACTTTCGAAGAAACACTACTATGCTTAATAGTACGGGTTATCACTTTGGTGGGTTTTTCCATCACAAGCAGTATAATGTTTACGTAAGAGCTATTTCGGTAACACTGGGAGTTAGAAACACAGGCACACATATTTATGGAAAATTCGGTCTCACTGATGGAGGATGACACTTCTATCTTTAGGTATATCTACTGCAGATTCAAATTCAGCATACAAAAGGCATGTTATATTTTCCGACAGCTGAGGAGAAAACTGCATCTCGGCTCCGATGATGCCTTGTTCCTGGAGACTGGTGTGCGTGTCGTTTCCTGAAGAGTCTGGTGTTATGTCGTAAATCAGGAAAAAGAATCCGTTCTCGAACATTTTCCGTGTGATCTGGTGTCCGTAATTGGCGTGGTGAATGCCTGTACCGGAAAATAGAGTTTGATAGGCACGTGTTATCAATCCGCTGTTTCCTCCTGTGGTGATTTGTAAAGGTTCGGAAGGTACGAGTTCTCCATTTTTTACAAGATGGAAAGAAGATAGGTTAAAACTTCTAAAGTCGAACGGATTTTTCTTACTGTCTCCGAGAAAGCTGGCGGTGGATACCATAGCAAAAAGAACAACATTCGGAAAAGGACCTTGAAAAGCATTATCGATCGAAATCTGCTGCGTTCCGGCGACGTAAGAATAAGCTTTGATGACGCTTCTGGTGAACGGATAATGAGCAGGAGCGTAAGTGAGTGCTCTGTCTATGGCCAAACTGGTGGTAGGAGTAGGAATGATGTGATTTATTTCGAGAACAGCCTTTAAAATTTTTATTCTTACTGTAGGTGATGTCTGGTCTCCCCAGATGTAAAAAGCGTCACGTGATCTAGCTAGATCTATGCGTACTTCAACACCGTTGAGCAGGTATTTAGACTGGTGGAAGAAATCTATGTGAAGTTTTCCCATAAGGTCGACCACGGCTGTCACTTCCGTAGGATTACCAATCGTCGGAACATACTGGAAAAATTTTTTTCTTGTGGTGAAACCTGTGTTGTCGGCAGTGATTTGATCTTGATGTTCAGGTGTGTCCAAATACCACAGGGCATTCGTGAGATGCGTGTTTGCGGCATCGCTTCCGTAATTGGTAGCTGCTTCGAAGATCGCTTTATATGCGTAATTGTTATCGGCGGTTGTTACAGCAATGCCGTTGAGAGTCACTGTACATTGGGAAAAGAGTGAATGGAGAAGATAATTCACGACCCCGCAGTTTTTTGTGAGGGCATTTTCTGTTTCGGAAGCACTCATGGGACTTCCATCCTGTTTAACCATCTGCGTTTGCAGACGAAGATAGGCAGATGAAAGATCGAGAAAATCAGTTCCTGCCGCCGTTATGACAAACTGAATTATATTCTGATTATCGATGGAAGCGATAGGTTTGTAGGTGGCTGTGTACGTTTTTTCCACATTTTGCTGAATAGGTTTTTTCCGGAAGAGGTCGAACTGCGAGATCATGCACATGTTATCCTCCATCATTATCCAAAAATATCTTTCCCTGAGACCTTCTGTTTGATTTTTCTTTTACGTGTTCTCCTAGATTTTGCAGATGTTTTCCTTCGTTTTTTGGATGCTCGTTTTTTACGGATCGTAGATGTTCTAATACGGGTGGCTGAACGTTTTAACATCAACTGAGCAATTCTTGTTGCAGGTTTGGTTCTTATACCAGAACCTACCAGAGAGTCGATTTTCCGTTGTGCTTTACTTTGAAGATTTTGACCTGCTTCACGTACCCGTTGACGAACAATAGTTTTGGGAGTTTGTTGGGTTGTTGCAATGTCGGTGATAATGTTAGCTCCTGTTTTTAAAGCTTCTCTTCCGATCGTCTTTGCACCGCTCCAGAGTAGAGGTTTCACCATTCTAAACAGTCCTGCGAAAAGTGACCCCAATCCTCTCCCTTTTTGATTTCTAGTTGAACGGTAGATGGGCCCAATTCCTCCACGGATTTGGTTACTATAATATTCGGTCTGCGAATTCATGGTGATTCATTCGCTTTTCGACAAAGACTGAGAGAAATAGCTGTCTACTGTTTTTTAAAAGGACTTTGCTTTTCTACGAAAATGTAAAACGGCGATTGTGGGTACGGACCCAGTTCTCAAAGGTAAGAAATTTCCTTTTCTATCGTACAACGCAATTTCTATTGTTTCGAAAGAGGCTTTATCCAGAGGAACGTAATGAATCGGGTCGAATGTTTGATGGGCTACGGGTACTGTGCAAGACGTATTTGTGTCCGAACACTGTTTTCGGGTAAGACGCAAGAGACGTACCATTTCTCCCCCGACCAATTGTTGTTTCACCACATCAGAGTAAATAAATATATATGGGTTTTTATCCACAACACTATTGGACATTGCGTGCGTAGAATAAATAGATTTCAATATGTCATATCGAAATTTAGCATAATCATCAGTTTCGTCTATGGGTGTAACGGTATTTGTTGGAGCATCGTCAGGTTCAGGCTTCGGAACCCCTATCACGTATAGATGTTTGTACACGGCCTGCTTGAAGAAAAACCTGAGATGAGTAGGAACAGCTACATTAGCAGGGTCTGTTTTCAGGAAATAAATCAGATCCTCTATCGTATATGTTGTTGCAGGAATATAAAATGGTTGTTCGTTAATATAGAGTGTGTTATCCGTACAGGTAGTAGATCCAAATGTTCCCCATTGCGGTTCCGTCAAAAAATGCCAGAATTTCTCGAGAACGGATCTCCTTATTTCCAGGTCGTCGGGGAGAGATTCGATGATGGTAGAGACTAGGTCCTCAGCACTTGCATATGTCCGAACAGGAAGAGTTAACATTCCAGAATCAGTTTCCAAAACATTGTCGTATAGAGTTGAATAATGTAGTTCTGCCAATCCGACTTCCCACAATTCTGGAGACAGATCGATCCGTTTAGCAAGTTTTACGGTGAAATGGGTGAGTGTGTTGTCTGGAAAATATTCCTCCGATGCAGATGATAGGAGGTAAACGTAGAAATTATCATCCATTCTCGCCGAACACAGAAGACTCACTGGATCGCAGTACCGTTATATTTTGATATAAATATGTTTTGGAAATTATTTTCCCGATAACTGTTTTACGGAAGATGCCTTGATCCATGAATCGAAACTAGGCGGATATCCGAGCCAACGAACCAGGTATTCCAAATTTTTTCCTTTTCCCCGGGTGTTCAAAATTTTATCAATTTTATACTCTTCGTCAGGATCCGAATAAACTTTCTGCAGTTCATGTTTGTAAAATGTACCTTTTACTGGTTCTTCATTTAAGTCGTCTAATATGTATACAGGTACAGGTGTTCGCTGAACAAGGGCATGGATTTTGAAAAGTTCTCGTGACCACGTTTGTTCGTATCCTTTCTCAAAATGTCCTTTGACGACAGAAATTCGTACAATATCACCTACATTAAGATCTGAAGACGGTTGTGAAACATGTTTGTCAGGTTTGTTGAGACGTTTCCACACAATGTAAACGTTTGTTTCGTTGACATCTCGAGGGGCCATTCCTATGGAACTGTGGATTGCTGTATTGTAACCTTCGAGAAGTTGCGGTAAAATATCTACATAACGTCTTGTCTGTTTTGAGGTGAAATATTTCCACATCCGTTCTTTTAATGTTCTGTTGAAACGTTCCACTACACTCGCTTTCACAGGATAATTTGTTGCTGTCGAGAACTGTACATGTTCATTTTTTAAAAATTTCTGGAATGTAGAATTTGTAAATTCCGTTCCTTGGTCGGTCTGTAGTGTAACAGGTTTCCGTCTGTTTTCTTCGAAAATAGTTTTGAAAGCTTCGGTTACCGAATTGCTTGTTTTATTTTTTAGCGGTAATGCGAAGGCATATTTTGAAAATACGTCGATCACTGTCAGAAGATATTTGTATCCGTCGTTATGTTTTTGTATCGATGTCATGTCGTTGAGATCGGCTTCCCAAAGCATGTCTATGTTCCATACATTGTAATGATTTCGAGGAAACCTTTTTCTCGCAGGTTTGTGGAGAGTGTAGGTTTCCTGATGCATCAACCATTTTTTCACCGTATCGCGGGATATATTTTTATCCCGTACCGCTTTCCACAGACGATCTACAGATGAGAATGAAGCATGGTGTCGGGGATCGTAATATATTTTGGTGAGAATTTTATTGTGTTTCAACTTAGAGACTCCCATGACCGATCTCTCTGTCTACGGCTTTTTCTCAGAGGAACCAGTTTGTAAGCGTCAGGTGTTCTCAGAAAAGGTGTAGTTTTCCTGGAAACACGGACGGTCACTTTCTTCTTCTTCTTCTTCTGTCGATGAGACGGTCCAGGGCTTTCCGTTGGCGACGATGAGAAGTTCAATGTTTTCGGATCCGGAAGTGTTTTTTCCTGACGTTCGTCTATCAAATGTTGTGCCGTGGATTGGTACTCATCGATGATATTCTGTAACTGATGACGTGTATTACGGGGTAATGTCTCTGCCAGATTCTGAGGAAAATACGTCGATTCTGGTGAAATAGTAGAAGAACCGTCGTTATCATGCACAATAGGAATCTGTAATGGTTCTTTGGATTTTCGACTCAACCATAAATACTCGTCCAGTTCCTTTCTGTAAAGACGCCATTTTTGATCGTCTGATATATTTTTCATTTTTAGAATATCATTCATCTTCTTATCTAGAACGGATAATTTTTGAGTCACAGACAATTCGGAACCACGAATACGTGCTAACTGTTCCGGTGAAAGGACGATCATTTTTTTGTAAGAAGATGTCATTTCTCAATGAGGAATGAGAGTACCGAGAAGACCCGATAACAAGGAGCCTAGAAGTAAAGGTAGAAATCCTCCTTTCTGAACAAGAAGCTTTCTGCGTTTCTCGATGTTCACTTTCGGTTTCACTAGATTGCGTATGACCGACTTGTAAGGTGTCAGACGACGTTTTGCGGACGGTTTAATTTTCACGTTTCCTTTTAAAACGTTCAGACAGCATTCGCTGATGAAACGTATCGTTTTTTTCGGAGCACTTTTCAATAATGATTTACGGATTTTGGGCGGCGAATTTTTCAACACGTGCAAGAAAGGTGAATGTTTCTTGAAAGAAGTGGAATGTCTATTCCTGTTAGAACGTGAGTTGGTACGTGTCTTCCTCGTTTTCCTCATCTCGATGTCTTAAATATTCCTGAGGAAGATATACAGTTGAGTAATTCTGGTTGAAAACGTCTGTTTGATAACGTAAAGGATCCGGTGTTGACTGTGAGAGATCAATATACAAATAACTGTAAGGTTGCGTGGTAGCATCTATATATACTTTTTCGAGTTCCTTCATGCGATGAGGATGAAGTTGTCTTGCAAAAACAGTGAATTGGTTCATATCTCGAGGATTTTTAAAAATAACAAAGTGCTTCACGTTCAACGAAATGTCCCTGCAATTTTTTCCTTGGTGGAAAAGATTCTGTGTTATGAACACCACCGAAATGTTTTTGTGATGGCTGCCTTTTGTGAAAAGGTCGGCGACTTTTTCCCCTTGTGCAACCATCATAAGATCATCCAGGATTATGAGTGTAGGAGTTTTTCCGTTCCACGACTGCCAATCGACGATACCTTTATGATATTGCACATCTCGAAGACTTTGTGGAATACTGTTCTCCTGATCGTAACACCATATGATTTTCTTGACGGATCCTTCTACAAGATGAACGATGGAATCGACCATGTTTGTCACAAAAGTAGTTTTTCCGCTTCCTGATGCTCCGCAAACCATCATGGTGAAAGGATGAGAAAGTTTAGGAATCATGCTGAAGAAACGTCTTACAGATTCTGAAGAAAAATGAAGGTCTGTCAGTCTGCGAACACGTTTTATATCAGCCCCGAAGGGTTCGAACTCTGGACCGTTACAGGCATATTTTAGTCTGCACAGTATCCGAAAGGAAACGATAAATGTTCATGGTCGAATTGTCGTTTCAACAATACTGGCTGAAACAGCTTTTTTTCATTTGTACTGATGACTTGGAACTGTTTTGTTCTTCTGATTCGGAAAATATTTTCGACCATAACTTCAGGTTTCTCATTGTTTATCATGTCGCACATGGTATCGAAATTAATCAATTCTGATGTGGAGGTATTCAATGTAATCCCTTTCACTTTACAGATATACTGTGCTTCGGAGAACGGTTTTGTTATTTTCATGCTGTAACTTTTCGGTCCCGTTGAAACAAACTGTTCACAAACCGCATCGGTGCCGAAATCTGCCAATTCATCGGTGAGTTCTCCTAGTGCGTCACCTGTCTGGGGATGGTATTCCATTTCAGGACTATCTATGTAAATTACTGAATCTGTATCACAATAACATACCCTGTCACCCAATTTTTCTAGAAGTTCATAAAGTTTCAGACGAGCATGGCATGTTGTGAAGGCAGCGATAGGAACGTTTACTTTCCTGTTCTGACTGACAGCCTCTTCAACATATTTCCAGTTCACTAAAACGGTGTCCTGATTGATGAATACGACTCCTCCGATTACGATATTTGGGTCAGTCATTTTATCGAGGAAATCCTTCGATTCCTTGATGATGGTTGTCTGGGAAAGATTGTCCGGTTGGCAGAACTTGCCCCATAAAGAATTAAGGCAGAGTTTAGCCAGAGTACGTTTCCCGGGATTGACTTCGATACTGTTTTCTTCCAACAGAATACCCTCCTTATCGAAATATTCCTGTAGGTATTTCTGCTTATCCTCGTCGTTCTGACACCATGAAGGCCACCCGCTCGCTTCCTGTTTTATTTTCAAGAAGGTGTTGACATAACCAGAAAAAAGTCCTCCAGTTTTTGTGACAGGGTCGTACATCGATGTTTCATACTTCCACACTTCCGACACTGACAGCACTTTGTAGCCTAAACTGCAAGCTTTACGCACCTCGGCTATGACCCAAGTTCCTGAAAGTATACGCTGATCATCGGAATGGCTGCATGTACCTTCACATTTTAATCTAAAAGCACATTCCTTGCACAATACAAACATCAGTTTTCCGTGCATTTTTGTAGGTAAAACAGGATGTAAAAGGTTTTTCGGCGGCAGAATAGTACATTTGATGAGTCCCTCCATGTTCAAAACCTCATTTACCGGAGGAATAGAATTTCCTAGAAATATTGTAGGATGTCCGACAGGATAGGCACAGTATTTGTTCACATAAGGGTACAAACTTGTAAAATCGTTGTACTGCAATTTCTCGTTTTCCTTGATCTTGTAATAAGTCCTGACTGTTTCAACTCTTCCTCCATATAAGGCGTCTCGTGGATTCAAAGGAATGCAGCAAACAATAGGATGTGTCGATAGATATCTATTCAGTTCAGGATCTGCTTTCAATATTTTGTTGAAATCGCATTCCCACATAGTGACGACATGGTATCCTTCAGAACGTAAAGCCGCAAGTTTACGACATGTTGTCTCGTATCTGAAGGCTGCAGTGTTCAACATGTCACTGTGTTTCTGACTGTTACTATCCTGATCGGTTTCATCGTCATCTTTCGGATACATATCCCTGTTAACGGATATGCAACGTTGACAACCATGCCAGTAACAGCCCAGGGCCTCATACACTGTCCTCGTCTCCTCGTGATAACCGTCCACTCTGTAACGTCCTCCTATGACATATTTTTCACGAGTACGTCCGCCGTGAAGAAGTATTACATCATTCTGTTCTTCAACGTAGGTTAGCCATTTCAATGCAAACTTCGACATCTGATCTGCATGATGGTAACCTCCTTTAGGAATTATTCCTATAGTGTTAGCAGGCATAAATTTCTGTCTGTAAATTAGTGAACAGGCAGATGCTATTGTGAGGCAATCCTTGAAAATGTCTATTTTGCATATGTCTAGGAAATTCTGTCTCAGCTTCAGACATCCTTGTCTCAACAGGGTAACATCCTTGATGCAGTATTGGAGAAGTTGGTTTCTGTTGTTGAAAGGTACGTTTCGCATGCATTCGACGTCATACCAAGACATGAAACGGTGTTGATCTTCAACTGTTTTCATGTATTCATAACCGTATGCAGAAGGAGGAGGCATCGGTCCAATGTAATTTCTGTTCTTGTAGGTGTTCCACAAATGCGGATAATATCCTTTCTGAACAGGCAAACCGAAAAGTTTCGAAAAGCCTGCAAGATTTGTCTGAACGTAGTTGAGACTGTCCACAAAATGAAGATTTTGATATGTCATGCTGATGATTTTGGTACCATCTAAGATGAGACGAGGTTTCATTTCTCTCTCCAACATTCTCCGTAATACAAATGTACAATCGTAACCTCGTGCATTATGTGCACAGATAATTATGTCGGAAAACTTATGCTGCAATTCCAAATAGGACAGAAATGTGTCTACAGGGTCATCCCAGAATATAAACTCTCTTGTTCCACAAACAGAACACGGAACTGTTAAATCCTCTTTTTTGTAACATGCGTGACAGGCCGTCTGCACCACAATAAGATTCGGAACGTGAAGAAAAGTTTTTTCTTTCGCAAAATAAGGAATGTCAGTGTAGCATTCGAAGTCGTAAAACACAAATAGAAATTTTGAGTTCTGTTTAGGTTTCGGTATAGACATGTAACAGAAATGATTTATAGGTTTCACACAATTACATACCGTACAATATTTCATGTTGCATCTATGTACTTTCTCATATCTATTGTTTGTGAGAATAATTCTGAAACATCGGGGACACTGTTGGATTTCGCTGCAGACAGTACCGTTTCGGAACGGTGTAGAAACATGATTTGTGAAGCAGTTCTCATTTTTGAAAATTCTGTTACATGTTTGACATATTCTACGAACACCCTGTTCAGGCACACACGGTGGAGTTGAACGGCACATAGAACATAACTGTTTACACAGATGGTTATGAGCTTTCTGAAATATGAGTTCGTTACACCCGCGACATTCTTGTTTTGCCGCAAATGCTCCAACACGGTTCACTATCACATCATAAGGCTGTCTCAGGTTATCGTAGAGAAGATATATAAATTTGGAAGCGTTTTCAACCAGTCCTTCAAACAAAACATCTTTAACGTCACGAAGATTGTTGTATACAATAATTTTATATTCTGGGAGAACTTGCTGAAATTTTCTCAGTTCGGGAATTCCACTTCCGGCACACGTATTGTCTGTCAGATCTACATCGGCTTTCCGCATAATTTCAAAAACAGGTTTGAGAAGATTTCTGTTTCTTCTGTATTGAGTATAGGAAGGATCGTTATCAGCATAGGCTTTCCCTATGACCAGCGCTTCAGCTAAACAGAGTGGTTTTTTTCTATTCGGCACACCGACGATACTTCTTTTTTGAGTGCTTAACATATAATTAGGTAAACAATATGTTCGATTACCCCCACCTCCAACAGGTATATTGACATGGTCTGCTCGTAAAATTAAACGATCTGTAGCAGTGAAGGTTTTCGCACTTTGTAGTATTTTGTACATAATGTTCCACACCATATCACTATGCAACTGATCACATCTATGCCACCCGATGTAAATATCTTTCACAGTTGGGTCAGATATGTTAGACAAAGTTAAACCTATTTTGTCTTCATCCTTGGTGTCTTTTTTAACGTAGATGAGAAGATTTTCAACACCTTCGCGAATCCAAGTGTGAGGATCGACATTTTCTGGTGGCTGTGAGAAACTGAATTCAACACGTCGTCCCTTGGAACGGAATTTAGGATATTCACGTTCTTGAATGTTATGTAATGTTATATTCCCTATCTGTTCACGAGACACTGAAGCACGTTTCCTTTTCTTACCTTTCCCATTTGATGGCTGTTCTGCTGGGGGGTCCGGTCTCCATGACGGTCCTGGCAAAGGCTCCGGGTGTGATCTGGATGCAGCGTTAGTTTCTGTGTCGAATGCCTGCGTCTCCTTGGTTACTCGGGATACAGGATCAGGTGTCGATGGGGGGCCTGGGGACTCTTCGGGAATACCTGTCCATCCTCCTCCTGGGGGGTCCGGTCTCCATGACGGTCCTGGCAAAGGCTCCGGGTGTGATCTGGATGCAGCGTTTGTAGACGTTCCTGTGTCGGATGCCTGCGTCTCCTTGGTGACTCGGGATACAGGATCAGGTGTCGATGGGGGGCCTGGGGACTCTTCGGGAATACCTGTCCATCCTCCTCCTGAAAGATCGGGTGCGGATGTTGTCACTGTCCGTAGTAAGTGGTCATACTCCTCGACCAATGAGATACTTTCTCCCGCGATGATTTTGTGCGCAATGATCGCCAACACTTCCCGTAATTGTGCAGATGTTGTGTAATATCCGTCACGATATAGCACTAACAGATCGTCAGCGGATAACTGTACGTCCATGATCGTACAATGATTATTTCACGAAGACTGTCTTGTGGAGAGAACGCCGTTCTTTATATATGCAAGCATGACGCAACAGTTATCTCCGATCCTAACGGTTCTACTGACCCTATGTAATTATCCCGGAAATGGTTAACAGGCTTCACCACATGTTTTCCTCTTTGATATCACTATGTAACGGTTTTTATGTTTATCTGAAAACGCGGGATACAGGATGTAGATAAATGCTTAACGAAGGAACGTCTGAAATGTTTATCTATCGACAAAGGAAGAAGGACGTAGATAAGGAAATAGCTCGGCTCCTAACTGAGCTAGACCGGAAGTGATGACATATTCTCTTCACCACATGTTTTCCTCGTAGATATCGCTATGTAACGGTTTTCATGTTTATCTGTAAACACAGGACACAGGATGTAGATAAATTCTTAACGAAGGAACGTCTGAAATGTTTATCTATCGGTAAAGGAAGAAGGACGTAGATAAGGAAATAGCTCCTCCCCTAATCGACGTAGAGCGAATCTGATTATATATTCGTAATCTGCACGTCGAGACCTTTCAGTAGAGTGGTCGGAAGGGGGTCTACGATTGAAAATAAAGAAAGTAGGAAACGGCCGGTCACCGGAAAGAGGACTTCACTCCGAGTCCAACAAGCTATCAATCATCCTCCTAGCTCAATTAGGAGTCGAGATATAGCGATTTTAAGTTTTCGCACAAAGGTCAAGGTCAAGGTCATCAAGGTCAAGGTCAAGGTCAAGGTCAAGGTCAAGGTCATCAAGGTCAAGGTCATCAAGGTCAAGGTCAAGGTCAAGGTCAAGGTCAGCAAGGTCAAGGTCAAGGTCATCAAGGTCAAGGTCAAGGTCAAGGTCATCAAGGTCAAGGTCAAGGTCAAGGTCAAGGTCATCAAGGTCAAGGTCAAGGTCATCAAGGTCAAGGTGTATATGTATATGTAATATATATATATATATATGTATATATACTCTGACATGTGTGTGTGTGTGTGTGTGTGTGTGATATATATATACTGTTATTAGCGGTCATTAACTTACGGTTACAAAGGTATACGGTTTTACACTTTAACCATGAGTTATGTGTGTTAGCGGGTTCTGTGACATACTGCGAATGGTTTGTCATTCTCGTTAGCAGAATATGATACCGCTATCCACCCACTTCCGTACAGAGATATCAACATCCACCCATTTCCTTACAGAGATGTCAACATCCACCCATTTCCTTTTGATATTGCGAATGGAAAATGAAACTTGTCTAATACACTGACAGTGTTTGTTCTGACATCTTATAGAAGCCATCAAGAATATGGAGAGAGAGAACTTTGTAAGTATTCCAAGTAAATAATTAACATAATCATTTTTTATATATATTCAATATATGTTTATTATTTCCATTTATTCAAAATACATATATGGATCAGAAAAACAGTGTTACTCTGCACACATGTCAAGTTAAATACATTACATATATAGAAATAACGAAAATTGAATAAGATGATTAGTGTGTTAGCATTGTTAGTTTTTAGTTATCCAATTTTCGTTTTTTCAAAATCTCTAGCATTCTCTTCTCCATTTCACCTTCTGTACCCCCCATTTTATCTATACCTCTCTGCTTCCGCACACCTTTGAAAACTTCCATCAGTTCAAAACACACTTTCATGCTGAAGTGGGATGGTACATAGGTAGCTTTTCTTATATTTTCAATAAACCCCTCGAACACCGGACTTGTTTGTTTCTTGTCGAATATGTACGTGAACAGCTTGACGAGGTTGTCGAGCCTAACCTCCATATCCTTGCACACCTCTTCCAGATTTTCCAACAACTCTCCAGCTAAACCATTCTCCTCGCAAAAATCTACAAAGCACGCAATCTGCTTCTCAGCCTGCTTCGCATGGGTCTTGCTCCATAGATTCCTTCTCTCACCTCCACTTTCAGCTTCATTTTTCACATTCGCGTGTAGGAGGTCAAATTCGAACGGTAGGGATGCCATCTGGAAATAAAAAACAAAAAGTAAGACATATGTTTTTTTTGTTTTCAGCAAAAGTTTTTCACCATGGGCAACATGATGCAGACACAGTTCATATTAATGCAGATATTCGGTGTGATGACGGGTACGGAAGAGACGTTTCTCAGAAAAATAAGGAATATATTGGCGAAATATCACAGGATAAATCAGCAAAACAGAAAATTCTTCAAGCAAAAAATAGACGCCATGAGGGGACAGTTGGACCAGATGGAAGAGGAGCTGGACCGGAGATTCGGTACTCATGATATGCAGAACGAGATTCTGGACGAGTGCCGTACCCACCAAAAAGGGTAAATACCATATTTTATAATACAATATTTTGACACGTCTATTATATTGGAATACATTTTTTCTGGAATTCTCAAATTATAATTTCTTATACACGCATATTTACAATTTTTCGATTAAAGTATCTGATAATTCCTGATTCACACATAGAAACATACTGTCCTATACTTACAAACGTTCTTCTAAATTTAAACATTTTAATCATTACTAATTCGTTCTATATATTTATATGCATCTTCTCACAAAATATTTCTATCTATTTACAGGTTCGATACTCTCCGAAAAAGACATGTAAGACGTTACCAGCATCTAGAATCAGGGAAGAGTTTAAGACGAAAACAAACTTCTTCATCTTCCACAACAGTAAACCCCCCTCTGTCTCGAATGCCTACGTCTCCGTCACCTTTCGACCGTTCCAAACCTTCTACCTCTACTACTCACACTCTTGCTACAGAACCCGTGCCTCTCGAACCTGCAGCTCTTCCACAAATTCCCCCTCCGAGTTCTGCTCTATTTTTCGCACGCCTGTCCTCCCCCCTGATACCGAATGCTGGTAACTCTACTACTTCACTATCTTCGGGTGGAAATAACCCCCAACCGGAGATCGTGGAGATACTTTCCGGAGAAGAAGAAGAAGAAGCTCAACAGGTATAAGTACCGAATCTCCGGTGAGTTTTCTGTTTTTTATATTCTATCGCTTCTAATTTTGTATTCATAGCTCATTTTAAATATATATGTACACGTTTATTACTATTTTTAAATATCGATCTTTTCATTTTACCCTCAGTTTCGGAAATTATACCCTACTCCGGAATACAGAACAAAAACAATATGCTTTCTCACCGTTCACTCTTCGTCAATTTCTGAGGTGTCCGTCTCTTCTATGATATCTGGGTACCGCCGTGTCGGTGGGGTTCTACTTCCGGAAAACTGTTCCTCCACTTTGTATATGCTGGAAAGAAAAATGAATATTCTTTTTAGTCCACTTATTGTCGGATCGTTACCGTACTCCAGTAATTCCGCAGGATCCAAAACATGACCGTTCACACCCATTACCGTGCCCATCGAGTTGTTTAACATTATACCGGTGTGGAACCATTTGAAAATCTCGTTCAACGTTAATACAGAGTCTCGGTAACTTTTTCGAAACATCTGCATTAACGTTGAAACGTCACAGTAATCAACTATCATGTAGGACTTGTGGCACCCTACTCGGTAGACACGTGGGATTTCCTCACTAACTAGCTCCTCCAAATTCTCATAGCGAACCATCTCGATGCCTGAAACAAAATCTCTCAAATTCTCGCCGGCTCGCATCAGATATTTTGTGGCAACGCATTGAGGAGGAACATGCAGATAATCTACATTTATATGCTCGGAATTTAACTCCGTCTCTGTTTCCTGACATATACAGTTAGTTGAGGTAACCACCGTAACTACAATAAACGGCCCTGCCTGGTACCCGTGTGCAGCTATATCATCTGCTACTTTCTCCGACCACACACAGTACGGTAAGTGGCTGTACACGGGAGCTCTTTCTGTAACAAAATGTGTCTCGCATAATCCGTGCGTACGATGTCGGGAATAGAACATACTGACCGCAAATCCATCATTGTCCAATTCCAAAGATCTTTCACGCGATACATTCCTGCTGTAATATGTGACCAGAAGAGATTCTCGGAATCTTACAGGTGCATCTATAATCAGCAACTCACAATTCTTCCCACCAGACAATTTTGGTTTGACCGACGACTTCACTTTCCCTAGACCAGAAATCGTAGCAGGGTATGCCAGACACGTTGTTTTACATGGAGAGTACTCCGTATAGCCATATAAGGGGTTAGACACAACATTCTTCAGAATATTCTGTTTCCTCCTCCTTGAATGTTTACCGTCATCATCGATACGTTTTCCTCTACAGCGTTTTAGTTTCTCGTATACATGATGGGCGGCATTTTTTTCCTCCCAACTACGTCGAAATTCTGCTTCGCTAATACAACTACCCTCATACCATTTCTCTTCCGTACTCCCACCTGGACGTATCGATGATTCCGGTAAACTTTCAGGAGCAGGTACGTCACTACTACAATCCGAAACTGGTTCAGCTGGGGATAATTTTCCAATCACCCCACCGAAAAACGTCAACACCCAGGACACCAAACCCATCATACTTACCTTCGAATAGCGGTTCTATCGCTTCCTCCGGTAACAACTATCTCCAATAATGTACACAGCTGAAGATGTCTGGTGAATAGTGAAATTCAAACACAACGGAACTTTTTATATACCTACCTACCCCTCCTCTTCCTCGCTGATAACTTCTCCCTGAAGTTCCTTGCGCATCCTCTCGCGCAGAGCGTCGAGTGCCCACGTACCTCGTCGATCCTCCTCCCCCGGTATCACATACACATCCACCTCTTCGGAGAAACGTACTTTTTTCTTTTCTTTCCTTCCGTTCTCCATCCAGCAAACAAAACAGTATCACATTTTCTCTATCTTTGCATTTACAGTCCCAACCGCACCGCTCTTATAACACATAGTCCACCCCTCCCCCCAATTAACACTCAAACCCACTATATCAAACACAACGCCCACCAAAACATGTTCAAGCCTGTCCTCTCTTATCTATCTCCTTATTCCTGCACAAACACCATCTATCTGAACTAACATCATAACAAACGCCCCTAAACCAATTAGACACATCCGCTCTTATAACACATATTTACCCCTCCCCCCCCAATTAACAAACGCTCACCCCTTATCTCTTATCTACTTCTTTTCCATTCCGCCGCCTACTAACGTATCCTGCACACAGTCATACCTTATCAACGTTCCCACGAACTTCTACACGCCCATTCCAAGAAACATCCGACATGTCCCAACACGTGTTCCACAATCTCTCCATATCACTTCAACATCCCAACACATTTCCTTTCCAACTCCTTTATCTTCTCAACAGTCCACTCTTATCAACTTCAACAGTCATTTACGCCCCCCAACCGAAACCCATATCATCATTCCCAGAAAACTAACCGTAGTCACTTCCTCATTAACAACAGGAAACCCCAACCCATATCAACATTCCCAGAAAACAGTCACCTCATCATTAACAACAGGAAACCATCTTATCAATTCCTCAACCGCCACCGACTTTTCTTCCTCCCCCCCAATCAAAACACTCCTCACAAAATAAACACAACCCATTCAATGACGTCACACCAATCAAATCCTTCCTAACAAAATAAACCCCACCCATTTATGACGTCATCACTCAAAAACCCCACCCTTGCTTGCCCACACTGCTTGGTCATCAATTGATCTTTGATCGATCTTTTCCAATCAATTGATTTATCGACCTCAACGGGGGTGAATAACTACTATATCTGAGACGATAAAGGTCATTAGTCAATTTTGAGCAAACTATCAGAAGGTGCAGAGGAACGATTAGACTAGTCAGTGGGTCGCAAGTCAGACCCTCTACGCGTTGTACAGTCTCACGCATAACTCGCCACCGTAAAACTTCACGTCCAAGCACACAGAGACAGGTATTTCCATTGCCCATGCGGGTACAGTCTTTGTTGTGGTTTGCCGTTCATATATGTATTCATCACCTCTCGCACGTTACCATTAAGCTCTCCATCAATGGCGAGTACGTCAATGTTGAGGATGAGTTATAAAAGAGCTACACTACCCGGATTCGATCCCAGTTCCGTAAGGAACGTTACGTGTTGGAGGCGCGGGCCACAGACAGGACACATTGTAGGGACAAGTTCTTGCAGCATTGGTGAGACGGCTGTGCCCAATACGAAGGCGAGATACGAGGCGAGACAAGATATGGCACACTCTTGTCTCGTGCGCATCTAGAATTTCGACAAACACGAACCGCACAAAGTTTCACAATCTCTAAAAGTCATCAAAGAATATAGCATTTTCAATAACTTTTGGAATTTATAGAATAATGCACATAAGGAATTTGTAGATATCATAATCACTTTTGGTGACAATCCATCAATCTTGTAATCAATGAATGGTGGTTATTACGCTCTAACGTAAGAAAGGAAAATAAATTTTAAACAAAATATATGTACTGATTTGGTGAAGTTCATAGGAAAGGTATTTAAATATATAAACTGTAAACACACGTAAATTTATTTTGACTTAAAATTCAATAACAAATAAAACAAACAAATATTTTGTGTAGAATAATATACAAAATACTGATCATGTTAAACCGTAAATATTATCATTAAGCTGTAAATACACATGGCAGCTGATATTTTGCAAACGATCATTAAAACAATTACCAAAATTCAACTACAAAGACTCTAAAAATATTTTAAGTTACAATTATACAGGGTGTCATTTTAATGGCGCCCACGGACCACGGAAACGTATAGAGGACATCAAAACAAACAACTTTTCTCAGTAACATTTCTCTCGTTGGAGCGTCGTTTCGACGCTACAGTCGTTTAAAAAAGCCCGTTTTGCCGCCTGAATGCTGGCAACCACACACAACATTTGATTGCATTTGTGACGTCATATCCCGTCGTGAAGCGATGCGTTACAGGGTTGCCAGGAACACACATATTCTGTGAAAAATGACATAGCTACAATCATCCACATTATGTACCGTAAAACAAAATTCCAAAGGTAAGCAACACATAATATAATGTATATTCAGGGCATTATGAGGCAAGTGACAAAATGGTTGAAAATACAGGGATATAAATAGTAGTAAAACAAACTCTCCGACGACTGTGTTTATCTACGCACCGGATACACATGTAATAGTTTGCAACTCTGAAGAGGGCAGTATATTTGCTACTGATTCATCATTAGATTGTTACTGTGGTTGTACGTGTTTTAGCCGTAATGTAACAACGTGAACCTCGGATACTTCCGTTATCAGCACAAAAGTACCACAAGGCATCTGGACACAAACCTATAGATATCAACCTTGCAACGAGATTTGCAAATATAATCGACATGTACGTAGCTGGTCGTAAACAGCCACATGTAAGTTGTAAGTACAATAAAAGTTATTGTTGTTGATATTTGACATGTAGGCTGAGACAAAATCCGATATTGACTCTTCATTTTGAATACGTTTTTACCATTTCTCATATCGTTGGTTCACTTCCCCCTTCCCCTGAGATGACTGCTGATCTTCTGGCTGGTAGCCTATGATGTTCGGTTTACTGGACGCGTTTCTCGCTTCGTTTTACAGCTAATAATGTGGTTGGTAGTTTGTCATTTTTCACAAAATGTGTGTGTTCCTTGCAACCCTACCGTGCGCTGTTTCGCAGCAGGAAATGACGTCACAGATACGATCAAATGTTGTGTTGGGTTGCCAGCATCCAGGCGGCAAAACGGTCTTCTTTGAACGGCTGTAGCGTCGAATTGACGCACCAACGTGAAAAATGTTACTGAGAAAAGTTGTTTGTTTTGATGTCCTCTACACGAATCTGTGGTCCGTGGGCGCCATTAAAATGGCACCCTGTATATTACATCCAGAATGTTTTATTTTCACTGGAAGAAAAGTTACTGAAATTATTGTATAAGGTGCCATGGAATGAAAAGGTCCATTTTCATGTACAGAGTTTATTACTGACATTGACTACACATATCCGCCATATGAGGTAAGGCACTTATCCCACTTGGGTACCAAATTATGATTGCCTTGGTAGAAGAAGTCCTTGAGTTGAGAGGCAAACCATTCTGTCACTGACACCTGCAGATCTGCATCTGAAGCATAGTGGCGTGCTTTGAGGTGTTCCTTCATTGGGTCGAAAATGTGGAAATCACATGGACTCAAGTCCGGACTGTAAGCAGGGTGGTCGAGCACTTACCAACTGAAGGAATTCAACAGGTCCTGTGTATGAATGGCGACATCAGCAAGCAACAACATCAGCCAGCAAGATCATGGTGACCGAATTCTTCGATAGAACTCACCTAATGCCAACACATACTGCGAAACACTGCGTCGTCTGCGGACAGCAATAAAGCATAAGCGACCTGGCAAGCTCAGCACAGCCATCATTTTACTCCACGATAATGCTCGTCGCCATTCAAACACAGGACCTGTTGAATTCCTTCAGTTGGTAAGTGCTCGACCACCCTGCAGTGACAGAATGGTTTGCCTCACATCCCAAGCACTTCTTCTACCAAGGCATTCATCAGTTGGTACCAAGTGGGATAAGTGCATTCCTTACCTCATATGGCGGATATGTGTAGTCAATGTCAGTAATAAACTCTGTACATGAAAATGGACCTTTTCATTTCATGGCACCTTATAGTTTCATTAATACACTCAACAAACATTCCAGAAACAGAAAAATGCATATTGACATATTCTTTATTTGCTTTAATCAAACTGTTCAAATATTTTACAGGGAAAGCCCTTCTATATAGAAAAATATATATCTATATGTCCGGTGCTAAAAATATATATATACAATTTTAAGCGTGCTTTTTAAAAAATCAAAAGAATGGAATTAAATATAAGAATCCGATCATTTTGATGATTTTTTAAATAAAAATCATGATTTTTATCAACCCTGCTTCCATCCAAAAGGGCTAAAGCAAATCACTAGAAAATACGAGCTGGCTACACTGCTCCATTCGAGAGGGAAAAGAGCTGTCCCCTATCGAGCATAGGCCTAACAAATGAAGCAGTGAGAAACGTGATAAAGTATGTAGAACGCCCGGAGAGACATCGTACTCTCCTTCGTCTTCATTCCTTCGGTTGTGTTTTGGTTTATCTTCCTCCTCTTCGGGTCATTTTCTCACAATTAAAAAGCGGAGGAGAGTCATTCTTCGGGGCAATAGTCGGCGCAATTGTAATGGATTAGCGGTATTTCTTATCTCTCCGCGCGGGTGAAATATGCCAAGGAACAGATAGCGACGGAGGCCTTAGGGATGCTCGTGAATCTCACTGGTTCTGGCAAGGAACACAGGAGACAGCGGAGTTTAACGCGGTAGTAACGTTGAAGTCCTGATTGGAACGCCACTTTACTTCAAACAAAGTTCCGAAAGATCCCTCTGACAACCACATGTCAAGACAACGTGGAGCCCAGTATATCCTCCACTCAAACCTTTCCCACCAATAGCGTCCGATTCAGGAACTGACGGTACTTGTCTAGTCCACGTGGAGTAAATGAAATGTTGCCAATTCAGTTTCTTTAGAGATTTCATAACGCGAGGTTCCGGTGATCTTTAAACAGGTTGTGCTATTGAACCCTTCGGTGTGTAACGTCATCACGGTTCGTGTTTTATGTCTACCCACTGCTGGTAAAAGTGACAACCGCGCTTCTCAGAAAAACAGGTGCTGGCTTGAAACAAGAATCGCGTCCGGTCGGCTTCCTCCCGAGCTATGTCAAAGAGCCAGAACTGGCGCTCGAATAAGGACTCGAACTATAACATTGTAGTCCTGACTAGATCGAATCGCTGAAAAATCGTATTTTTCTTCAAAAGTAAATTACTGCTCATGACTCGGCCATAAATATGTCACGAGACAAGGTATGATACAGTTACGTATCGTATCTTCAACGACGAAAATTATTTCGTTCTCGGCCTTGTGTCTCTATGTACGCTGCAGCATTGTTCATGTCTGGGTTTCAAAGGTTGTCTCTGATTCCAGTCTCTATCTCGAAGATTAAGTCTCGGTAAATAACCAGCCTCGAAGGTTAAGTCTCTGTCCATAATCAGTCTCGAAGGTTAGGTCTCGGTCTATGACCAGTCTCGAAGGTTAAGTCTCGGTCTATAATCAGTCTCGAAGTTTAAGTCTCGGTCTATAATCAGTCTCGAAGTTTAAGTCTCTGTCTATAACCAGTCTCGAAGGTTAAGTCTCGGTCTATAATCAGTCTCGAAGGTTAAGTCTCGGTCTATAACCAGTCTCGAGGGTTAAGTCTCGGTCTATAATCAGTCTCGAAGTTTAAGTCTCTGTCTATAATCAGTCTCGAAGGTTAAGTCTCGGTCTATGACCAGTCTCGAAGTTTAAGTCTCGGTCTATAACCAGTCTCGAAGGTTAAGTCTCGGTCTATAATCAGTCTCGAAGGTTAAGTCTCGGTCTATAATCAGTCTCGAAGGTTAAGTCTCTGTCTATAACCAGTCTCGAAGGTTAAGTCTCCATCTATAATCAGTCTCGAAGGTTAAGTCTCGGTCTATAACCAGTCTCGAAGGTTACGTCTCTGTCTATAATCAGTCTCGAAGGTTAAGTCTCGGTCTATAATCAGTCTCGAAGGTTAGGTCTCTGTCTATAACCAGTATCGAAGGTTAAGTCTCGGTCTATAATCAGTCTCGAAGGTTAAGTCTCGGTCTATAACCAGTCTCGAAGGTTAAGTCTCGGTCTATAATCAGTCTCGAAGGTTAAGTCTCTGTCTATAATCAGTCTCGAAGATTAGGTCTCGGTCTATGACCAATCTCGAAGTTTAAGTCTCGGTCTATAACCAGTCTCGAAGGTTAAGTCTCTGTCTATAATGTCTATAATCAGTCTCGAAGGTTAAGTCTCCGTCTATAATCAGTCTCGAAGGTTAAGTCTCGGTCTATAATCAGTCTCGAAGGTTAAGTCTCGGTCTATAATCAGTCTCGAAGGTTAAGTCTCGGTCTATAATCAGTCTCGAAGGTTAAGTCTCGGTCTATAAGCAGTCTCGAAGGTTAAGTCTCGTTCTATAATCAGTCTCGAAGGTTAAGTCTCGGTCTATAATCAGTCTCGAAGGTTAAGTCTCGTCTATAATCAGTCTCGAAGGTTAAGTCTCGGTCTATAATCAGTCTCGAAGGTAAAGTCTCGGTCTATAACCAGTCTCGAAGGTTAAGTCTCGGTCTATAACCAGTCTCGAAGTTTAAGTCTCTGTCTATAACCAGTCTCGAAGGTTAAGTCTCGGTCTATAATCAGTCTCGAAGGTTAAGTCTCGGTCTATTATCAGTCTCGAAGGTTAGGTCTCTGTCTATGACCAGTCTCGAAGGTTAATTCTAGGTCTATAATCAATATCGAACATTAAGTCTCGGTCTATAATCATTCTCGGTCTCTAATCAGTCTCGAAGGTTAAGTCTCGGTCTATAATCAGTCTCGAAGGTTAAGTCTCGGTCTATAACCAGTCTCGAAGGTTAAGTCTCGGTCTATAATCAGTCTCGAAGTTTAAGTCTCTGTCTATAACCAGTCTCGAAGGTTAAGTCTCGGTCTATAATCAGTCTCGAAGGTTAAGTCTCGGTCTATAATCAGTCTCGAAGGTTAAGTCTCTGTCTATGACCAGTCTCGAAGGTTAATTCTCGGTCTATAATCAATATCGAACATTAAGTCTCGGTCTATAATCAGTCTCGGTCTCTAATCAGTCACGAAGGTTAAGTCTCTGTCTATAACCAGTCTCGAAGGTTAAGTCTCGGTCTATAATCAGTCTCGAAGGTTAAGTCCCGGTCTATAATCAGTCTCGAAGGTTAGGTCTCGGTCTATAACCAGTCTCGAAGGTTAATTCTCGGTCTATAATCAATATAGAACATTAAGTCTCGGTCTATAACCAGTCTCAAAGGTTACGTCTCTGTCTATAACCAGTCTCGAAGGTTAAGTCTCTGTCTATAATCAGTCTCGAAGGTTAAGTCTCGGTCTATAATCAGTCTCGAAGGTTAAGTCTCGGTCTATAATCAGTCTCGAACATTAAGTCTCGGTCTATAATCAGTCTCGGTCTCTAATCAGTTTCGAAGGTTAAGTCTCGGTCTATAATCAGTCTCGAAGGTTAAGTCTCGGTCTATAATCAGTCTCGAAGGTTAAGTCTCGGTCTATAATCAGTCTCGAAGGTTAGGTCTCGGTCTATAATCAGTCTCGAAGGTTAGGTCTCTGTCTATAACCAGTCTCGAAGGTTAAGTCTCGGTCTATAATCAGTCTCGAAGGTTAAGTCTCTGTCTATAATCAGTCTCGAAGGTTAAATCTCGGTTTATAACCAGTCTCGAAGGTTAAGTCTCGGTCTATAATCAGTCTCGAAGTTTAAGTCTCTGTCTATAACCAGTCTCGAAGGTTAAGTCTCGGTCTATAATCAGTCTCGAAGGTTAAGTCTCGGTCTATAATCAGTCTCGAGGGTTAAGTCTCGGTCTATAACCAGTCTCGAAGGTTAAGTCTCGGTCTATAATCAATATCGAACATTAAGTCTCGGTCTATAATCAGTCTCGAAGGTTAAGTCTCGGTCTATAATCAGTTTCGAAGGTTAGGTCTCGCTCCCCTTTCGGTCTCACGAAGGTTTGGTCTCGCTCTCGTATCAATTCTCGAAATAATATATACGGAAACGAAAAAAAATACATATTAAAGAAAACTACAAATATAGGTGTTTGCACAACGCGTACAAACTGGATATCATCTTGAATTTACAGTCTATGTCGTCCTCGTCTCCGCTTGCAAGCAGTGTCTTGGTTCCAAACCTAACTAATTACTAATTAGGGGTTCATTAGTGTCAGCATATATAGAGAGACAGTGTAGCAATATACTGGCTAATTGCATAAATGGTACTCTGATATAGAGATAGTACTTTTGATGATTTTTCATACAGACAACTAATAATTAACTTTTCCTATGATTGACCCAAATCTTCTGGTCATTATGTATTTGTTTTACTCTTGGTAATATATTTTTTAAAATATTATTTTACATATTGACACGCACCTCAAGTCCTCACAGATCTGCTTTTGGCCCGACTTTGTCACGACATAGGATTTATTAACTTAGGATAGTTTTCACTTTTGACGTAACCTGGACTAAGTTCTTGGAACAGAATCTGGTACAAAAATGCAGAACCAGTAACCGATCCAAGATTATATCACGATCTTTTTGGTATGGCAGGGACGAGAGTGCTGGAGGGAGAGGATTTCGCTAGAGAGCCAAATAGTTCGTACGGACGACGCTAGATAGCGTACGGAATTGAGAACTTCTTCGCTCGAACAGGCAAAACGAGCGGTACACGCTCCAAGCTCAGTAGTACACATATAACCGTAATTTGTGTGTGGTAGTGGTGAAAGACGCAGAGAAATTAAAACTTATGTGAACATAGCCATCACCTAAATGTTAAAATATAGTTCAGTCTATCCTACCAATACAGTGATATATGAAAATGAAACTGATGATTCTGGGCTGAAACTGCCAGGACGGTTTCTACGATTATTGTCACATTAATAATAACGATACGAGCGAGAAAATATGGTGAAATGCAGTATTGCAACAGGGGCTCAGCCTTACGGCAACCTGTTTACAAAGTGCCACTCCTTGGTTTGCACCAATAGACCACCATGGTAACAGCGGAACACTTCCCGATCGGTCAACCTGGGGGACCAGCCTTCGGCAACCTGGAAATAGTTGTCCTCGAGCCTACAATTTTGATTCTATTTATACAAGAAATTTGGTTACAAAATGCCAAGACAACATCCGTACCAAGAAAACATTACCAACATTTTTAGCAGAAAGAAATTACATCATGGTCATAAAAGAATTACAATCTTGAACATATTTAAATAACTTTTTTTTTTCTTCAGAAACTTTTGACATAATGCAACATTTAAATTAAAGCATAGACAATTTGGATAAGAAATTAATCTGGAAAATTCTTGAACACAGATTATTCATCCAGATGCATCACTTCCTGATTACAATGTGATCTTCACTGGATCGACTAGGGCGCCACTATATTCACGTTGTATACGAGATCTGTCGAACTGTTGTGAATGCAATGGATATCTTCTTGTCTCATGTGTATTATTGTAGATTGGGCCATTGTTATTTGCTAGTTGCAAATCAGCGTGCAAAGTAATCGAAAACAAACTGATAAGAACTGAAAAAATGAGTTGCAAGGTACCTTTAAATGAAGCTACGCCAGCGCCATTTCAAATTACGAGCTCGTATTGAAACATCATAGTCTCGGCATCGTAGCGAAACAACTGCTGACGCACCAGTGCCTCTCATTAAAAATGCAACTTAAAATTTTTATTACCTTCTAAATCAATTCCGCTCCCGACTTTTCAAAACTCCTCGTACGTAGCAGTTTCGCTGAGTGTTTTTAATTTGCTCTTTCAACCCTCTTTTTTTATTATACAGCCCCCCTCCCCCTTCTTCGCGAAATGTTTTCTCGTGGAAATAAGCGTCGACAGTAATTAGTAGAGACTTTTATATATCAACCCTCCCCGATCCTGTGATCTCTCTCACTCTCCATCTCAGGAGATGAGTTTCACGGAAAAACAGAGATGACCCAGCATCCTCTTTCTACTTGTTCCGCACCGAAAAATCGCTGAATTGATTATTACCTTCCAAAGTTTAGTCCTGGAAAGTAACGAAGAAACTTCGATGCTAAAAAAAAAAAATATTCCAAATGAGAGAAACGAAGCTCGTGTTATGAAACTGAATATTGTTTAAAAAAAATTGCTTCCCCTCCACCCGTATATCTGGTAATTCAAGCTTATTAGAAAGTCTTAATGAGAGGCCGAGCAGGTTCTAATTTTAATTTCACATGGCCTCGTTTCACTCCGTAATTAAGGCCCGAGAATAGGATCCCAGGTGTGGTTATTAATACTAAGAATCCAATACATAAGAACTTCATCTGGAGCGAATTATCCGGTCCACACGCAGGTACCCTTTACGTGTGGATCTGAAAGTCACCAGAGTACTGAGGATACTCACATGGGATCCTTCTTTTTTTAAGTCACGTTAAGGAATGTGTTCATAAGGGCTCATTACGTTTAACTGAAATCTTTGTTTGTCAGCCATTGAATAGGTCTCGGTAAAGGCTCAGTATGTTTAACTGAAGAGGAAATCTTTGTCAGTCATGTAATAGGTCTTGATAAAGGCTCAGTACGTTTAACTGAAGAGGAAATCTTTGTTTGTCAGCCATTCAATAGGTCTCGGTAAAGGCTCAGTATGTTTAACTGAAGAGGAAATCTTTGTCAGTCATGTAATAGGTCTTGATAAAGGCTCAGTACGTTTAACTGAAGAGGAAATCTTTGTTTGTCAGCCATTCAATAGGTCTCGGTAAAGGCTCAGTATGATTAACTGAAAAGGAAATCTTTGTCAGTCATGTAATAGGTCTTGATAAAGGCTCAGTACGTTTAACTGAAGAGGAAACCTTTGTTTGTCAGCCATTGAATAGGTCTCGATAAAGGCTCAGTATGTTTAAGTAAAGAGGAAATCTTTGTCAGTCATGTAATTGGTCTTAATAAAGGCTCAGTACGTTTAACTGAAGAGGAAATCTTTGTCCGCCATGTAATAGGTCTTGATAAAGACTCAGTACGTTTAACTGAAGAGGAAATTTTTGTTTGTCAGCCATTGAATAGGTCTCGGTAAAGGCTCAGTATGTTTAACTAAAGAGAAAATCTTTGTCATTCATGTAATAGGTCTTGATAAAGGCTCAGTACGTTTAACTGAAGAGGAAATCTTTGTTTGTCAGCCATTGAATAGGTTTCGGTAAAGGCTCAGTATGTATAACTAAAGAGGAAATCTTTGTCAGTCATGTAATAGGTCTCGATAAAGGCTAAGTACGTTTAACTGAAGGGGAAATTTTTGTTTGTAAGCCATGTAATTAGTCTCGATAAAGGCTTAGTACCTTTCAATGAAGATAAAACCTTTGTTTGTCAATCATGTTATAGGTATCGATAAGGGCTCAGTATGTTTCGCTGAAGAGGAAACATTTGTTTCTCAATCATGTTATAGATCTCGATAAAGGGTCAGTACGTTTAATAGAAACAGCAACTGTTGTTTATCAATCGTGTTATAGGTCTTAATAAAGTGTCAGTACGTTTAATTGAAGAAACCTTTGTTTATCAATCATGTTTTAGGTCCTGCAAAAATACTCAGTACGTTTAGCTGAAGAGGAAATATCTTTGCTTTTTAATCATGTTAAAGCCTCTGAGAGAACACTGGGTGTAACTTTCTGTACTATAATTTACAACCTTTTGCAGATTTACTGGGCGTTGAGCATATGAATGATACTTTCCACTGATGTGCTGAACACATTTTCTGCGAATATACACTCATCCATACATCACGAACCAGGCGCATTTAGAATTTGAACTTGGCAACTTCTGCTCAAAGGCGACAACAGAGATGTTTCAGCACTTTATAAATTTACCAGTTTCTTGGCGTGAGCAAGAAAATGATCACAACTCCTCTTGCGGGCGCGTCGGGTACTAAATTCATCTGAAAAACGTGAAAGTTGAACATCTGATACTTCAGACCCTTTGGAAAACTTGGATTTCGCGGAAGCCATTCAGCAAAGAGCATTGAGAGAAGTAAAGACGTGGAAAAGACCGAACCCAGGCGGCATTTGTCAATGTTCCCAGGGGGAGCTTAAACCGAGGTGCCCCTAGTAAGGTTCCGCATTGGAAATGCGTAATCTTTGAAAGTGCCGAACTGAAGGAAAGGGGGGGAGAATGGTGGCACCTGCCCAAGGTGCTCTAATGGGAGTAATGTGTCAACAAGATAATGCATAGAAGTCGTTATTCCGCTACGATTTCAATCACCTCTGGGAAAATATAAGACTCGGATGGATCATTCTTCCCTCTGCTCACACTGTCCTGTCAGCGAACTTCAATGCGCTTGCCATTTTTGAGATCTGGCACTGAGGCAGTGTTGCCAGCACTTCTAAACCAATTCTTCCCTTTATAACATTGAAAATTCACTTTTTCCTTCAAGTGTAACAAAGATCATTATACTAATTGAATGATTTAGTTTATTTAACGTCGCATTTATGCCACTTTCGCGACGATGGGGTGGATGGTGTTAAGGTGAATTGGATGAAGGGACAAACACATACGTGCGGATTGAATTGTTCAGTTTTGTCTTAAGTAAACTGCATGTACAGATAGGCTAATCGGGACTGAACCTACAGTTTAAAGTGGGATCAGAACTAGAGTTCAGGCGCCAGAACATCGCTGGCCTGCAACAGTACATTTAACTGGGTGAAGCACGTGGAAGTGAGGTTGACACTTGAGTGTCTCCAGCGGAGGTCACATCTTACACTCCATCATTATACTCATTCGGCGAAGCAAAATATTTAATAATTTCACTATTAAATCACAGGAAAACTTGGCTCTTATAAATACATGGTTAAAACGTTAAGTTTAGAAGTTTGGGTGTGGTCGGAGCAGAACAGCGTGCGGTGCCGCAAACAGCTGGTCTCCACAGCCGCGTTCTCTCTCCATTCACTCATTTCCCTTCTCTTGCATTCATTGGTCAAGCCCTCTCAAGTCACTACCTGGAAGACGAACTATTTTCGTTCACTTGCTCCAGAGATTCCCGAAAAACGACAGGACACAACACAAAAGTCTCACAGAGGATTATGCTGACCGTGACACCCAGACGCCAGAGCCTCGTTAGTCAGCAAAATGCAGTGCAGAGTAGAAGGAAGGTTAAAAAATTTGGTCAGACGAAATATGGTACTCGTAAACAAAATGATACATATGCAAGTAAAGAGAAACAAAACGTTTGGTTAAGTTTACTATATGTGCGTGAGCGTGCTTTCGAATTTGAAATAACGATTGTCCAGTTTCGTCGAGTGTAGTATGAAAATCCTTTGTCGAAAATGAAAGTCACGTAGATAGATAATTACCTTAAGCGAGTCTTTGTTTTTGTATAACCTAACATTCTGAAAAAAAAAAGCTCAGAATATACTTACTTTATACTGAGTTTCCTACACCGGCCGCTAGATGGTTCTGTCAAAATGTGTAGAAGGAACATAAATTTTTGTACAACAAATAATTGTACATTTGAATGTAATCATAGTGCAAAATTGTGCTTTAACACTCTTCGAAAGATGCGTGAACCTTAAAGCTACAAATTAAAGAAAAAGTGCACTGCAGTGAAAAAAAATGAATCTCCCATGAGCAACCTTTTTGATTCTGGACTATATAAGTAAAAGCTAAGTGTGGTGCAGATTTACATGAACTAACAGTTCATGTTTCTATTCTGAGTGTATATTTTGAGATCAGTTAATTTCTACAAACTATCCACTCTAGCTATAATTATGAATAAATTATTTGGTTTTCCTAAACAAATAGGCTACTTTTTGTTAGATTTATCAAAATAATATTTGGTTTTGGTAACCAAAAAATAGAACTTGACCAAATCTTTTGGTACTGGTAAACAATTGTTTGGTTGATGCCTATTTAAACAAACGATTTGTTCACCACTACAATTTTTTTGGTTAATCCAAACAAACATTTTTCTCTGTGCGTACACCCCGAGACAGAATGTATACTCTGACCCGGCTATCTCTGAACGAACGCATAGCGGCATAGAAGGGGGATTGAGTAAACAGAGCGAAGCAGTACACGCTGCTCGAAGACAGGTAGCTGCAGTCGCTTTTCCCCCTCAATGCAGAGACTTGTTTTCATTCGCCTGCTCCAGAGATAACCGAGACAGCGTATAGATAATATACTTTGAATATTTTTTCCTTTTCACAACCACTGCGTGGGAAATTCCCTCACGGTATGGCAACACTGCACTGGCGGAGAATCCTTGAACCAGAAGAAAAAGACTCTATCAGCGGTGTCACCTTCCGGGTTCCGACGTTTCACCCCTCCTCCAATTTGGAGAGGAGGTAGAGTTGATTTCTTCGGTTTCACAAGGAAGCTTTTGACGGCACGATCTGATATTGAACGACTGGGGATTCCAATGAAGACATTTTACTTTTCAGGGGTCGTCCGTGGAGCAGGAACAAAGGAAGAGAACCTTTCTCCCTGTCGTCGTGGCATCTGGTGAAGAATTTCAGCGAAAGGGGAAAAAAGATGGCGTGAAGGAGATGTCAAGAGAATGGATGGCGGATAAGAAGATGCTTCAACAGCGCTAATCAGCGGATAATGGATTTTTTGTGTTATTCTCAATTCCACTTCTGTCAGTTTTTGATGACGTAAAAGGTTATTGACTTTCCTTGAGTTAATAATCTTGTGACTATTGTAATATTCCTTAGATTATTAAAAATTGAAGTTGGAATACGAATTTCAATTTCAACTTTCCTTTATTGAAGGGCGAGGTTCAGCCTGTTCTGCCACCTAACCTCCATGGATATATGTACTACATAATAAATACATAGTACATACTAAATATTTGTACAAATAACAGAAAAGATAAAAAACGTAAAAAGACACAAAAAGAACAAATACAAAAGTGAGAACAAAAGCTCGTTTACACACTCAAAAGAAAGGAAAAGGATTGAAAACAAATATGCAAAGGATACACAAATTAATACACACAATTGTGCTTTGTGTGATATACCGGGTTGGCCATAATTCAGTTGTCACTAGCAATCGTTAGACTTTGTTTTGCCTAGCGTATCGGAAGTCAGTTGTGAACTTGACTAGTGCGTATTACCCAATATAAGAATGCAATATTCTTGCACTAGTCAAGTTCACAACTGACTTCCGCTACGCTAGGCAAAACAAAGTCTAACGATTGCTAGTGACAACTGAATTATGGCCAACCCGGTAGTTAAGACCAATACAAATTAAGATTATATAAGAACATAAATATTCTTAATACTTATTTATTTATGCTTTGCACTTCTACAGAGGATTGAACCTCCAATTACAGAAGGCGTACACTGTGTTTGATTAATACAATAGAAATTACATGGAAATATACAAACACATATTCATTCATTCACGTACAATACATATACAACATACAACATACGTAACGCATGATATATATATACAGACATATACATATACATATATATATATATATATATATATATATATATATATATATATACACACTTATCTACATACATTTAGGCAAGAGGTTTATACGTAATTCACAAATATTGCACACTGTAAATGGTAACATTTATATTAAGCAATCTATATTCTATCAGAGTTTCTATAGCACTGAATCTATTATTCTTTTATATCTGTCAAATGGAAGTGAAAAATCTACACATTCGTTGTTTGCAACAAGGATTTTGTAACTGTGACACATTCTATTTATTGGTGAGTTTTTATATTTCTGAGTTTTTGAAATTTTAGAAGTTAGAATATTTCTATTACGTAGATTATTTTTTCTTATATTGAATTGTATTTGACCGAGAAAGGAGCTGTTGTCTAAGACACCATTAATTGTTTTATACAAGTACAACTGTTCTATTATTTTCCTCCTATTACTAAGACTCTTAAATCCAAATATGTCAAGCAGATTATTATAATTCACGTTATTTTGTCGTGGGGACATATCATATTTTTTGTAAAACAGATACCTTAGGAACCTTTTCTGAATTCTTTCTATGCTATTTTCGTACGATCTATACATTGGAGACCAAATAACGGATGCGTATTCAAGTCTACTTCTTACTATGCTATTATATAGAGTTGTAATACAATGTATACTATTAAAATCTCTAGAATTCCTTATAACAAAACCTAATGATCTGTTGGCCTTATTTACCATATATGATATGTGTTCTTTGAAGGTCAAAGCAGAATCATACGCGAGAAAGGAAATATATGCTCTTTGGGTAGTAATTGAAAGAGACATTTCCGCAATAAAATGGGAGGATATACAGGGTGTTTACAAATCACCTTTGTATCTTCTGATTTTTTTAAGATAGGGGAGTTTTCCTTATGGGAAAACTAACCACGTTCCTTTTGGTTCAGGTCCCGTTAGTGTGGTGGTAGTGAAACCGGAACTGTTAGCAAGAAATTAAAAATATGTTCAAGTCCGGAAAAAAAAGCACTGCTATCACGAAACACATTTACCAAAAACTGTTCAAAGGAACTTTCGCACCAAGTGCGGAAGGACACCAGTTGACATCAAAATGATTAGGTTCTGGTGTGAAAACTTCAAGGACACAAAAGGGCAGGTGTTCGACATTGGAGGAAAACTTGAAGCGATAGCGGTAAAAAAAAAAATCAGTTTGCTGTTCCGTGCATACAAGATGTAAATTGTCCAGACTTTGGAACTCACAGGCCACACGTTGACACATTGAAGAACAGGGTATATGCTGCCTTTACGTCAATTCCCTTAGCGGAAACTGCAAAAACATGGGCAGAAGTGGAATTTCGATTTGAGTTGCTTCGTTCAACTAAAGGTGCACACGTGAAAGTTTACGGATGTCTAATAAACTTGATGAGTTTTCGCGCGTTTTGCCGTAATTTTCACTCCTCTGTCTTTAAAACTTCAGAAGGTACAAATGTTTGTAATCATGTAGGTACTTTGTGAACACCCTGTATAATAAATTAACATCTGAATTTGATGTCACAAGTCACAAGGATTTTTAATACGAGGAAGCTTAAGAAAATAATGGAAGATGGCAGCACAAACTTATTTAGAATAAGAAAGTTAAGATTTTGCAACAGAAATAAGAGATAACATTGAAAAATATAAAAGGTATTGAGAACTAATACGATGCATTAGAAATAAAATTCAGAATTCAGAATTAGAAGTAATACAGGAATAATAATAAGAAAAATACTACTTTAATGTAAATTGAATATTAATATTTGTCCTAAAATTAAAAGGCAACGAGAACAAACTCATCTAATACAAAAGTGAAGTGTAATATCCGTCATTTTTTGGAGAAGTTTCGTTATTTGGTGGTTTGTGTCAATTGTTTCAAATTGCAACGCTAAATAAATGCTTCGGTGCTTTGTGGCATTCATGCCTTGCAAACTGAAGTTTGCACCACTGACTATGTTTTTGTTGAAAGATTATTTTCAGTATATAAGATTATCCTCACGGACAAAATTACGATGTTTGACTGTGAATAACATGGAAAAAAATTGTTGCCTAACTATACGGCGAAGGGTGGATTTTAATAGCAAATTTCCAATGGCAAGTTCTGCCATCGTCGTAGGGTTAGGCAACACTCATAACATTATGCAAGATAGTGCGTATTTCAGTGTATAGGTGTCTCATTTTTATTGTGGTGACTATACCTAACCAGCATGTTTCAGGAATTTTGAACTAGAACGTATTTTAAGTTTTTTTGAACCTACTTCAGGATTTTTCGAGCCTACCTTAACATTTATGAGACCTACTTTTAGAACCTATTTTAGAGTGTTTACAACCTATTTTAGGATTTTAGAGCCTATTTTAGGAACCTTAAAGCACACTTTTTAGATTCTAAAAATCCGAGGTCTAACTACCGTGCGTCCATTTCGATCTGCAGCCAAGAGATCGGGAGAAGCGTGGCGGGCGGCACTGACGGAGATGCCGACATTTGCGGTCTGAAATGCCCGCTTATTTTTATGGACATATGCAGACATTTATATAAATATTGCAAAACGAGCACTAACCTGTGTTATAAGAGTATGGTTTTAATTTTAGTAGCTTAGTGACTGTATGTGCCGATGATTTTGACACGCCCACCTCTTGTGAAACACGGCGTAGAGGTTTGTTTGGAGAACGTTCTAACGCTGCACCAATATCATCGAGTTTTGCTTCGGTTAGAATCCGTCGTTTTTGCTTAGGTGTTTTAAAATTTAACGATACAGTTTCTCGTAATTTAAGGACAAGATGTCTAACCGTATCTCTGTGTGGAGTTGAAACGCATGGGAATTTCTGTACAAATTACCTACACACGTCTCGACACGAGTTTGTTTTCACGTAGGTACGTGTCATACATAAAAAAATCTTTGTTCTAACGTGAATCTTGCGGCTGGCATTCCAATCGTCTCACTGACACGTCACACATACACACTACAATAACACAAACAAGTAACTGCAAGTAACCAATAATAACACTCTTGCGCACAGTACGAAATTAACACGCTCTTGGTTTACATTGCTCGCCACTATATTTACAAGTCTGTCTTCATCTAGTCGCGAAGGAACAAAAAACTCGAGCTCGGATATTTCGGATTGCAAGGAAGCTCACGAAAACCATTCACTTTTAACGGTTTCGTCTGCAGCGTAATCTTGATACAGTGTTGCACATTCGAAACCTCCAAACGATTCCCATGGCCACAAAACTCTTTCAAGGATATAAACTTAAACAGGACGTTACTGGTCAAAACTATGATTAAAATGCTTTATTATCTGTGGCTCTTAACATCGTTTCTATAGCGTATTTATTTGTGTATATAAGAGCAGAACTTGGATGAATTACAGAAGAACTTTTGCGTGTTATAACACAGGTTAGTGATCGTTTTGCAATAGTTATATAAATGTCTGCATATGTCTATAAAAATAAGCGGGCATTACAGGCCGCAAATGTCGGCATCTCCGTCAGCGCAGCCCGCCACGCTTCTCCCGATCTCTCGGCTGCAGATCGAAATGAACGCACGGTATAAACAAATTCGTCAGAACAAATGGAAAGCTAAGAACTAAAGAGTTACAGCACAGCATAAAATTTTATCAGATTTACCATTTTCGTTACTTGGAAAGGACTGGATACTGAAAATAGTTTTATAGTCAAATTACCTTCACGTGTTTGAAACACGTGCCACAAACATGGCGGTGGACGTAATTTCTGGCAACGAACTATGGTGGAGAGGGTACCATTAGACCTTTGCTGAACACAGAACTGATATTACCGCGCCCGCTTACTCAATTATGCCATTGCACGTTTCAAGAGTTGTGATTGATGATGCATGATCTGATGAGATACACAATCTTATCGACAAATGGAACAATTTCCAGGCCGTATATCCAGCTGATCCATACGGGACTAATTTCGGTTGTCAATCTTCGATCTCTGTGAAATTGGTAGCGCCAGTTAGGCCACTGTCCGGCAACAACAATGATGAAATGAAAGGGTACGGGTGCAACCAGCATACTTCCTGCCGGTCTGCGTGGCGGAGTTGTTAGCACAACGTGCTACGCCAGATGTCCCGAGTTCGAATCCTGGCCTGGGTGTTCTTTGTGAGTGCCCCTTCATCCCTTTCATGTTACCATCACTCATCCTCATCTTCGCAATTAGTCAAAAGTGGCAGAAAAGCGAATTAAAATTAACCAAGCCAATGAAAGTATACTTACGCCTGAAGTTACAACTGCAAGTTGTAACATAAATTCATGAATTATATACAATGTTTCTTTCAAAATATTACGAATAAATTGTTAGTAATTTGTACTTTGAATAGTTGCACATTATCTAGGTGATTGCTCCGATATAGACATGTGATTGTGATTAACTGTATCAATGGAAATTCACCATGCTTTGAAAAAAAAAGAGTGGAAAATCACCAGTTTGTAAAAGTTTAACAGCGCTCTCGTGGCAGAAGTGAAGAACTAAACACAATGGCACAAGACTATGCTCTGAAAAAAAGTTGAAAATCGCCAGTTTGCAAAAGTGTAACAGCGCTCTCGTGGCAGAAGTGATGAACTAAACAGAATGGCACAAGACTATACCGCGTTTGTTACAACCTGTCCCCTTTCCCGCGCTAGGGAGCGCTCGACAGTTTCGGTGCCAGTGAGAAACGAGGAAAAAATCGTCTGCTGGTCAGCTAGGAGCGAATGGAAGCTAGAAGAGAGGCGCTTACGTAGACGCTGTTGCGACGTTGCGTATTTTAATTGGCTGCCTGGCTTTGACTTTCCCCAGCACCGAGAAAAGCCAGGGAGCAACTAGCGCGGGAACCGGGACAGGTTGTACCAAACGCGGTATATGCTCTGGAAAAAAAGTTGAAAATCGCCAGTTTGTAAAAGTGTAACAGCGCTATAGTGGCAGAAGTGATGAACTAAATAGAATGGCATAAGACTATAGGTAATCACAACTACAAATAAATGAAGAAGAAAGACATTTCATCTTAAAAAAAAGTAGTATTAACAAGAACGTATCAAAGTGTTCATAACCGGATGCATGGTACTAAGAGGGAGGAGACTTCAGTTACGCGCCAGAAGTTTGGACGTCCTCCTGAATTGAGCTTCAATACGCCATTTTAAAGATGGAGGCTCCACTACGCTCATGCTCCCCTTGGAAGCCTAAAATCTGTATAAATTCTTATGCAAATGAAAATTCAATATCCTTATGCTGATTGTCATTAATTGTTTCAATGGAAATTCATCATACGCCATACACATTACAACAGAGACATTTCGAAAATGATTCGCGGGCAGTTGGTGGAAAGACTTCTGCAGTGACGCATAAACGATTGTACGTGCATGCATAATTTTCCCTGGGGTCACTTGCCACTTGCTAAGCAGTTGAAAATATGTGATCAACAATGAGTCTGTTGAAATAGGATAAAATTTTGCAACTTTATAGGTACTTTCAAAAACTACTAGATATAAAATCAAAAGATAATAAAAACAGTAAGTTGCTGACCAAGGCAGTTTATTAAGATATAAGAACACTTAACATGTAACGTTTCAACCCTGTATCAGGGTCTTCCTTAGACGAAGAACTAAATTAAAGATCTTCAGTTAAGTGTTCTTATATCTTAATAAACTGCCTTGGTCAGTAACTTAGGATTTTTAATATGGAAAAAAGTTTAATTATATTACAAAAGATAATGCTTCCATCTTGATCTGTGTCTTAGATGTTCCTCGAAAGTTTAAAATGGGAATGGTGGTAATGTGAAACCTTACTGAAGCTCTCTTAACATGAAAGAAATTTCATAATTTTCGTTGGTTGAATACCTCTATAAACGTATTACTTTTCAGCTATGCTGACTAGTGATGTAAAAGGCAAAAGTGGCATTGAGTCCATGGTTCAGGAGTATTACGACAGATGGCTCTGATGCAAGAAAAAAGGGAGTTTGTACAGAAACAGTACAGACCCTTGAGCAATCTGTCTCACAATCTGTGGACACGACATTTCCACATCGACGAACTTGCTATGTGCGTCAGTGTGCGAGATTACTGACAGCCTGGGACCACCCACGTTGCAGAAACATAACACGACAGCGTCTCATACAGGGAAACTTACGAGAGGGTTTTTTATTAATATCCTTTCACGCAAGATGATGCAGACCCAGATTATATCTTGATGCATTCTGGTAAAGTTCCAAACTGTCAGCAAGACATATGACAAAATGTCACTCTCCCGATTTCAAAACCATAACTGTCTTTCTTCTCCTCGTGTCTCTAAGCCATAATATTTAACTGACAAAGAAAAAATCCGTTCCTAATGTAGCTCAACAGAATGACTGTAATGAATGTTCTCAAAGGTACAGATATAGTTCCAACAAAGAGTGACATCTGCTTGCAGAACTTGGCACTCGTCTATGAACTGAAGCATGATGGAACAGAACAATAGGTCTTGGAGCTAAAAATACCCAAATATTTGAACAGAAATTCAATGACTGGTTATTTCAAATTGAGATTAGCCAAATTCTACAAAATAATTGTGTATAATACAATATCATGCTTTATCAATCAGAAAAAGTACGATGCAATATCGGCGTAAAGAATGTGATTGTGGGCTGAAACAGTCATTCTATTATTCTTCTTGCTTAAAAATTGTTTTGCAGTGAAGGCAGGGAAGTGAACCTATTGCAGTGTACTTGAATTTGCGTTTGAAAAAGAGATTTACAATTCCTTAAAAGTGATATTATTTATTTGAAAATGTCACTGTTCTAAGCACTAGCTATAGAACTGAATATTCTCACCAGTTCCATATTGAATATTTGTAGTAATGTTCTGCGTTAATAATGCTAAAGCGTGATAGTGGTCACATTACTAAAATATACAGTTTCTGTTGTTATAAATTGAGTTTGGTAGCTGGAATTCAAATAGGAATTTCTGGATGACACTGCGAAAGATGTTACATCTGAGATTAAGCGAGTTTCCTCTTGCTGTAACGAATGTTTGGCACTTTTCTCAGGTTTAGATTTAAGTAGAAACTTAGGAAAACTCTACTAGAAAAGTACTAGTGCAATGAGTTCAACAGCTCAGGGTGTCATGGCGATAAACATTGATGAGAGTAAGAGGTTCTCTTGTATTGTTGCCCAGCGAAATATTTTGCGAATTGTAATGGCAAACGTCACTCTCAATAGCTCAAACTTTCTTCCGAAATCACCTTGAATGGTTAATAGTAATGATGCAGTGTGAATGGGTATTAAGTAGTATTAATGATAATGTTTGAATTAGATCTATATACAGTACACAGAATCAGAAGTCAACGCTCTATATTTTGTTAAACCCGGCCTGTCTCCAAGTTAACAGTTTAACTTTGTTGCCCACAATGACGAACGACTACCAGGTGAATGTATCACTAGAATGTGCACAATGAAACAACAGTGTCGCAATATAGTAGATTAATTATAGATTTTAGACACCTGAACAAGAACAATCTCTAGAGTCCATTAAAAAGCGAATGTGGAAGTCACTATCAACCTAACCATGGACAAGTAGCAGGCTTTTGCGGTTAGTCCGCGGGTGACATGAAGCTCAAGTGTCATCAGAGGCGTCTCGTGAACGCAGCGGTGCATGCTGCGCATGCGTCAATTGTGGGGAAAAGGACAGCTTGCTCTGCGACGACATTCATGAGCATTTCTACATTCTAATTTCTTGATATAGGAGAAGTATTTATTTTACACGAGAGCGCTCAACTAAGCTTATATTACATTTCTTGGATTTGAAGTGACGCATGCGTCAATTGTGGGAAAATAATTATTACTTTCTTTCACTTCAGATCCAAGAAATGTAATATAAGCTTAGTTGAGCGCTCTCGTGTAAAATAAATACTTCTCCTATATCAAGAAATTAGAATGTAGAAATGCTCATGAATGTCGTCGCAGAGCAAGCTGTCCTTTTCCCCACAGTTGACGCATGCGCAGCATGCACCGCATGCGTTCACGAGACGCCTCTGAGTGTCATCAAATAACATTGTGTTTATGTTGTAAAATATTGAAACAAAGGATCTTATTCCTTATTTTTAAATATCGAGCAATGGTTTTTATTTTATGTTATAAATAATAAGTACCCGTCTAGGGTGGCCACTTTAGGGCCATGATAAAATTCAAGAATAGTTCCAGGTTTTCAAGGCAAATTTTCCAAATATTCAAGGGTATAAGCAGATGTCATCTCTATTTGAACCTTACGATTAAAAATATAAAAGACCTGTGTGATTCCAATGTATAAAAAATTTCTAATTTAATTCAATTAAACTGTATATGTATTTAAAATATTTAAATTAAGGTGGACAGTTTGCCATTTCACATATTCCCACTCGAAATACATATTCAAACACATGTCACAAATATTACAGGACATACTAATCTACGAAAAATGTTAATTGTATAAGAATTTCAAACTCAAATTTACGTAATCAACTTAAATAATCTTCCGTCTGTCAAGTAGATTGTTCTACAAGAAACACTAACAAAGTAAACGGATTGAGAGAATTATGTTTTATTTTCCACGCAGCTTTCTTTTCCATCCTTCAAAAAAATCAAATCTAAACTGTAAAAAACTTGCATCAGCGCATTTATAAATATGTATAAATTCAGTGGGATTTGGATTAATAAAAGTTGAAATTTTTCACATCTACGGAGAAACATTCACGCAGAATGCACGCATAATTTCCGGAATTCAAGGAATTCCCGGTGAGTAGCCACCCTGCCGTCAGTATATTAAATTTATCTGAAGCCAGAAACTGTAAAGGAGAAAGCATCTTACATCAAGAAATGCGCAATTTTGTTATCGATTTCGTGTGTTCCGTTTCTGACATTTCTTCTGTATAGTGCAACACTACCGCATACATTTCGTATTCGTTTCATGGATACATTGACTTTTAACCGTCGTTACGTCATCACCTTGATATTCTGTGTAGTCAGGAACAGTCAAGATGTTCTTGAATCGTCTCTAGAACAGTTTTTCCGATGTTTTTTGACGACAGGTAAAACCATAGACCTCATTATAATAGAAACTACGGAAGAATGCCTGTTTGGCAAGAAATATTGACTGAGGCTTTCCAGAAATCCTTACTAACAAGGAAAAGGAAGTGTATTCTTATCGTTATTTGTTCTTCTTGCCACTCTATGCTCGTTTAGAATATCCGATACCTTGGCAACAAAGTCCTGAGATCCGTTTCGATTGTGCGATGGATTCTGGAGCTTTTGTTGCCTCTTGGAAAAAAAATGCTAAGAAATCTTGATGATGCGAATTCTTAGGAATGGGTCGTTTCCAATGGAAGCGACTGCTTTGCTTTTGTCGATGAAGGGGAGAATAAATGGGAATAAAGAATGCTCGAAAAATGACGTCACTTACCGTAGGAGTGGGTCCTCGAGTTAATCGACTGGAAATCTCAGCAGAAAGGAACTGATTGTGGCAGACATTATTCACTGTCTCTTGCATTTCGGGGCAAGTTCTCGGGGTAATATCGCTCAGGAAAGAAACCATATGATTTTGTGACCGGATGGATCTTCCTTTCGGAATCATGGCAATTGTTACGACCTTACTTATTTCGTAACTTTGCAATTCCACGTTAAAAGAAAAATTGATATAGTGTTATCTCGAGTTCTTGTTAATGTCTATGATACTACAAGTTGTGACGCAAATATGAACGCGCCAATCAAGGCGTTGTTGAACTATTGTATTAACCTTCCTGTAGCAATCTAATGAAGTCAGCTCGCTTAAGACAACGGACATTTATTATGATGTAAATATAGATTTGCCAATCAAAGATTATCAATGTTTGATGACCTAACCTAATTGTAATTAAATAATGGCGGAATATTCAAATTTGTATATTTCCAAAATGTAAGATTTTATCAACGTTAAAGAAATAATTGTTAACTCAAATGAATATGTAAACTTTGTTTGTAAATTATTATTTGCCAAACTATGTATTTTTCAAATATTCTTCCGTTGTAATTTGGAGTATCGTAATAAGAAATTTCCTAAAGACAGGTGTTCGAGGCTGGAACTTTGGGTATAAATACGAAGCAGTTTGGTCCGTAAAGAGGTCTGTTCTGGTGTGAGTCTAGGAAGAAGTGAATAGGTGCAAGCCGCTCTTCTGTAAACCCTAGACTGGCCAAATAGGAACGGTCTAATCTAGGAAGAAGTGAATAGGTGTATGCCGCTCTTCTGTAAAACCTAGGTTTGGGCCACCCTAGTTTGACCTTTCTAGTAAGTTTGAAATTAACTATTAACAATTGATCTTCAAGTTCCAGTTACGAGTTACCTAACCACTGGCTGTAAGTACTCAAGCAGTAAATAAACATTTCATTAAAACTTCACGACTTTGGTTGGATTTGTTCTGCACCTACCCTGAAGATAGGTTTCAGTGTAGACCCTTAGAGCCTCAATGCTCCTGGCTATAGCAGTAAAGGGTGAGGAAAGTTACTAGGAACGTAACACAATTGATGTTAAGTCCACTTGATGCACAGATACGCTAATCGAGACTGGATCCACAGTTTAAAGTGGGATCAGAATCAGGCACGTTATTTAGAAATTTATTTGGGAAAAGAGGGGGGGGGTTTCCGAACAAGGTGCCTAAGAAATAATAATAATAATAAATAATATAAACGTTTAAATTAAAATACTTATATTATTATACAAATTAAAATAATAATTAATAAATATTAAATTAATATTGTATTGTACATTAATAGGTAAAAGACGGTGTAATAATAGAGATATAAAACCACGTATTCATTATCAAGCTTACGTGTAGTTAAGATAGCTAAAATTTGTATTAAAGCACCCACCCTGGTAAGCAAATAGATAAACAATTGAATATGTATTAAATAACAGGAAAGAATGTTAGATACAGTTGACGAAAATTAAAGTTTCAGATTAATATCTTTTTCAAAGTTCGGAGGAAATAAAACTCGATTATACAGCAAATGCTAAACAAGTACATTTTCATTGTTTAATGTTAGTACTTGGTAAGTCTTTCGGGGGGGGCGGAACCTTGGATCTTGCCCCTTAATACGACCTTGACAGTGTGGTAGGATAGTAGTGTCACGCGTCTCCCAATAAAATAATTATGTTGTTATGCAACAAAAGAGTCATTGTACTACGTTAGCTTTTGTTTGGACACACACATATCAAATTCATGTAAAATAAACGAATTATAAGAACTAAATATTTACTGCCTTCAAATAAATTGAAACAAACAACGCTCGATTATACAACAAAGGTTAAACAACGCATACTTTCATTATTTAATTTTTGTACTTGATAAGTCTTTCGGGGGGCGGACCCCTGGACCCCCTAAATACGTCCTTGATCGGAACCACTATATCCTTTCAAACGGGTATCAAACCTAGGACCCCTTGATTACAAGGCGACGACGGAAGAATGTTGAGGTTCCAGTTAATTTATTCAACACTTGCAAAGACGGCGAAAAATAAAATAAAATTTTTGCAATAAATATTCCTAGAGATTGTAAGCAGCGAAACTTCTGGAAAATATTGGGTAGGTTGAACTCAGAGATTAGTTGTATAAACGTATAGCTACAATACATAATACATGTCACAAGACCGTATCCACCATTACTTTCATAATAACAATATAACCACAGATAGTGTTAATAATATGGAACAATGACATGTATCAAATTGGAGATTAACAATTTATTATGAACAGTAATTCAGTTGGCTGAATTATTTAGGTATGAAACCGCTTGTTTTGTTAAACGCGGGGACACTATTTTTTAAAATATAATAACTATGGACATTGAATTTTCGCGATGCGCGAAATCGCGAAATGTGAAAAAAAGATGCAATTTTGAATATTCTGCACGTAACTACACCCCTAATGATGAAATACGCATGAGTTTTATTCGCGAAGTAATGCGAAATATGTGCTTTTCCACGAAATGAACGCTTTTTCGCGAAATAACCGTGAAATATCATCAAATTAAGTAGAAAACACGCAAAAACCGGCAATTGAGATTGTTGCGCGAAAACTGTAGATTTGTAACGAAACGTTTGCCTAAAGTTTCCTACCACTTGAACCTGAAAAACGTTTTATCTTCGATCACATCAGGAAGATGCTGCAAAATGGGATTTCCCATGCACATAATCTCAGTTCGAAATTTTCGCTCCCTGTCAAGCTGCATTCCGTTCTTCCCCCGAATTTCTACTGAACTTCCAGTTTCATTGAACTTGCTAGCTGTAGCAGCGATAAGATTAGTATGTCATCAAGGGAAACAATGGTGCCATTTGTATTCAGTTATGAATGAATTTTGTTTATCATCATGTGATTTTCAACATGTGTTTGTGTATGTACAGTAGTGATTATTTTATTTGTTGGACAGCAAGGATATCCTTTAAATACATAGAATGAATAAATCACTTGAGATATGCAATTTAGAAATGAAGTGATTTTGTGTTGATGTTTTCTCTTTGGTTGGACAGCTAAGTACTTGTGTATGTGTACAGTATATAAAAATGAAGTAGTTTATCAATTTATAGCTCTTTTGTATGTTGTTTCCTCTCATGATGAAAAAGTGCGCCAATTTTTTTTTTTCACCGCTGGTATATACCGCTGATCTATCATTTTATTTACCGCTCTCCTCAGTTTTTATTTACCATAAATCTGTGTCCTTAATAATAACAATACGATGGAAATTATTGGGTGGGCTCGATCCCCACCGGCCCAGGTAAGTTGGCGCCACTGAATATAAACATTAACTCTTTACACAAGTATCACTTTAGTTCATCTTAGTGCATGTTTTTACAAGAATAACTTTACACGCACAAAAATTGTTGTCTTGGTAAATAAATTCTTCAGTTTATAAAGGTAACAGAAATTGAGTAACAAAGATCGGTTACAATTACAACCCCTTGTAATTTCGTCCGTTACGTTTCTTCCTAACTCTGAATGTTTCCAAAAAAGGAACCAGCGGTCAGGGGGAAAAAGTAAAGTGTGTTTTCATTTCCTCTATTTTTTCATGTTTTTGAACGTTTCCAAAAAATTGCATTCTAAATTGATTTCCAGATTTACAGGTTATCCAGGTGTACGCACAAGACCCTTAGTTTGAACTGAAGTACGTTCTGACGTCATTCAATTCAATAAGCTTGTTCAGTGCTCTTGTTCAAGTAAAATTGCTTCGTGTATGGATAGCATAATACATCCGATAAAGCATGTGCTTAGTCTTTTACAATAAATCTTCTTTAACGTGTAAATCTTCATGCATAATTCGGCCAGCTCCTTCAATATCAGTTTAGGTATCGTCGAACATCTGTGCCATGTGCACAGAAAACTCCCCAGGGAGACATATTTTTCGCGATAATTTTATGATAACATTTACCACTTGCAATGTATACGCGTACGTTATGGATCTTCGGGGACCTATTCTGTGTTTATAACTACACTGAGTTATTGTGTTTTCAATTCCATAAATATCATAATAATTTGGCATGAGACACTCGACAAATATGATTCTGTGAATCAAAGTTTTAAAAACACTCGCAAGCTAGCCACGCTACAGGTTAAGTTTGCAGCAGGTTTTATGTGTCAATCCGCGCGAGATCTGAGCTCAGAATCTTCCGTGCCAGTCTTGCCTCAACGGCCGAGCTGTTTACATCGCAGACACTGAGAAAATCCGCAGTATTGCCAACCGCACAACACATCAAAACCCTCACATGCATGCAAGGCGGAATGTATTTTTGCCTCTTTTTGTCTCCTGAATCATACAGTTTGTAAAGTAGTTTCTGCGCATAGATTATGTAATAAATGTGTCATTACTTAATGTAAATCGCGAAATATCTTCGGAACACGAGGGCATGTGTGTATATTTCGAGCACGCAGAAAATAAAAACCGAAAGGTAAAAATAAACGACAGGCACCTCTTTTGGATTTAGTGACGAGTTATTATTTTTAGTTTCGAAAGAAATAAATCTATGAAAAACTTGGTTCCTTCGTTCGCAATAGATCCGTTTCTATAAGACACACGCACTTCAAGTTTATACCACCTAAAAAGCATGATTTCTTGTTGGTGATATATACAGTAGATTGCATTGTCTGCTACTATTTCTCTGTTTGGTTTCAATTTATGAATCACTTCACTAACCCAGGAATCAAATCTTCGTTTGTCCATTTCTTGGTGATAATCACCTTTCCCTTTCTTTGCACGGAACAAACAGTAAACATGCATCTTCAACAAAGCCGTCATTGCCGCAAGTGGGTGAAACAATAAGCCCACCTCCCCCTATCCAGTCGGTTGCTTTCAGCACTGGCGCTGGTTTGCAAGGTGGTATCCTCCCACGCTTGATTCAATGTACGCCCCGCGTTGACGCATGTATAGTCCAAATAATAAACATGTTTCTTCTCACCGCGATATCTTTTAATACAGCGGAAATTATTTTGTCGTCAAACAACAAACAATCGTTTCCTCCTCTTAAACTCAAAACGCAAATCATTCAACAACCGAGACACAGTTCGTGTGCACATTGGCAGCAAATCACCTCACGCCCTGTTTTATTTTGGTGTTGTTGCCGTAAGAAGGAATATGCATTTAAAACAACTTGCTTGACATTGAAGAGCTTTTCACTTCGGATGATGCCCATAATAACACTCGGGCAAAACAGCGCCCTGAACAGGAGACCTCGATTCAGCCATTCTCGCCGCTGTATAGCACGATTAGCAATAAATCACGATAAAAGGGTTAAAACAGTGGGGTGTGGAACACTGGTATCACCGATTTCACGCGCTCTGCAACGTATTCAGTCTCTCTCGACTCGCTCTGGAGTTTCAGTGTCTCTTCAACGCAATAGACATCCCAGTTGGCGAATCTGCGATTCCCAGTTCGTCTGCACAGTGATTGCAACCGATCAAGTCCATACCTGCCAATGGATGTATTATGTTGTCTATATATTACAAATGAAATAACTGTTTTGTGGCAAGTATGTAGTTGTGTAGTAATAGAACCCGTCTCACCGGAACTATATTCTGCGCACACGTTTGGGTCTACATATGTCAAAAACCTGCTGTAAAGTTAACTTGACCCGCAGAGAATTGATGCACATTGAAACAAGCGTGAAGGCGCATTGAATGATTCTCGCACTTTTGACGTGACCTTCGGCGTGATTGTGCGTTCGCAGTGAATGTGCAACTGGTAGACACCAGTATCCCGGTTATCGCTGGAGAGAGGCCGCAAAAAGCGTCAGACAAGGCGGGGGGAGGAATCTAGTGAGCAGAATGAAGCAGTGCGAAGGCTGGTAACTATTCTAAGTGTGTCACTTTTCAAATACTGCTTCCCAGAGGTATTCGACGTACGTTAACGTTGGAAAATTAGTAGTACAAGTTGCAGTAATGTTAGCTTCATGTAAACTGCTATGTATTCTGGGTACAATCAGCCTGAAGATAAATTGCATAATTATTGCTGGAAAACTGAACAGGCCATTGGAATTACAGTACATTGGAATTTTGATCTTAATTAAGAGAAATATTTATGGTACAAATTTTCGTTCGCGCTAACTGGTTCCGCAGTATAACGTTTGTGGTCATGTGACCCCCACGATGTGATTGTAGAATGTGGTAGAACATCTGTAGATCCTATTCCTGTCTTCAACCTTTTTGTGTGATTTTTACCATCAGGATAATGAAGGACATAGCGAAGTTGCCAATTCACCAAGCATGAAAAATAATAATAATAGTATATGATTTGGCTAATTGCGATGATGGAGGATGAGTGATGATATAATGAAACTGACGAAGGGATACTCACAAAGATCACGCATGCCCAGGCCTGGATTCGAACCAGGGACCCCTGGTGTTGTATCGCGCTGTTCTAACCAATCCGCCACAGAGGTAAGCGTTACTAATAGTAATCATAGCCTGAAATTATGAGACGCATTAGGAAATAGCATCCCCAAGGGCATTGTTGCTTTATTGTATCAATTGTTGAATCACCGTTATAGTTTTCTTCAGTTGTGGCTATTATCACAACAATCAACTTTATAGAATATTAGCTGATTGCCCGGCGTTGTTCGGGTATTTATTTATCCCAATCTTCTATTAGACAGGAAAATAATGAATTCTAACTATAGTGTAAAATGAACTTGGAGTTGAACGGCATTGGGAGTGTCACTATTCATCTTAGCGACTCCGAAAACTATGGATTCCACACTAATATCGGTCGTTTTACATGTCACCCCCTTCCCACCCCACCCCTAGGGGTGCCAGGGTTGTCTTGTAGTTGAACGGCATTGTGAGTGTCACTATTCATCTTAGCGACCCCGAAAACTATGGATTCGACACTAATATCGGTCGTTTTCGATTATTTTTGCATGTCACCCCCTAGCACCCCAACCCCTAGGGGTGCCAGGGGTGTCTTACCCCCACAGTATTTCTTTTGAGATTGCAAGTGACATGGGTTCCAAGTTTGGTTGAAATAGCTCCAGGCGTTCGAGAGTTATGGTGGAACATACACACATACATACATTTTTATATACTATTAGATGATATTTTACACTTTGTGCTTTTGGTATATGTCACTCTTAAATATGCAATAAACATATGCAATCAGTCAGAATTCTGAATAAAATTCTAGTTTATTGTTAATTTTGGGATCCACTTTGACCGCATGATAGTAGTTACGTTAGTAAAAAAGGTCTTAGCTCGAGTTTTCATATTTGACCATTAATTCCTTTTACTTGGCGATTTTGCTTGAAGAGTTGTTCCTCGGTCCGCTTTCCACACGCAAGAAAGACAGTTTCCTCCACTTCCGAGTGTAACTTTGCCAAGAAAACAGCTCCTATCCTAACAAATACTAACGGTCCAACATCGGCGGAAATTCCATGTTATGGTTACTTCGGTAACGGGCTGTTATCCAGGCCGCGAAAAGTCCGTTGATACCCCATTCGCTCCTCCGTTTTCACTTTCCGCAACGCTAAAACCAATCGCAAATCTCTCCCAAGCATCCACTTTCTCGCGGAAACCAATTTTCCATAGGAGGACCATTCGCTAGTGGACTCAAGAGGTGCTTCGGGTGAAGAAGATACATTTGTGAATACATCAATTCCTGTTCCCATGTAACGCGGTTTGAAAACATTGCTCTATATATACATTTAAAGTCCCCCCCCCCCCTGCCTGATAAATTGTAAGTACCAGTCTTGGAAGTTTAGAAGCCATAGACATCTAGTGCCAGACTGGAAAGTCTTCACCGTTGCTTTATTTCTTATGCAGGAGGGAGTGTTTCTAATAAGCGTTCACGATTTCGACCAATGTTTTATTCTAATCCAGTATATGTATCACCTCTATCTCCAGTGCTTGGAAGTAATTACAATTCAAGAAATACAGCATCAAAAACTCTCCATGACAATACAAAGAGCAAAGATCCTAGCATTAGCAATAAGGATGTATCATCGGTTAAAATGCTTGATGAATTACTTGAAACAAGTAACAGTTACTTTTCTCGAGTAACTAAAACTCTTAAGTTATTTGTAGAACGAAGTTAACAGTAATTATTTCAGTTACTTTTCTGTGCATTTCATAAGTAATGTAGAAAGTTATGGTTTGAATTAAAACAAATAGAAATTATATCTTCATCTTCATACGTTTTACATGATGTAGTTCGTTTCGAATACAGGGATTTACTATGAATTTTCTTTCATATTCATTCATTCATTGTTTTCTGCCTAATTGGCAGGTTTTTCACTGCAATCTCCAGCTTTCCCTGTTCTCTGCCTTACGCTTCGTAATAGCATACGACCCAGTTAATTTAATATCATCCATAAGCTGATATCTCTTTCTTCCACGGACTTTTCTTCCTTCAACCATTCCCTCCAAGGCATCTCTTAGCAGGCAGTTCCTTCTTAGACAGTGTCCTAACCAGTTTCTTTTCCTCTTCTTGATGGTCTCCAGTATTGATCTTTTTTCACCAACTCTTTTCAGTACGGCTTCGTTTCTTACCTTGTCCGTCCATTTTACACGCTCCATTTTTCGCCATGTCCACATTTCAAAAGCTTCGAGTCGTTTCTCTTCATTTCTTCTCAATGTCCAGGTTTCTGCACCATATAGTGCTACACTCCACACAAAACATTTCACTAATCTCTTCCTTAGACCTATGTCCATGGGTCCACAAAAAACATTTTTTCTTCTATTGAAAGCTTCTTTTGCTATTGCGATTCTCATTTTCACTTCTTGGTTGCAGCTCATGTCACTGCTTATAGTGCATCCGAGGTACTTGAAGCTATCCACTTGCTGGATTCTTTCACTGTTTGCTCTCACATTAATATTCCTTGGTTTCCGTCCTATAACGATTGCCTTTGTCTTCTTTACATTAATCTTCATTCCATACTGCTCACAGCTGCTGTTTAACTCTTCTAACATACTATTTATGGTTATTTCATCCTCAGCGAATAATGCCATGTCATCAGCAAATCTTATGCTGTTTATTCTTCTTCCTCCCAATTTGACACCTCCTGTACCCTGGAAACAAGTTTTCACTATATCTTCTAAATAGATATTAAACAAAGTAGGCGATAGGCAGCATCCTTGTCGTACTCCTCTTCCAATTTCACAGCCTTCTGTCATTTCGTCTCCTGTTCTCACTTTAACTCCTTGATTCATGTATAAGTTGCTTAGAAGTCTTCTCTCTTTCCAATCTACACCAATTTTCTTCAGAATTTCTAAAAGTTTAACCCAATTCACTCTATCAAAGGCTTTCTCCAGGTCTACAAATACTACAAACACCTCCTTTCCTTTCTCTAAATATCTTTCCCCAATGGTCCTCAGTAAACCAATTGCATCCCTTGTACCTCTTCCTTTCCTGAAACCAAACTGTTCTTCCTCTAACTCGCCACTGACCTTCGAGTATAGGCGTCTGTTCAGAATTGTTAGAAGAATTTTTGCCGAGTGAGATATCAAGCTGATTGTCCTGTACTCAGAACATTTTTTGGCATTGCTTTTCTTCTGCAGAGGTACCAAAACAGTCTCTGTGAAATCTTGTGGCCAATCCCCTTTCTCATAGATTTCATTGCATAAGTGCAGTATTTCTCTTTTTCCATCTCCCAGGCATTTGATAAGTTCAACAGGAATTTCATCAGTGCCCGTTGCTTTCCCATTCCTCATTTCTTTGAGTGCTTGCTCAAATTCTTCATTCAGGATATAGTATCCTTTCTCATCATCAGGCACGTCGTCTTCATTTTCTACATTCAGACTGTCTGGGCGATTCTCTTTCTGGTAGAGCTCTTCAACGTACTTTCCCCACACATTCGATATTCCTTTTTTGTCTGTGATTTCACATCCTTCCTCGTCTTCTATCATCCACATTGTTTTCCATTTCTTCTTTTGGAAGCCCAAGCAGTTTACTTCACGATACATCAAGTCATACCTTCCTCTTTTTTCCAGTTCTTCAATTTCTTCACATTTTTGTTTCATCCATTGTTCTTTTGCCCTGTCAGTTTCTCTTCTTAGCTGGTTATTCAGTATCTTGTAATTATGTCTTCTCTCTTCTGTATTTACATTCTTCCATTCTCTCCGTTCCTCCATTTTTTCTAGCATACTTTCAGTAATCCATGGTTTCTTTGCACTTTTCCTTTCCCTGTAGCCTATTGTTTCATCCACTGCCTTCTGTAAGCAGCTTTTTATTCCATCCCACATCTCATCCTTATTGTTACAACTAGCTTTAAACTTATTATAGTTTCCTTGGAAATGTTCTGCAAATTTTTGTCTTTCGTCTTCTTCCCTTAGCTTCTCTAAGTGGGGTTTCTTGCTCACCTGGTTTTGGGTTATCTTCTTCAATGTAAGATTGATTTCTCCTATTAGCAAGATGTGGTCTGAATTAATGTCAGCTCCTGGCAATGTCTTCGCATTTTTCAAACAATTTCGAAATCTTTCTTGTACCAGTATGTAATCTATCTGGTATCTTTTACAATCTCTTGGACATATCCAGGTGTACCTCCTTCTCTTATGTTGCTGGAACAGTGTGTTTTCAACAATTAGGGAGTTTCTTTTACAGAAATTTACCAGGCTTTCCCCTCTCTCATTTCTCTCGCCTAATCCATATCTTCCTACTGTACTTCCATCCTGCCTTTCTCCTACTACAGCATTCCAATCACCCATTACGATAATGCACGATCCCTTTCTCTCTTTTTCCATCAATTCCTCTATCTTCTCATGGTTTTCCTCCACTTCTTCTTCTGACAACCCACTATGTGGCATATACACTTTCATATATAAACATATAAATATAAATATAAATACAATATTATTATTTAATGGAAATTAACTTCAATTTTCAGAACAGCTCGCTTGCACTTCATACACGTAACACGTATAATTCGAGTGAATTATATTTCAAAAAGTTAACAGTAAGTTATTTTCTGACCGAAGCAACAGTAACTTAATTACTTTAAGAGTAACTCTCCATTATACCCTCACCAGAAATGCGTGATTCCAACTCAGTTCATCATTGCCCTTCCAGTAGCATGATGAAAACAATATAACAACAGGACAATTATTATTGTTACAATATAACAAAAATAATAATTACTTAAGAAATAACTTTTACACTCACCTAACTTCGAAGTTGAAATCGGTGCTGCCACCTGAAACCAGGTATCCTGAAATAAATATATAGAATCGTCAATTAATATTGAAGATATCAAAAATATTACTTAATGAGTTGTTCGCAATGAAAATTAAAAAATGAATACTTGTCAATTCTAAGTTTGTCAACATCGATTTCACAGCAGTAACATTTGAGTTGTGACAGACACAGGAAACCATGAGAACGAACCACATATATAATTTATAATTATAATTTACCTATTGTTGTGAAAGGATTGTATTGTTGCATTTGAAATATTATTGAAAGTGTCTTAATTTTCTTAAGTATTATTCTGTATAGATATAAACAATTCTCAGTCTTTACTTTGTTATTGTGAACAAATCAGAGGCTACAAATATGGATTTATTGAACTTCCCGTGAAATTCATCAATGGAAATGGAATATGCCATACACATATATATAACTAGCATACTTTACAAGATATACGTACAGTCACGGACGATTCTGGCTTGTAACTATCCCCAATAAAAGTCGGTGTTATCGTTACAATCCAGTACTGTAAGTGACAGTTGAAGCAAAATATTCGGAGATTTGTAGTGTAAGTTAATATAAATTCCTTTTATTACTTAAACGAATTGTTATTATTAGCTCAGAGTTTTCTCATTTCGCATTGAAAATCTGGGAATTTGATCACGGTCTTACACAGAGTAAAAAGTTTGTATGGCATAACCAAAAGGTAGATTATGTTAAACAAATGTTTGTTTAAACAGGTGGCAAATAATTGTTCAACAGAACCAAATTCTTTCAGTAAGTGTCCACATTTGTTTTGAGTTACCAATAATGTAATGAAAATTACCAAAATCTTATAATAACAGTGCATATTTGTTAAAGAGTTACCAAATAATTTGGTCAAAATTGTAAAATTTGGTAAAGGTTACCATTGTTTGGTTTATGGTTGCCAAAGAAAACATGTTTTGTATGTAGAGTTCATACTCTGCAATAATCAACTAACAAGTTAAAGAGTCAATACGATATTATTAAGGTCACAAATGTACTCTTTCTTCCCATAAGACTCTTGCTCTCTCAAGAACTCTCGTAAAACCAGATCTTATATTAATTCCTTTGTATCTCTTTCATTTTTCGTTATGATTTTACAAATATTTTAATGTCAATATAATGTCCCAAGTATTATTTTGTTTTCTGTTTTTGATACGTGTTCCTATTTCATTTTCCCCTCTTCTCAATTTCACTCTCCCTTGAACCTCACCAGGAATTGGCATTCTGACACACTTTGCTTCACTGTGCTATCTCTTACACCCACAAGCTCGTAAATTGATTTTTAATGCATTTTTGATGCGTCCAGTCTTTCCCAATCTTCTACTTCATTAATTACTTTCTGTGGCTTATATTTCTTCTCCTTCTTGTGGTATCCTGTCGACTATCAATTATGTTTAGAGCAATTAGCTGTCGTCCTTTCCTCATGGCGTACATGCAGTACTTTTTTAAAAAATATAGTTGTTTTCATTCCGATCCTTTGAGATATGTATTTTAGGACATGAAGTCAAGTAGAATGAACCCAATTTATTGCACTTTTTTCCACCTTTTCGTGAGATTATCACATATATTCTCTTTTAACCCCTCTTTCATGCTTCATAATCTTTGTGCTTCTTTTCTTTCATGTTTTGTTAAAACATTGGACAGAAAAATAAATGATTTTCACTCTTTCTGAGCAGCTACATAAAATCATATAGTCTCTAGAGCAGAACGAGAGCTATAAAATTGTATTGCAACCCAATACTTCCCAATGTAACCAAACCCGCGAGAGGAAACACAAACTTCAACTAAAACACCCGGGAATCTCAGGAGCAAGGCTGCGAATAAAGGGGAGAAATCGAGTGGGCGGAGCGAAGCAGAACACTGCTGTAAAGACTGGAAACTTGCAACGTCCCCCGGTTGTACACCAGTCGTCAGAAAGTTCGTCCGCTACTCCTTTAGTCGAGAACATGAGAATCTTGCAAATCATCAGGGCTTGCCGGATAGAAAAGAAAAAAAACACCTTATCAAAGTTAAACGCAGTTTTATAATCGCGTATATTTCATAATCACTTACCAATAAAACACCAGAACATTCAATACTAACGTTGGGCAATTCACTCACATATAGCGAAAGTCAAATTACATGATTAATTGCTTACTTTCAACTTATCGGTCAGAAGAAAACTTGAAAACCGAAATTCTATACTTGAATTATCTCCGTTTCCAAGTTCTTGTTGATTTTTCACCTTCACCTGTTTTTCAACTCCATCTGTCGTCAGGTGAGAAACATTCAGGTGGGTTCACTTCCTCTGCTGAGATGAGAAAGTGACGTCAACACGAACAGATTATGACGTATTTATAAACATATATACAGGGTGGGCCATATTGATGGGACACATTTCAAATGCATATGTGGAGCATGTAGGAAGCAACATTTATTACCAAATATATGGAAAACACTGCCAAAGGACGGGAGTTTTGCACTGTGTTCAGTGTTTGAAGATTACATCCCTGAGATGGATGCCACCTTGACGAGAACATGCTTTGGCTCTAACAGTCATGTTCAGCATAGTTTTGCCTAGGGTTTCGGCTGGGATGGCCGCTATCTCCCTTCGGATGTTGTCCTTCAATTGATTGATGGTAGTGGGCCTTGTGGTGTACAACTTGTCCTTAGGTAACCCCACAGGAAGTAGTCCGGTGGAGTTAGATCCGGGGATCTGGATGGCCAATGGACATCACCGAATGTCGAGATGAGCCGTCCCGGGAAGTGTCGTCGAAGGATTGTCATTGGCAGTACTGCTGTATGACTGGTGGCACCATCCTGCTGCAGCCACATGTCCCTTAGGCCAAGCCGTCTCATTTCGGGTATGAAGAATGTTCGTAGCATCGTGTTGTACCGCTCAGCGGTGACTGTGACGGTGTCATGCTGTTCGTATTAACAAACGTTCTCGTCAAGGTGGTGTCCATCTCAGGGATGTAATCTTCAAACACTGAACACAGTGCAAAACTCCCGTTCTTTGGCAGTGTTTTCCATATATTTGGTAATAAATGTTGCGTCCTACATGCTCCACATATGCATTTGAAATGTGTCCCATCAATATGGCCCACCCGTACAAGTTCCAACCATAACTGTATCAATCTAACTATAGTTGTCTGTGACAACGTGTACATTATTTAAAATAACAAGCAATTAAAAATCTTAACTTCTTACAAATATAAAACCTTAAACGCTCAGGTTCGTTACAAACTTCAGTCCCGATTCCCCCTCCACGTAATCTCGTTCCCTCGCCCGCTCGGGTTACTACTTGCGCAAACACTTCCTTTCGTTCGCGCGCTCTAGAGATTCCCGGGACATGGTATACTTGTTGTCCTCTTGTCTTCTCTTCTACGGTTCCATCATGCCACTTTACAGTGTTACGTTCTGTGGTCTCCAGACATTCTTAAAACTCAATTTATGCTGTTCAGATTTCCCTATTCATTTTCCTCCGTCTTTCCTCTTAACCCTTCCGTCTACAACACATCCGTTCCTCGATTCCTTCAAGTCCCTTGTTCCGTGTTTCATCTTTTTTTTCACCCCTTTCCCTCATCCTTCATCGCAGGGGGAACGCGTGTATGGCTCATCAAACCCATTTGAATTCATACTTTGGGAATTTCGGAAAATCCCCGCATTCATTTGCTTCCTTGCTGAAAGGAAGTTTTATGAGATGGGGAATTCAACTTAAGCCCACTCCGAAAACATCCCGTGGATGCATCTTTACACAAAGGGGAGTGCTGAGAAAATGGCGGACCTTCATAAAAAGAATGAATGGTTCTTCTTCTTTGGAGGAGAATAAGGTAATTTAGATTACATAAAGGAAAGTGAAGGCAAACACAGTTCACTCGAGAAGGAAATTGAAAGTTCCTTTCTCCTCTCTTTTCTTTATGGTTTTCTTCCTCCTCTCTTCTTCCCAGAAGCCAGTCAGGTTCGTGCGAAAATCACAGAATGCCCTTTGGCCTGAGTGCTGCACCCAGCTTGTTGTTATGTTTCCTAAATCTATAAGGAATTGCTCCATTCACTTCTACATTCCATTTCCTGTCTTTTATGTACTCCTTATTCTCCGAGATTATTCAGGATGTGGTAACAAATCTGGCGATTTTGCAACACTGGATATAGCTAGTTGTTGCGTCAGACACGTGACTACCGCTATTTGGGATCTAGCATTTTTCTTAACATTTAACATTTATGCCATGTTACCGTGTAAAGTGAAAATTCTTATGTCATTTCTCAAGGGCAGAATCGGTCTGTCCATAACCAATCAGAAGCAAGGTCCAGGTCACGAGTGTAGATCAGTGGTTCTCAACCTTTTTCAGTCCGGGGCCCATAAGCACGGGAGCCGGCAGAATTACTTGGTAGTGGTGTGCACCCAGTGTGATTTTACAGCACCATCCTATAGATTATACAACAAAATCATCCCGTTCGTACAACAGCACAAAGATCTTGTTGTCATTTTCGACAGCAAACTCACTTTCAGCCACCACATAGATTACATAACTTCGAGAGCCATGAAAACCCTTGGGCTAATTTACAGATTTACAGATATCACACATGTTTCTGCCCTCAAAACCTACTTTACATCGTGCGTAGTACCTATTCTTGAATATGGTTCCTGTATTTGGTCAATGGCCTGTGATAGCAATATAAAGAGAAGAAACAAAGTGGTATATTTCTTTATCAGAATAGTCAAACATAGATGCCCAGCCCTTGCAAACTTTTCCAAACATGAAATTCTATCCACTCTTCAAATTCACGGTCCGTCCCTTCGCCGTCAAGTTTCAGATCTAACATTTCTTTTCAAAATCATGAATGGACAACTTTTCACTAACGAACTCTTGCCACATTTTCATATCCGGATCCCACGTACCAACAGCAAATGCAACAACTTCTTTTACACAAAAGCCTCAAGGCTATCCCTAGAACAAAGGTCATTTCTCTATAGGCTACAAACAAGGTACAATACACTAATTGATCCTCCAGGCTTCCATCTATCTAAGCAGGCTTTCAGAAATGCGTGCATCAAGCAGCTGAAGAGAAATTAATATTTGTTATACCCTTGTTATTGTTTTATTATTATTGTTTATTTTCTTTATTATTTTTATTGTATTATTCTTGTTACATATGTGTGCGTGCTTCTCATTTGTTAATTTCTATTTTTCTCGCTGTTGATATCCTGATATAAAATGGATTCTCTCTGTATTCAGGATTTCTCAAATAAATAAAAAATAAATAAAAAAATATTTTTGCTAACATCGAGTACTTTAACAAGCCCTCCTTTTCGCTTGCTTAAACAAATTGCACATACTTCATTCTAGAATTTTCTAGAATTACTTTTAAGTAAATATATAATTTAAAAATCTAATTTACTCTAGTCTAGCATCTAACTAATGATGTTAATTATGGCAGTTGACACCTCGCGGCAACCGCACACACGCACACAGCGGTCGGAAATATCAAATGACACCTTAAGTGGACGTTACACACAGATAATTAAGAACTCATTGCTCCCACCGAATATTCGATTCCCTTGAGTTAAACATCAAAGAGATGCCGGCAAAAAGCAATGGTAGAGGGCGAATAACAGAAATGTAGAGTTCAGACTATTTGAATTTAAATTGTTAAAACAATTTATCTTAGGAATTTAAATGTAATTAAGTTTTTAAGATACAGTAAATACATTTTCGAGCACAATTTCGCGACCCACCAAACGCCCCCTCGGGAGCAAGCAGTGTGTCGCGCCCCATAGGTTGAGAAACGATGATGTAGATGTAATGGCGACCGAGTCAGATGTAACCAACGTATCAGTTCACATTTTTAGGATGAGCCGAAACTAAAAATTCTTCTCTGAACACCTCCAGACTGTTAGGATGGAAATTCCACAAGCCGATACCGGCGGCTTCGTCGAGGTGCACTATCGTGAACGTTGCAGCATTTCAATTCATAAGAAGCTGACAACGAAAATGTCTTCTCATATGCACACCTCAAGCTCTATTCACAAAACATGACCACCTAGATCGCGAGTAAATGACTAGTAAGAGTTCATTAAAAATTAGGGCAAACCTGAGAAGGCATATTTTCCAGTTTTTACAAGAGAACAAATTCAAACTTTCAAGATACACTACCAAGATGGATTGACTTGTATCAGGTTGATTTAAATCAAGTGATTTTTTTTAAAATCACCGATTTAAATCATTTTAAAGAAATAATTTACAGAATAATGTACAAGAGGAATTTGTTGATATCAGAATCACTTTGTTGAGAGTACATTAATCTCGTAATCATTAAATGGTGAATATTAGAAGCTAAGGAACGAAACAAAATAGATGTCCTGATGGGGTGAAGCTCAAAAGGAACTGTAAACTGTAAACACTCATAAATTTCTCTTAATTTAAAATCCAATAATTTCTATAGGCAAAAATAGCAAATATCTTGCGTAGAATAATATACAAAATACTAATCATGTTAAACCGTAAATATGTTATGTCATTATCATTAAGCTGTAACTAAACATGACAGCTGATATTTTGCAAACTATCATTAAAAATCACCAAAATTCAGCTACAAAGACTATAAAAATATTTAATGTTACAATAATGTAGCACATGCAGACTGTTTTATTTTCACTGGAAGAAAAGTTACTGAAATTATTATAGTTTTATTAACACTCAACAAACATTGCCATAGTAGGTTCATATATAGAGTATCAGACACAGAATCATGTATATTTATATGTATTTTTTATTCATTTTAAACACCTAAGATGTAAGAGAAGCTTGAATGAAAATGGCGATGGGCACTTTGCCTCGCAATACTTATGCATCCCACGGTACAATATTTCTTGAGTTAAACTTTAGCACTAAGGCGAGTAATGTTTCCTTAGAGACTCACAACAATGCACTCAGTCTTAAAATTCAAGAAAAAGTTTCCTGAAGAAAAGTACTTGACATGAAACCAAGTTGAGATCCATATTGCCCTCTGGGTAACATCACCCAACCGTTTCATATAAAATGCATCGTTGAAATTCATGATATGCCCTTAAACAGGGCGATACATACTCTTCTACTGCTTTATTAATGTTAACGAGTTGTTTCTTTAACTTAAATATCGGTTTAAAAGCCACTAGGCTATAATGTTTCATTAAATGCTGCTTCATTGCAAGTTACTACCCCCTATGCACGCACAGATCTTGAAAAACATGGGTTTTGTCTCGTCTTCTTCTATTGGCTCACACCGTACTTTTCCTCAGTTTCTAGCCAGCGTTGTCGTAAAGGAAAGAAAAGAAAGGTTATAAGGAACGTCCCGGAATGCCCCTGGGTGCTTAATTTTCCCAGTTCGCGATCCAGGTGGAAAGTATTGCTCCTTTTACAAACACTGGGAGTGCAATCGTTTTTCCTTCTTGTAAATAGAGGAGGTTTAAGGTAGATAGTAGAGCGGTAGAGCTTTCCCGAACTGTCTCGTTGCAGCTAAAGCGCTCCATATTTTGCCGAGAATCGCACCGGAAGGAGATTTCTTGTGTGTTAGAAGAACGTCTCAATTTCACGTTCCGTTTCTTTGCTGATAGAGGAAACGCTTGAAAAAAGTAGAAGTTGCCTTTCATTTATTCCCTCGTCTCTCTTTTCGGGTGTATTTGAGCTCCTACATCTCACACATTACACCTACATGTGCACACTGCTGATATCACACCCTTAACACAATGTCACCGGAAACATACGAAACCTATCTGATTTGAAATCAATCTTAATACACTGCCATTCAAAATTATTGTCGGTTTTTGTGTCGCTTAGTTTTCAAGGAACAAAAAAATTACCTACCACGATGCGAATTAAAGGGGAGGATGGAAGAGACTTAGCGTTACTTGGTAACGGAGAAAAATTTTCAATCCTAGAGAGGATTTTTCACCACCCTCCACCCCCATCGCCGTAAATAGTCATGACATATGTAAGAAATATTCCAGATTTTAAAAGTTTTCATGAAGCGAAGCTTACTAATGGACAGGGCTGATCAAAATCATGATTTCTATTTTAAAAAAATATTTTTGATGATTTTTTATTATATCAATCAGATTTTTAAAATTTAAATCGATTTAAAAAAAAACATGCTTAAAATTACTTGTATGTTTTTGACACGTTTTTATAGAAAGGTTTTCTCTAGTAAACGGCACTCTAAAATATTTGAATAGTTTGAGTAAGCAAATAAAAATTATATGTAAATTTGTATCTAGTATGGTATTGTTTGTTGAGTCAGTTAATGAAACTATAATAATTTGAGTTTTTGTTTACAGTGAAAATAAAACTTTTTGAATGTACTCTATAATTGTGACTTAAAATATTTTTTATGGTTTAGAATCATTACATCAAGAAGACAGGTGGGCAAGCCATGTGGCACGAATGAGAGAGAAAAGAAGAGTTTACAGGATTCTTGTTGGGAAACCTGGTGGTAAGAGACCTGTGGGAAGGCCAAGACGAAGATGGAGAGATAACGTTGAGATAGACCTAAAGGAAATCAGTAAGGATGGGAAAAATTAGATCGATCTTGCCCAGGATAGGGACATATGGAAGGCCTGTGATGCTGCGACCATAAACTCTCGGGTTTAAGAAGGCTAGAGAGGTCTTTGTAGCTGAATTTTGGCATTTTTTAAAATAATACTTTCGAAAATATCAGCTGTCATGTTTATTTACAGTGTAATGATAATGTATTCACGATTTAACGTTATTAGAATTTTGCATATTTTTCGACACAAAATGTTTGCCTTTCCTGCCTATAAAAATTATTGAATTTTAAGTCAAGAGAAATTTAAGTGTGTTTACAGTATACATACGAGGGTCACTATTTATATTTTTAGCCTAACAATGAAAAAAACAAGAATTTGGCATTGAAAACTGCTTTATTGTTTTTCGAAGTATTCTCCTTTATGGTCAATACACTTCTGCATTCTTGAACGCATCAACGGCGTCTTTCGCCGACGAAAGTCGTTGTCCACGCAATTTATTCTTGACATTCGGGAACAAGAAGAAGTCATTGGGTGCCAAATCAGGACTGTACTGCGGATGACCCATCAATTCGATTTTTTGACTGTTCATAAAGTCGGTTGTTAGACGAGATGTGCGACAGCTGGCATTGTCTTGATGAAGAATGATCCGACGGCGTTTGTTTGTTTTCCGTATTTGACCGAAGACCTCTGGCAAACAAATTGTTGTGTACCATTCAGAATTGACCGTTCTACGTTCCTCTAAAGGCACAGTTGCCACATGACCAGTTTTCCAGAAAAAACAGGCGACCATTTGTTTCGATGTGCTTCGAGCGCGAACAACTTTTGTTGGATTGGGTTCATCTTGAAACACCCATACAGTCGACTGCTGTTTACGTTCCGGCTCATATGCATATATCCATTCGTCACCTGTTACAATCTTATATACGTCTTTTGAAGCACCACGATTGTATTTATGGAGCATTTGTTTGCACCAATTGACGCGAGCGTCTTTTTGAGTTTTTATCAAATTGTGTGGGATCCAACGAGAACATACCTTTCTCACAGCTAAATGATCATGTAAGATTTTATATATGCTGGTGGAACTAATGCCTATGGTTGCCTCAATCTCACAGTATGACACATGACGATCTTGCAGTATTAGGTTTTGCACAGCATCAATGTTTTCTTGAAAAACGACTGATTTTGGACGACCTTCGCGAATCTCGTCGACCTTCGCGAATGGCGGCCAAGATTAAATTCGTTATACCAGCGTTTCACAGTGGCAAAAGATGGGGCTTCATCGCCAAATGTGGAAGTAAGTTGATCGATGCACTCTTGTCTTGATAATCCACGTCGAAAATCGTAAAAAATCATCGCACGAAAATGTTCACGAGTTAATTCCATTTTATTGTTGTCGCGCAATCTCCAAGGCAACATAAACAACACAAATGAAGCTATTGACAAAACATTTGAAGTACGTTATGGTCAATAATGCCAGACGATTCCGTGCAAACGTCAAATCGCGCCTAACTTCAATCAGTGTTAGCAAGGCTCAAAATATAAATAGTGGCCCTCGTATTACATTTCATTTCATACACCCCATCAGTACATATATTTTTTTCTTTCTTAGAGCCTAATAAACACCATTAAATGATTACGAGATTAGTGTACTTTCACCAAAAGTGATTCTGATCCTTATGTACATTATTCTATAAATTATTTCAATCACTTTTTTTTCCCAAAAAATCACCTGATTCGAATCAATGCACCTTCCTATTGGGCGAGCGTGTAGGCCACAAAGAGCTCCCCGCCCATGCCCAGAACATATAAAGAAATTCTCGTACAATACGAGGCTATGTGGCGGTGCGCCATCTTGCTGTAACGAAAGATTTGTCTGATGATCTTCCAAGTGGAATAGCAGAACCATTTGCAGCACGTTTAACACCGATGTTGACCACAGGCACAGGTTGTTCCAATAAAATGAGCAGTTTCAGATGCAACGAAATAGACATCTGTTTTAAAGAGACAAACATTACACACATGAATGCAACCTTGCAAATTGCCATTTGCGAAACAGTCACAGCCACGTTCACAGTTTGAATATTATGCCCATGACGACGTTCACACTCAATCAACCTGGGACGGAGGTAAACCATCATCTTCACGGCCCCTTCAACATCTCAATAGGAGTGGTGCTGATTTTCATACGGATGTTATACAGGGTGTCTACAAAAATATCGAATCGAAAATTCTTGATTTTTTCTGAACATTTATTTAATAGCCTCCCTCCTTAAATATAGTTGAAAATGAAGAAAGTAGTTATATTAATTCAATTAACTACCACAAGGGAAAACTGAAGCCATACTTTAACAAGAGATTTAGACTTGCTTTAATTATTAATGACTCAGTTTTCATTCTGGATGGGGAATGGCAAATTACTTTAACTAAAATTTTTACAAAACTTCATGTACACAAGGATGTAATTCGTAAGAAACAAACTTAACAAATCTTAACTACAACTCAATATAATTTTAGATTTCCAAATCAATTTTATCAAATCCCAGTACAGGTAATATAACAATGTCCATTTACATAGTGTAAAAAATATTAAGCAATTTTTGACCACAAGCATAATTTCTTGCCTTTTTCTAGACTTTCGTCACTGGTAGACACAATGTTATATTTTAGCTCCTGAGTGGCCAGATGCCCCCACAGAACCTAATCACAAACAGTTAAATCAGGTGACTTGGCCGGTAAGGGGAGGGCAAAAATGTTACCATTACATGGGATGATGTGGTCGCCCAAAATTTGTAACACTTTCTCCATGAAATTTTCGCTTAATGTAACAAAATAGCCTCACTCTAGGTAATCTTGCAGGATCGCTTGCCAATAATTTCTCCGATTAACACAGCCATGTCTTACAATCACCGTTTGTAGAAAATCTGTTAACAGAAACATTACTTTGTGGCACACTCCACTGATCAATGTTTTTGCAAACGGCGCAGTTTCTTTAAACAAATGACAGTTGTTATGCTTGTTTATATTTTGACTAATAAGTTTTATTTATTTGTTTACTGTTGTTCTTTGTGTTTTTTCAAACACAACTTGTGAATTTATAGTCATCGAATTTACGTTGAAGATTATACTCAATAGAATGAGGTTGCTTCTGTACCGGAAGTCAAACCTATTTTCGGTTTCTAGAAGATTCGAGAAATGTCTAGAATCTAGCAACGGAAAATGTATTGTGGAGAAAATATATAGGACAACGGTTTACACACGAAATAAGACGGCATGCGATATTCGCTAATTGCTTTGAAGAGACATTAAAAAAATGCATTGAGTTTGCGTGTAGTGAACGTTAATAGTGATTAGTGTTATTGAACATGTGTTAGTATTGACAAGGCGTAAATAGACATTGTATTTACGGTAAGAAGTTCGTTTTAAATTTTTGCTATTACTTTCTGAGAAGGTTCCGTGTATCTGTTATATGAAGGATAGTCTCATGACTCTACCTCGCAAGAGCATTGGCTAGGTTACTTTGACGTATTAGCCTGGATTAGGAAAGGAACATCACGTAGTCAACTAGTGTTGCCAGCACCATGAAATAAAATTTCCCGCAGCAAACAAAAACGACCGTTTATCGAAACAGCTTGTATATGTGTATAAATATGCGTTCGAATCTACAGAGAAGTTATGATTCCACCCTGAGAAACGTTTTCTGATCATGGAATGTGCCCGCTCGATACCAAGCGACCTGAATAACCTCCATTCCTTATGAAGGTTCCGGAAAACTTCTAACTTATTCGATAAATGTTTCTTGTTGGTCCTTTCAAGCTCAAAGGGGTTTGGAGGGGAGTGGGTGGGCGAAGCCTCGATTTCCTTTCCTCCGTAAATATTCGTTTCCAGTCGTTATTTCCAGAAAACTCTAATTTTCAATTTCTTCCGACCGGGATTGGGTAGCCGGTAGCGCATGGGATCGGAGAGAGGGGGAAAATAGCTTTTGGCAATTCTCGATTCTTCACAGTTCACGTCACTCAAGGAAACCATTAATTGCTAAGAAAAGGACGTTTGGGGGAAGGGGTGGATCGAATCTTTGCAATACGCATCGGTCGTGGAAGTTTCAAGTTGAAACATGTTACTTCTGGAAAATTCAATCTATCCCCAACAGCGTGATGGTTCTTTTTTTTTCTCTTTTTCGAGGACTGGTCTTCAAGCTTTAGTTCCCACAGTACCATAACGGCCCGGTTTTGTCGTTTGCAAATATAGTGCCGAGAAAAAGACAACTTTTGAGATTTGTCGAGATCTATCCGAGAGCGAAACAAACGTCTGTAAGATCGAGACGAGACTCGAACTGTGTCCGAAAGGCATAAAAAGCAGGCTTGAAGTACGGTATTTCCGGAAGTGACGTCACCCAGTGCAGTTCGAAAGCTCCAATGGATCATATTAGTGGTGACGTCAACGGCGGACAACTGAAAACGATTGAGTCCAATCAAATATGGTACGTGGTTTTATCCCATTCAAACCCATTTAATTTTCCATCGGAAGGGGCAGTTTTAAGTATTTTGACAGCAGCTGTGAAACAAAATTGTGATGTGTATCGTACATCCTTGTAAAGATGATATTTCAGAAAATACGCCGAGCTTACAGAGCAAATCGATTTTACAAATACTTCGAGTTTATAAATCTCATGTTTACATTGATGTACGATACGCATCACAATTTTGTTTCATAACTGCTCTCACAATTGTTAAATCTACTACTTTCATTACTAAATGACTACTTTGTTTGGACTCAATCTTGCAGCGTGACGTCATACTGATATGGTCCATCAAACGAGCAATGAACCTACAGCATGTAGTACTTGACATTGCACACTTGTTAACTGCACACGATCGCTTGTTGTTCACTTCTTTGAAATCATTTGTGTTTTTTAAAAAAATGCTATGGGATTTGTATGGCGAAAAATAAGTTTTCACAACGCGGGAAAACAACAATGTGTTCTTAGTTTTACCTACTGGTCGTATTAGGCGCTGCAGTGGAAGTGAAATTCGAAAGACTTTCACTTCCAGTCCAAGCATTCAAGAATAAACTGCGAGAGTATTCTCCAAGAATATTGGCCTAAAGAATGGCCTTGCACACGGCCTAAGAGTAGTTATGGTCCCGGATATAGGCCGATAAATCAATTGATTGGAAAAGATCGATGAAAGATCAATTGATGATAAAGGGCTGTGGACAAGGAAGCATTGTTTGTATTTGGAGTTCGGCCAGAAATGGGCGGGGTTTGAGATATGGGTGAGAGTTTTGATTGGTTGTTTGGATGGTTTGAGATATGGGGATGGGTTTTGATTGGTTTTTGGGGTATGGGGAGATGGTGGCGTGGGATGATGAGTGAGAGTGTTGCCCGAGAAAGGTGAAAGGTTACAGATGAGAGTTTGAAATGACGAAATCAGGATGTGAGTGTTTGGCTGTTGGGTGATATGGAAGTGGGGTAGAACAAAGGAGGTATTGTGGAAGGTGTAAAGGTTGGAGATAAAGTTCGTTGTATGTTTCCGGGAAATGTTTGTGCGTGTTTATCAATAGTGGTGTCATTGTATGTGTGGTCGGTATAGGGTAACGACCGTATAGGGTAACGACCGATGGAGGGAGAAGTGAAAAAGGAAAAAGTTGTGGAGAAAAAGGGAGTAAATAAAGTAAATAGAAATAAAGTACAATTTGCGTTAGAGGATAGTGTGTATAGTATTCCGAGGTGGGAAGAGGATAGGAGGGGTTGGTGGGCGTTGGACGCTTTGCGCGAGAGGATGCGCAGAGAAAATAGGTGCGTGATAAGCAGGGAGGATGAGGTATATAAGGACGATTGATCTGTTTATGTTTACATCACAGTGAGCACCCTGTGTGGCCATCGTCGTCTTCCAGAGACTACCTTTTGGAGCCAGTTTCGAATAGATACTATCAGTGATCTAATAGGTATATCATAGTAAGTATATGATGGTAGATTATTACGTTGCAATGTTTTGATTGATTGATCGATTGATCGATTGATCGATTGATTGATTGGTTTAGTGTTTGAAGTCCGTTTATGCACAGTATTAACTTTAAAGTAGAATCCGAACATTGATTGATTGATTTAATGTTTTACGTCCACTTTATGCACAGTAAGGTTAATACCGGGTTCGAACCCGGGGCCTTGATTACAAGGCAACGACGCTACAACTGCGCCAAGATTAGTACGTTAGTAGTGCTATTGGAGCGTTTCAAAGTAGTACTTAGTAGGTATGGTCTTTTTTTACCAATTGAATATCACTTTTTGACATACTTTGACAATTTTTTGTCGATGTTTTAGCGTTTAGCGATGTTTTAGTACAAATTTTCACTATACTCATTTTTCCCCCACTCGTACTTGGTAGGTATATCATGATGTTACGTGATACAACTTAACCTATCCTTTTTTTACGATTATTTAATTTTTTTACGATCTTAAGTGATATAATTTAACCTATCATTTTTTTTATTTAGGTACTGTTTGAACGTTATTATTTGAGGATCATATTTTGTAGGTATTTTTTTTTTATCAATCGAATATAAGTTTTTGACATATTTTTGACAATTTTTTGTCGATGTTATAGCGTTTAGCGATGTTTTAGTACAAATTTTCACTGCACTTATTTTTTTTTCTATTTGTACTTGGTAGGTATATCACGATGTTACGTGATATAACTTAACCTATCTTTTTTTTTTACGATTTTTTTTAATTTTCTTACGATCCTAAGTGATATAACTTAACCTATCATTTTTTTTTATTTACGCACCGAACTAACCTACAAGGGGGACTCCGTTTGTTTTAATATTTCAGTATTATAAGGTTTTCACAAATTTTATATAACCTAAAATGTGTTGGATGTTGATTTTTAGTATGTGGCAATTTTTTATGAATTTTAAAACTGTTCCGTCACCCTCTCGTTCTTCACGTCGTGGACGAAGGACTTCTCTGCAATCAGGATGACGCTGCATAGGGTATTCTCGGGCAAGGCATCGTGGAACTCGCAAACACCCAACTCTACAAAAATTCTACTATATGATCTTTCACTGGCTAAGCTAACCTACAAATAGGAATTGGTAGCACTGACTTATAAACCCACTGGGTCTTCTTGGCATGTTTTTTCATGATGTGTTGCCAGGCTATTGGGCATCTTGGCGTATACAATGTATATATTTTTGAGGGGGAGGGGTTATAGCTTTTTATGCTGTACGAATACTAAAAACTTGACAGTGACAACCAACAGAGTAAATAAACCTACATGCAGAAACTAACAACACTAGTTTCTGACAGTGAATTTGAAATAAAATATTAAACAAAATACATGAGTAAGCACTGTGATTACAAATAATACCAGTGTTATTACACATTCATTCTTATTTCTCGAAGTTGAATGGAAGCACGTGTTTTTTTACGCTCTCGTAATACTGACCTTGCCCCAGTGATTTTAAATTGCTTCCATCCGGTTTTTTTTTTTTCCGTGTTATTCCGCGCGCACGCAACATTCGCTTTCAATAGTTTAATGAAACACAGAAGGAGTGTTAGTTTAGCAGGTTTTGAGTTTACAATTTATTAAATTAAACAATAATTTATGTAAGAATATACTTGTACTTACCGAACACAAAATAATAAAAGCACATGTGAATCTTTGCGTGTGTTCATGTTATATGACGACTGAGTAAAAAAATAATGTTGACTCCCCGAAAGATAAAAGTTCCTGGTTCGACATCAGATGCATGCAAATTTTATGTTTTGCTCTCCAAAATCTTGATTTGTGCTATTTGTCATACAGCAGAGGAGAAGAGGGGAGAGGGGAGGGGAGGAGGTACTATTAGCGCCATCTATTAGCAAACAATAGAAATAAAAAAGTAGGGTCAAACTTTTTCAACACCCAAAAATTTTAAACGTCCTCGTTTAGTAATACGATCAGCAGAAGACGTTTGAAAGAGTACTCTTAGTCGAGAAAGCTAATTGCTAGGGCCCATATATTGCTAAAATGTTCTTTGATTTGCATATTTCTCATACCGCCATATGTTGTTCTAGTTGACTTCTTCCAAAAAAATGCTAATTAGCGAGAGTTAATTAAGCAAGGCAAGTAAAAGAAGCAAATAGGACAATATGTGGCGACGTGGAAATATGTAAAAATTCGACTCGATTCGAATTAAAATTGGAGGATATTTTGCATTTTTTTTCCTATAATGTACAAAACATTTACCGTACATAATCTTTTCTATTTACAACAGTATAAAATAAGAGAAATGTGTGACAATATCCATATTAATTAGGAAGGTGTGTTGTATGCTAGGTTAGCTAATTGCGTCTTCTACAGCTTTACTGTATAGAGGAAAAAATGGAAAAAGAGAGCTCTACAAAAACTAACCTAACAAATTTAAAATGTGATCTATCGTGAATTAAACTAAGCTTTTTCACCCACCCACATATAGCCTTACAGGTGACTCAAAAGCAGAAATTGGTCATAGCGTGACAGGTCGATTTATTGTGAACTAAACTAACCTCCCCCTACTCATACATACACACTATGTCTTACAATAAGTAAAACTGCTATATCACATGTAAGGGCCGACGGTTGGCAAGACATACAAGATCTATTGCAAATTTTATTAACCTACGACATAAGCCATGGACACACACACACCAAGCCTTCCAGATAGGCTATAAGCAACTCACCTCTTGCAATTGTATAACGGGGAAAATTAACCTACAGCTAGCAACACTGTTTGAGCTGCTTTTGACGAGTAGTGTTACCAAACTTATTTTTTGCAAATAGGCTCTACAGCTAGAGGCTTGAAACATATACCCTACCAGAGTATGTCAACTTACCTCATGTAAAAATATTACCTAGTACGGGTTAAGCTGTGACATACAACTAGCGAACGACACGACCACCTGACACACAGACAGAGAGAGTGTGATACAGCTTATACGCAGTTTTTCCTACACACGTACTGGGTTTAAAAGGTAACTTACAACAACTATTTCACTCACCTCCTATCATATAATAAAATTACCACAGGTTTTTGATACTTGCTGCCAGAACATGGTAGTTTTAGACTGGAAATTCAGCCCGATTATTCTATTTGTGCAAGAGAAAAATGATGATGCCTGCATTTGGAATATATAATTCTTCTTACGGTATTTTGCGTGCCCCAGTAACCTTGCTTTCGATTCACGGAAGCTATGACGTGTATTTCCTGTTTCGCGAACATGCGAGAATCTTTCACAATGTCGCATCAGAGTTGGTTGTGTATATAAATCTAGTTTGGGGAATGGACATGAATATAATGTCAAAATTATTGCATAACTTAAAAAGAATATTTATTGCACTGCGTTTTCTAGCAAAGGTAAATGTGGAATGCCCCGGCCCCCTCAGAGATTTGAATACTGTTAGTTAAACAGCAAGCATTGTCATATGGACTGACGATTATTATTTTTAAAAAAACAGACCTCGTAATAAATTATAACCTGAGCTGTCTTGCAAGTCTCTCGAGTTTGATATCTGGTGAAGGAATATGATGCCACTATAAACTGTACACAAGATATATACCCAGTCCCTGGCATGAGATGGGCGAGGATCTATACAGTTGTACAATGGTTGTTTTTTTTATTAAAGCATAGTGCTTATTTACATGTCAGCGCAACATGCATGCAAAGAAGGGAGGGAGACCATAACGGATAATTCTTATTTCGATTTCAATATTTTTGCTAGTCACGCTATCTAGACGAACACTGGAAGATGGGCAAAAGCGAGGGAAAGAGAGAAATGTTATTTTTTGCCCCTCTGCCTGTGTGTGATATACTAGTTTTACATGCATACGGCTGTATCGTGAAGCGAGGCTGAAAATAATTTTTGAAAGCAGTCTCGAGCATCTTCGCGTTCAGCCAACAAGAGAAATAAAATATTACACATGGGTGTGGGGCGCAACAGCCACAGTACGGTAATGTGCATGGATGTTAAAACTTTTGGGTTTTATGAATAGACATACATATCAGTTTTGCAGTCTCCAGATGGGACCGGAGCTTACTCTTTATTTGGACAAGGGGGTTCAGATCAACTATAATTTTTGTTCACATCAAAATGAAACAAAGAATTTTATTTTACTGCTTACTTATTCAATATTTTTATTATTGTAAAGAATGGGGCGGTGTGTCTTATTGTATATAGTCTTCCAACAACCACCTCGGGGGGCGTAAATTTATGTTTCTGCATGTATGCAAAATGCACTTAATTTTAGTTGTGAAGTTTGTTTTGCTGTTGTGATTAAATACTAAACCAAAATCTCACTACATAATTTTGAATTATATTTGTTAAAATTGATCTATATTATATTATTGCTATAGGTGGTCCATGTTATGCGCAGGAGAATTTTTAAAAAATGTCTTGTTTCTCGAACCTGTGGCCTGTAGATTTGCTTTGTTGGCAAACAGAAACAGAAAATGGCACCATGTTATTCTATACTGATATACTGATAGTCAACAACTATGTCGAAAAGCAATGATGGGGGGGGACTTGTCTGTGTTGGGTCTTATTAACAACTTCACGGCTGTACCTGCACAACTCATCGACAACAAATCAACAATGTTAGGAAATGTGTGCATGGCCCCTGAGAATACAATTTAAAATCACTGATGTGATATGAACCCTCTTCACTTGTGTGTATTTGAATATGCGAACATGAGGTATTTTGAATAATCGAGGCGGACAATCACAAAAACAGCTTGCAACGGTATGGAGAGTTCAAACTTCAGACGATTGTTGTTAATCTACGAAAAGCCAAGGGGCGAACGGAGATCACTACGAAAATTGTAACGCGAGGCTATTTTGGCTAATGGCAACGATGAGGACGAATAATAGTTGTTTTGATGAAATTGAAAAAGTGGGGCACGTCTGCTTCGAAGTGCATTACACCAACAACTACAATTGTCCCTCTTCCCCACACGAGGTGATTAACAGAGGTGTATTTTTGCCGGTCTACGACTCTGAGGGCTCAAGTTACAATGTTTACCTATAGCTGTACATATTTAAAAATGACCTGAGCAATTAAATGTTACAATACCGATCCTGATTTTTGTCGGATGACGTAGGTTGCAATCCCACCCCCGATGGCGTATAGACTTAAATGTTTCCATAACATGAAATACTGTTAATGGAAATCTGTCGTTTCTAATGTAAAAATCATATAACAAGAAAAAGAAGAAAATAAATGTTGCGAGCAAATACGGAGCCTCAATCCAAACACATAAATAATCAGACAAGATGTCAACGGTGCGTTCATAACTAACAAGTGATTATTCAAAAATTGAAATGGTGCAGGGGGAAACAACCAACTAACTAACTAGGTTTCTTAAACCCGAGGACAGCAAATACAAGCCTATTCTGATCTGAGAAATATCTCTATTTTTTTCCATCCCAACCGATTTTTTAGGTCTATTCAACCCCTCATGGTACACGAGCTCCCACTGCCCTGATGGTGGAGGAAGCGAATCTATTTGGACATGAAAGAGCATTATGTGTGGGAGACTATAATTTATACATGTGGTTGCTTGGATGCTTACAGAGGATGCCATAGCTCGTGCGATTGAGGCATTTTATTAAGCACATATTTTGATGAGTGTAAAGAATTAAATAAGTCACAAGGGGCTGAGGCATGGTTCGAATTTCTCGATCTAGGTATGGATGCAGACAGACACGAAGTTTTGTGTGTGGACACAAATGATAATGGAAAAATGCTGTTCACCCCGATAGCATAGTGGTAATGTTGTTCTTGCCTTGTTTCCATCGACAACATAGTGGTTATACTGTCCAATATTAAGAAGTTCTCAAAATTATTCAATTATTTTTTTCTCTTCTTCTTCTATCATCTCGGTAACAAAAAAAAAGGTTTTCTCAAACGTTTAGACGGCTACGAAAATGTTGAAATGTAAAATATTGTTGCATTGTAATCAAAAAAGAATTTGTTGAATATGCCTAACCTAAAATAAAATTCAAGAATTAATAGAGTTAAATATTTGCTACTCTGAAATGGCGACGGCTATCATAACATTATTTTCAGCAGGATAATAATGACAATATTATATATATTAAGGATTAGGCCCGAGGGATTCTTATTCACTACACTCGTTTCTAACCTGTCCACACTGGAAACCGAAAACACAAGTACGAGACACTAACTTGGGAGAGGACATGCAAAAACTCTGCGGGGGCTCATCTTAAAAACTTCAGTAGATGTTTGTCATGGAACTCCCTCCTTAAATTCGATTCGAAAGGCACAAATATTCCGGTTCTTGAATAAGAAGCGCGTATGCCTTCGGAAAGAGAAGAAGAAATAAATAAATCAACTCATGCATATTCTTCATGTACGTATGCTTGGTGACAAGAAACAGTATTTTTTTTTCTCTTCAAGAAATTGTTTTCAACTTTTTGCTAGGTGACCCAACAGGAGTGGACGAAATAGCTTATTCATTCAAACTGGAAGCTTGCTTTTTTTTTTCAACAATAGAAAACATATTATTTCCAGTGAAATATCGACTCAACTACCTAGAATGGCTACCACGGGCTTGGTGACTGAATACTAAAAAACTATCGAGCGACTTACTTCACAGCAGTGTCACTTAGTTTCAACAAGAACAGTTCAAGGCTTCCCGGGTGTCCTGCAAGGTTCGGTATTTATTTTTTTAATAGCAAGCAGATGAACTGGCCTTACAATATGAAGACCCCTCTCACTGTGTCGGTTGCAGTTATTTTCTGGTAATTATGTCTTGCCGATGGCGCTGTCGCTTTGTAATCATACTTAGGAGTTATTTTTTTTTATTTTGCCTTTCGCGACATGTTCGACTATCGTGACAATACGTTTCAACTTTTCTGCATAAACGTTGATCATCGTTTATCTTGTTCGCATCGATTAATCTTCTTATGTTTTTTTTGTTTTTTCGTCGCGTCCATCTCTTCTGTTATCACAATCGAGACTTCTAGATTATTATTTTTTCTCCCTGCAATTTTAGAAATGTAATTTTCATGATCATCCAGCGAACGCCTGAGACATTTCAGCAAAATGTCGATTATTCAATGGATGTTGTAAGGTTCCATGTTTTTTTTCACTATCTCTTGTTTGGTCGATTTTGAATTTGGGAGTTATTTTTTTTATTTTGCCTTCGCGACATGTTCGACTAATCGTGACAATACGTTTCAACCTTTCTACATAAACGTTGAAACGTTTTCAACG